>NC_140211.1:34376927-34976927 GCF_951802725.1 Rutilus rutilus
TATATGCCTGAATATTTTATGATGATTCAAAGCAGAGTTTTTAACAGCACTTCATGTGCACTTCTTAGTAGCCTACTAAAGTAAGTGCACTCTCTTCACACAGCACAACAGCAGTGTCTTTGATATAAAATACATTAAATTACCACATATTTTAATTGCCACTAACTATTTTCTTACTAAAACTCAACCATCAATCAACAAGCCTTTTTCATAAAATGTTTCCATATGAATCACATCATACAAATTCATTTGAAATCGCCACCTCGTAAAATAATTGTTTTCTCATGAGATCAGGTTGACAATTCAGACAAAATCCTATATTTATGCAGTAACTCTACATTGAAGAACATCCAAGATCTAAAAACTAAATAATTCGACCTACCATCATTCCCTCATACAAAGCAGTTTTGCTTTATCAATTCTGTCACCATCTATTTGGAAGAGGCCAGCTTTGTAATAACATGTTATTTAATTGTTTTTTTAATTAACATCCCGACAGGGATTGAACAGACATGCCAAGACATTGTTCCCCAAGTGTATCACCATAGATGAAATACAGTGTGATGTAAATAAGAACTTGTCCAAATGAAAAGACTAAGTTGGGCATATCCATACCTCTGCCAAATATTGACAGATGGATGTTGTTGCTTCTACAAAACTATGTGAATATTTTTATTAGTATTGACAAAAGACAACCAATTGTAAAAGAAAATAAAAAGTAGGCAAAAAAAAAAAAAAAAAAACATGCCTGTGGCGAGATTTCTGTAAAATGATTTTGCATGTTGCAGGTGTCATCGCACTTTCAAAGTGAGATGTCCAGTAAACACTAAAACAAATGAACGCAAATCTAGCATTTCATTATGTTGGTTAGGTAAACAGCAGTAAAAGTTTAATGCCCTATTGCGTTTAAAACAAACAAACATTAGTGCAATGCTGAACCATGTTAGCAACCAAGCAAGTTTACTACATGAGAAAATCCATATGGAGCCAATTATGTGTGGCAAATGTTAAACTATGTTAGGTTAAAAATCATGCGCTGTGGTAAAATGTTTTGAGGTCATAACATAGTATTTTCCAAGGAACTATTCCAAGGATAGTCATTCACCTTTTTTTTTTATCTTCCCTTGTAATCATATTCTATAGCCTATGTATCTTCTTGCTCTTTGATTTAATAGGAACATTCAAGTAGTGGAAGTTAGTTTCCTGTATGTTCAGAAGTTACAGCAGAGTGAGTCCTATATGGGTTTCTTTTAACAGAACTGAATAGCTGTAATGCTGCTGGATTCCAGTATTAGTAGGACTAATCATGATACAATGGCTTCACAGTAAAGTCAACAAAATTAGAACTAAATCCAAAGATCTCAGCACAACATACCACTTTCAAAACTTGATCAACCACTACATATAAACCCTGAGAATACAAGGGCAGCTATGCATGACAAAAAAAATAAAATAATGGATTGTGTTATGGTAAACCTTCTACATCCTCACACCTATAACACTTTACAAGACAACTTTCAGAGGCAGAATTTATCCATTTAGTCCAGCTGTTACTGGATGGATAGGCACTCATTAGTACACATTTATGCATCCTATTAATATCTTAACTATTAAACAGCACCAAATTACACCAACTTTTACCTCAAGTTACAAAATTACAGCCCTAATCCTCATTTGCAGATTGGCAAATGCAGCACTTCCACCTAGTGGACAAGTAGAAATAATTTGTGACTCTAAGACTACATGGAGGAATACTGTTACACTAACTATAAAGAAACAGATACAACAGGAATAATGCTTAAACACCTTTATTGTGCCCAGTCAAAAATTCAAACTTCACCCTTTTAAGCAAACTTGGCAGACAACGAGGTAGAATGACAGAGGAGCTTGGGAAATAGCTCTGCATGGAATGCATATGGTGAGAAGGACATTCTTAGTTCTGAATGTAATGTTATTAATTCAGACTTTCAGCAGGAGATGATTAAAGTGACATTTGCATTTAGTCTGCTAAGGCTCTTGGTACATTCAAGGGAAGTCTATGCTTTTAAATACAAGCAGCCATATGGGCTCACACCCACAACACCTGCTGATGTACAATATAAGTGATTAAAAACCTACCCCTTTACAAAGTGCAAATTAAAAAGTGCAATAAAACTACGTGCAGTCGATGGCCATTCTCATTTATGGATTAATATATTAAGTTGGTTTGAAATCTGATCGAGAGCAGTAAAAGCAATGCCTAGTGGAGGCACGCACTGAAATTGATCTGAATTGGCAATTAGATCTGCAGGGTTATGCGCAAACCTCTTGTTCTACCAAACAGAACACTGATAAGGCAAAAATACTCCAAAAACATGGAGGGGAAAAAACAAAAAACAAAAGCGCAAAATTAAAAAGCCGCCGGGTAGATTGCTATTCAACCTTTTCCATGCCATACCTTAAAACTGTTTCATGTAAAAATTTATGAAAACTAAAACTGTGAAAAATGTCATGATGAAAATCTGGCTTTTGTAGTTGCATCTCAAAAACGTAAAAAAAATTGGCAAAAAAGTGCCAGAAAAAAGCAGCTAGTGTGGAAGGGAAAAACCAATTAAAGGCACTGTATGGCTTCCATCTGTTAAACAATGAGACTTCGAATGATTTTTACCAACACAAAATAGCAACCTATATAAAGGGGAAAAAAATAAAAATAAAAAACCAAAAAAATAAACACCTTCAACCATGGCCTGAATCAACTTGGTCAAAAACTCTGGGTCTTCCCATCCACGGGCCCCAGCTAACCCATCTCACTGTGTACAGTGCCAAAGTGAACAAGCCAAACTAAAAAAAGAAAGTGCAACAGTGAACTTTCTACAGTGTTTTCCCATGCCCCAACTCCTCGGAGGGCCTTTTGAATTGGGGCCGACTCTGGAGCAGTGCCCCGAGGGGAGCAGGCGCAATGGACATCCAGGCTGAGGCATCGTGCTGCCATGCGCGCTTCAGTTGATGTCCCGCTTCTTCTGGTTTCGCATCAGAGGGCGGTGGTTACTGAGGATGTCCATGGAGTGCTGCCTATGCCAGCAGGAGCGACAGTAGTACTTGAAACAGGTCTGGAGGGATAGGGAAATGGACCATCATCATACAGAGATGTGCAATTTAGATTGCTAAAATGGAAGAGGGGAAAAATAAAGTCACCTTGTCCCTGCAAAAGAATGGCCCAGGCTCACGACTGCATAATTGACAGATAGCATCCTCCAGGTATGGGTCAATCTGAACCTAAACGGAAAACCATACCCATGAAGAAAATCAGAAGCAATGAGGAAATTGTAATATTGAGAAGCATACTAATTATCAATTTATTAAACATACATGCACTGCAAGGCAGATATTGACAAATGTGACTAATTTCAGATCAATTTTCATATAATCATTTGTCTGGCAAATAGAGATGCACCGATTGATCGGCTGGTGACCGGAATTGGCCGATTTTCACGTGATCGGCGACCGGCCGGTCAGTCTGACAAATGCCGATTTTATGCTGGTCAAATGCACTCGGGCGCCGCATGATTTACATCACGCAACACACATTTTTTTTCAGCGTGCATGTTAATCAATGAGTGTACAACGGGAGCAGGAGCAGCGCGTGAGCGTCAAGCAGGAGCGTCGCGAGCAGTGAAGCGCGTGTTTCGTCTATTTGCTGCACTGCTCACGCTCAATTAAAGGGAAAGCACACTTTTGATGGACAAAATAGCCTAAATAGGGTTTCATAAAAAAGTGCCCAAAATGCACAGAATTTACGTGTTTTAACAAGAACTGGTGTAGGCCATGTCAGAAAAGACGACTAATATTTATAGAAAATGTACCCATTTAAACTTGTTTTATTATTCAGTTTGTACAAGTGATTGCAATAGGCCTGTGTGTGTGCTTTGAGAAATATCTTTATACTGCAAGGCTATATTTTTTATTTTTTATTTATATATTATTTTATTGCCATTCCCTGTTTTCAGAGACGTTTAGTTTGCTAAATACATATATAAAAAAATTTTTTATTGGATATTGAATGTGAAAAGGAAATCTTTTCTTCCATAACACTGCACTTTAGATGTGTGTGAATTACCCACACCTGGAGTAATTTATATAGTTCTATTTTATAGCGTTTATCTGTTCAAAAAAAGATGTACTATGCAAATTGTAAAATGTTCTATTACAGAAAAGATATACAATAAATATTTGTGTGTGCTGTAAAGTGGTTAGAAAAAATGAAAGCAGCTAAAATTGGTATCGGCAGGTCAAACTTAATGAAAAATCGGCCCAGAAAATTGTAATCGGTGCATCTCTACTGGCAAAGTCACAACAGCAAACGCACATTTCTGAATGTGTAGATTCCATGAGCAGCGCTAGTTTTCAAGTGGTCAGTTAAGCAGTAAAGCTACAGACTCCGTTACAGGTCAGTCCATTTGAAAGGAGGGTGTGATATGAACTACCATAATGTGTAAAATACTGGATTTGCCCTCATCTACCAATAATTTAAATCCACAGAAGACCAAATAAACTATAAGAGGATATATAGATATAGATACATGACCTGAATATTCGTTCAGTGGGTATTCGAGTTTGGGATTCGAATATTTGTTTCCCCTTTTTTGCACACCTGACATCCCCCTCAAAACAGTTCTCATTCACTCTTGAAAAGGTTTACACAAAATCTAGCAAAATACAATACAATTATCTTATATACACTGTAGCTTAGCCATTTTTATTAGGATGGACAGTTGAAGGAACCCAACCTCGTTTTATAATAAATATTTGCTTCTTAGCCTACTAAATTGTTCCCTGCAACTGGAGTATTCTGTCTAGTGCACAACTGGGTTAACAGCTTGCATTTTGGGTTAAGCTCCATTGCTTTGACATTGTGGAAAATAGAATAGAAACAAAATGTATTAGCCTTTTTTTCCCCATTATAGGGCTGTGCTGGTAAACTTGACAACCGCGATACACTTTTGTATGCGAATGCCGTTTAACAGTTTTACATTGACACGAGTGAAGCGCAAACCTTTATTTACAAAATAAACAATAAGTTAGCAATTAAATGTTACGTCGCAGCCATAGAAATGTTTGGATTCATGACGAATGAGAGATTTGTGCGCGAGTCCATAAATTTAAGCTTTGTATTTTGCAATCTGGTCTCCCAATTATCAGCAAATTTAACACTATTCCATTAGTTATTCCACTGGACACGGAATCTCTGGTTTCTTTTCACAAATCTTCACTCACGTCTCACCCATTTTCACAGGGGATTATAAACGTTTCTTCCTTTGGTTCGCTTTAATTAGGCCTATTATATTTGCATTCTTTACTGTGGTCAAGTAGAAAAACGCTTCAGAGTCAGACCAGCCCATATTATATTATATTATATTATATTATATTATATATTATATTATATTATAGTCAACATTTGAAGTGGATCAAAAGTCCAAAGATGTCCTAAGACAAAAACCGGAATGGTTCAAAATTCATGTATAACTTTGAAAGGTTTTGATCCAAACCATTTAACCAATGAGTTACCTCAGTATTAGTAGCATATACAGTGCAGCATGCAAAAAGGCATCAAGATAGTACTCCACTACTAACACAATAAAATAAGGCTTTAAAAGTGTTACTCTACCTTCTTTGTAAATTTGGGTGTCTTGATCTCCACAAATGCAGCACTCACAGCTTTCAGATAACTGCGTTGGTTGTTAAAGGTTACACGTCCAGATCCTGGAAAAAGAGAAAAACAACGTCAACATGTCAAACCACAGCATTATACTAAAATTAGTTACGATTAGAGGGAGAAAGAAAAAAAACATTTGGTAAGAAATTCTCACCAATGGGGTACTTGTGCTTGTCTGTGTCAATGCCTGCATACACTACTCCTCCAAACAGATCATTCATGATGCTGGCCAGGGCCTCAGCATTGAGCATGCCATGCAGAGCTCCTACAAACACAGTGTTCCTAGGGTCCAGCCTCTGAGAGGGGCAACTCACATAGTTACTGTCCGAAATCACCCAAGGGATCACCTGTGCCTGAAGGGTCGAGAAATGACAGGTCAGCATTTCTCAAACATCAAGAAAACCACAAGATATTTTACCATATACATGCAGGTTGAGCCATTTAAAAGTAAAACCATTCTGGAAGCAGGTCAACAAGCATTGTTCACCCACACAGTAACCTTTTTGGTACAGTAGTTAAAAATCCCCAACATACACTACCAAGGCCATCTGCACGTTAGGAAGTGCGATAAGCTTACATCTTTGCAGCGCATCCTTCTGCTGGACATTTTGAAGTAATACTCGCTGTAGCCCTCAGGATGGAGCAAGTCCTCAGTGCAGTCCTGAAGCAGGGCACGCACAGACTTGTCCGATTCAAACACCAAGTACACATAACCTGAAAAAGGGACAAGTGTCACGTGCAAGTCTCACTAGGCCAAAAGGTTACTCATTTCAATTGTCTTACAGCCACCTGCATAATTGTAGGTTGCACATCAAACTACAACTAACCTGCGTATGAACATTTTCCAAAGTGTAAAGACATCCTTAACTCCCAGAACAGTTACCACCACATGTGTATGAAAGGTTGTTATAGCCACCAAGAAGTTGAGTGCCACACCATCCTGCCACAGTGCTGTAATAAAATAAGTTTCCTACCCTTTTAGCATTACCTTTGGGCATATTACCTTTCGGAGGGCAGCGAGGGTGCTTGCCATCCTTACCTGGCCACTCAACACTCAGAGGGCCATAGCATTTAAAAGTGTTTATCAAACCAGCTGGGGACAAAAGAGAAAAGCTATTAGTCTAGAAAAATAAATAGGAATGGCATATTTACAGTACCACTCAGTTTAGATTCAGCATCAGTCTGAAATTTAAAATATCTTCTCTAATTTCTGTGATAAATATTCCCTTCAGAAATCATTCCAGTATGCCGATTTGGTGCTCAAAAAAAAAAAAACATGTTGAAAACAGATGTGCTGCTTAATATTTTCGTGGAAAGAATTATCTACCTTCAGTGATGTCCCAGGGAACTCCTCCCAAAAAGACCTTGCAGGAATAAATGGGATTTTGGTAGTGTCTGGGGGGCAGCTGTCCACTCCATGTGAAGGTAGCTTCATTGATTGCTGTGGAGCACAATATCACAAGTTGAGCACAACAAGCAATACACCACTGCACCAGGTTTGAACAAATATGTTCAAGGGGAGTATTGAGTGTGGTTCAGAGGTTTTCGATGGGAGGGTGAAGGGGTAGGGGATAGCCTATAAGATCATGCACTACAGTAGTATGCAACAGGCCATACAAGCTGCCTGTCTGTGAAGCCAGGCCTCTCTTTCAATGCTGAAAGGGCTCTCAGGAGTCTTCATAAGGTCCCAGTTGGGCCAGATGGAGGCACCAGGCCAGCGGTGGGACAGGCCACCGCCTGAGCTGGCACTGGGTGGTGGGGTGAGAGGTGAGCTGCTGAGGTCCAGACGAGAGCCGAGTGCTAGCTTGAGAGGGTCCCTTTGCATACTGGACATAAGGAAGGGCATAGATGGAGAGATCCTCAATGAAGACTGCAAAAAGCAGGAGAGAGAATTTAGGTGTGTAAAAGTGTTAATACCATAAAGAGTTACACCTTTAAAACTAGCCATTTCACCCTACACTTTGTATCACAAGGGGAGTCAAATTTATTGGTATGGTGCTATTGACAATGCAAATTAAAGCAGTTTCACAGAAAGTTATGCTGTCAAGTTATGACAAAGTAAACAATGCTTTAAATTCGATTAGATTAACCCCACCCCCCCCAATCCCATGAAAGACAACCTTTGGAGTTCTGATTGCATGGCAGGTCTTGATAAAGTCACACTGCATTAGAGTGTTTGAGAGAGTTTAACTTGTTTTCTTAATTTTAGCAGTCATTTAAGTGATGTTACTAAATTTAAATAACATTTCTCAACAGCTTGGTATAGAAACAAGACTTTTGTCTTATATTGTCTTTTAAATAGACAATTACGATGTTAAGCCCATCCTTATGGTGTTTGGAAATTACACATTATGGGAAAGACTTTGTTCATATCGTTTAAACCGGGAGCTGCAAGAAAGTCACTTCATAATGTGCAAATCCCCAGTGAGCAAGACAGATGCTAATGCTACAGAGGAACGGAAAACTAATTTGTGGTGGTAGAAGAGAGGAAAAAAGAGAAAAAAAAAACAATTACCAGCAGGTCTGAGAGATGATCAGAACCAGAGCTGAAGCCACTGGTCTCAGAGTCCACAGGGCTAATGGAGTGAGAGTCCAGGAAAGATTGAGAGCTTAAGCGTGCCATGCCGGGAAATTTCTCTAGGAAGTCTGTGGCACCAATAGATGGCTCGGAGTAGCTTGGAAGCTTGTTTGAGAGCTGGCTGGGAGTTCCCAAAATCCCTTGCACTGAACAAAATCAGAATTAGTGACAAAGCAAAAAAACAAAAACAAAAAGAAAACCCATACATAAATGGCCCCAAAGAAATCATAACAGAACAGATTCTCTTTGCATTTCTTCCCTAAACCCCCCAGAACAAACAAGCACAATAAGACAAACAAAAACTGAAAAAGAACAGCTCTCATTCAGCACACTATTGAGAATTACCAATGCATGAGGCAGGCCGAGAATGTGTGGCAAGTGTCAAAAGGCTCTGACTCACTCTACAGGCCTAGCGAGAACAGTTCAAACCCACTCTAGTCAGGCCACTGATACCAATAAAGACAGTCTCACTTCAATTCACGCATGTAGTTCTGTTTAACACATCAGACACTAGATTGAGCGGATTCATTTAAATTAATAAAATAAAAACTTGTCTCCACCCAAAATTTATGCTGCTTGAATAAGTCAATGTTGTAAACAGAATGTGACTTTAAAACCAATTTAAGCTACTCCAGAAAGAAACTCAGTTTAACAACACCATTATATACACTGAAAAACAAGCAAACATTAAGACTCACTTTAAAAGAATATTGCATAAATGATAAAATGGCATTACTTCAACTGTTTATGTAATATTGTGGCAATGTTATCATCAGGTTGTGGCAATGTTATCCTAAGATTGCTTTAAAGTGATTCATTTCACTCACGTGAGGCTGTGTTGGTCTGTACTGAGTGATCAGTGTCATGGCTGCTCCACGGTCTCTCCCAATCAGACAGGCTGAGGGACTGTAGGCCCAGACCCCAGTTATTGACGTCAGGCAGACCCCTGGATGAGTCCTGGCCACCGCTGGGAAAAAGCATCCTGCTCCGGACCGCAGACAGGTCAGAGTCGGGACGATCTGTTAACAGAGTCCAGAAATGAAACACACACAGTTTGGCGACTCTGCATCAGCAGTGGGAATAAAAGGCATGCACATTCGAGAAAGCATTGGCTCCCTAGACTCTGGTAAATCACGGATCGCCTCCCTCCGCCTGGCTAAACTGCACAGGAGCAGCTGTCTCTGCAAAGATGACCCACCCTGCATGTGACCCAGGCGCTGCTGCCCTCACAGCCCCTTGCTAATGACATCAGTCCCTGGCCTCCTCTGATGCCACACTACCGTGCATTCCTGACAAATTCTCCTGCAAAGAGGCAGCTCCTCCTCCCACCTCTGGCTCCCGTTCGAGGTGGCAGGGAGAGAGAGCATGAGTTCGCCGCTAGCTGCAGGCTAAGAGATAAACTCCAGTGAATCGCAGGACTGTTGCTAAGTAGCTGAAGAATGAGCAATCTGGGCTGCTCATGCAGAACTGGACAGCCTCCAACTGCTTGCTTCAGCCCTGATTCAGCATCCTCCGTCTCGCCTGCATGACATTACATGACCGTTGCTGTAATGATTCCCTGAGCACATGAAGCTCGAATGCAGGGCCAAAGCCAAAAGTGCAAACAGCACTGCAGCAGATGCATTTGAATGTGGGGAGCGAAAAAATAAAAATACTGTGACGAAAAGGTTACAAATCTGTATTGTTATTGTGTCTGCACATATATTAAGAAATGGTGTATGTGCTACTCTCCTTCTCACACAAAAAAAAAAGAAAAAAAAAGCAAACATTACAATTTACCATTAAAAGGGTCTCGCTTGCATTTGGCAGTAGGAGTCGTGCACACCCCGCTCAGATCCAGTGAGTTGCCTAGCATGGTGTTCATTCTGCAGAATGTGTCTGCATTGCTGCATGTGGACAGGGCTGGAATGTCAGAATCCAGGCAGTTAAGAAGTCTGGGATTTTCTCTCTGTCAGAACAGAAACAAGAGTCACTAATGGTAAGACATGAGGTGCATCCCAATTTGCATACTATTTGAAGACATTTTGTAGTACAAGTTTGAGTGGTGCGTTTCCCGGATGGATGATGCACTTATTTAACAGGGGAAGAAAAAAAAAGAACAATTTCAAATTTGGTCACTCAAATGTCACAGCTTTACTTGCGTAGCAAAAAAGGAAGGGCTATCAGAATCCAACGTTGACTGACACAATATTTTAAACCTTACACACTAAATGGTTGAGCACAGAGCATAGATAAGTGCATAGCAAGTAGTACATAATTGGGACACAACTATAGGTCTGATTCCTTCACTGCCTCTTTTACTCACCATTTCACATTCAGCTAGGAAAACATTAAAAGGTCATAAGATTTGAAGCTGGACTAGAATTAATGTCCAATTTTCCCCTAGTGTGATGGAGCATAATAAACATTTAATTTGTAGTGCAATGGGTGTCACGGCTATATATGCTGTGGAATTAACAAAACAAAACAGCCAATGACTGATTAGATTGGACAGCCCTGATCAATTGCAACTATATTAGTGAACCTCTCACTGTAAACATGATGACAGACTGAGGCTATCATACATAGCTAGCATTTTTGCATGCTCAACAAGACCATAATGGAGCACTAATTACTTTCACAAAACCTAAAAATCATAAAACTGAAAATGCGGGCCAAACAAGCACCAACAAAACATTTAACACACTCACGGAATCCCATAGACTTATGCAAGACTCAAAAACGAATTGGCAGACTTTCTCTTGCTGAACTACTCACCAGAGAAAACGCCATTGTAACAACCAAAATTATCGAAAACAACACTCAGATTAAGTCTCCTAAAGTCTACTTAAACCATTCGAATGAAATTTTGGCCTAATTTACCACACCTGTGTTCAGGTCCAACACACCGGGGGCCAGTCCTTCTCTGGCGTTAACCAATCACAGATTGCAGGTTGATTTTTATTAATGAGGGGGCGGGCACTTGGCACGGCGTAATTTGCAACAAGCTAATTTACTGTTTCAAAACGTTCGTGTCCTTTAAATGTCCAGATTTAGCTATACAGTGTGATTTATTACATTGAGTTTTAATTTTTCTAATTAAGTAAATAATTGGACGTGGCGTCTGACGTGTATCCTAGTTTAATATATTAAATCTAACAATAAATTTGAGGACTTTTTTTTGTTGCCATTATTGTTTTAAATCTGCACAGTGCGAGTTGCATTAAGTTGTAGTATATGAAATATGTAACGTGTGAATAGCTTTTCCTGGCAGAAATCAGGACCACGGAGAGCACCATTTATAAATTAGGTCTTCATTGATAACAAATTATACATTTTGGAATCAAGACTTTGATAATACAATAAATACAAAAGTGTTTAACAGGCACATTGCTTTAGTGTTCATGTTCAATAGCAGCTTGTTGGGCATGTAGCCTATTTTAAAAACAATTACAAAGACTACGGAGTAATTTCCTCCAGAGGGCAGCACTGATCTTACATTGTTTGTCTTCTTAGTTCAACCTTAAAATTAAATGTTTCATAGGACCCTGGTTTTACAGACAAGGCTTAGATTAAGCCAGGAGTAGGCTTTATTTCAATTGGGACATTTAAGTAGCTTTTATAAATGTGCCTTATAAGAATTGCTGGTGTGAATCTTAAAACGAAACAATAGAACTGGCATTTTAAGATATATCAGTGCAAGTTACTTTCAGTTAAGACTGCTCAAACATGCCTTTAAGTCTGTGACTAGAACAAACTGTCTGTGAAACGGGCCAATATTATTTCAAACCTGCTTGACTTTATTTCTTCCATGAAACAGGAGGATGTTAGGTAAAATGGTAGTCTCAAACACCATTCATTTTTACTGCATGCAAAAGACAGCAAATGTGAAAAGCTCTCAGTCCTTGACATTCTACCATGCCATAACATCCACTTTTGTGCGCCATGGACGAAGGTCACGCAGATTTAAAAACCTGAGTGTGAATAAATTACATTTTTAGGTGAACTCATTAAGTGTCCCCACTAATTCTGGATGCATGTTATTGATGAGGTTTCATGCAAGTACAATATGTATCCATGCAAGTTACTGAAACTGAACAAACCCATAGAGCAGTTCAGCATTAAAAGTGAAAAGTAAATAAAGTACACAAGCCATTTTAATGCATTCCCATTTTAATACCATCATACAGTAGTATTTTTACAAACTTTTTTTTTTTACAAATACACTTCTAATGTCTGAATTAACCATTACTATACCCACATTAAAATCATGCACCATTGTAGCATATCTTTATATTCAGAGTATTAACTTGAAACAGCATTTTCATGTTAGCAGCCAAATTTGCTGTCCATATAATGTTAGTTTGTGCCACACTGACACAGTCAAATCAAAGAAAAATTACAACTTAATCTCTGAAACTGCTATAAAATGGACATTGATACAAAAACAAACATCAAAACATACAAAGAAAGAGTTACCAATAACTTATACAGATTACTTATTTCAATTGCACAAACTTTTCTCCCCAGATACACACTAGATTGAGTTAGTCTCATATTTTGAAAAGCTATCATTCCCTCTGTGATGTGTTACAGTGGAAACTAGCAGGGGAAGTCATCTGTCGGACTGGACATCACCCATCAAAATGAGTTGGCCAAGGTTTTGCACATAACATAAGCAACTTAAATGACCAAGCTATCAAACAAACAAGGTTACACCAGTCATGAAAGCAACAGACGTACTAGAATGACGCACAGAGCTACACTTCACGCCAAAACTAACATGCTTTGTGTATGCAATGTCAGTTGATTGTCTCATTTTACTTAGACCCAGAGCAAATCTCAATTAATGAACATGAAAAAGAGCATCTTAAATTCTTCAATACAAAATAAAGGGGAAAAAAAAGTTCAAGGAGCTGATCCATTAAGAACTACTAAGGTCTATTGTACCATCTAATATGCCTTTTTTATTGTGCTGTTGGCAATATGACTTCAATATAAGCTCAATGAGCAATGTGAGCTCAAATTTCATGTTTTCATGGCCTAATTCCACAGTTAATACATCCAAAAACCACAAGTTCAAATGAACTGGACTGATTTTAAACAGGAGCTGAAAGGCGCCATTTGCAGAGAAAAACCTAAAAAGAAAAAGACAAAAGACAGCAATTACCAAGATCGTCATATTATATATATTAATATTATAATATATATTAATATATATATAAAAAATATATATATATAAAAAAAAAAATGCACAATATTATATAATCACTTTGCATGGGAGAGGTAGTGGCCTTACTATATTTTTTTAGCAGAATTGCCTTGATTTCCATCCAGGCTGGGATGAGTCTGATGTGGAGGGATACCAGCGCATCTAAAAAAAAGAAAAAAGTATTGTACCAATAATTAGAGATTAACACAAAACAGTCTTGTGACTGTGTGCAAAAAAAAAAAAAAAGTTGACCAAGCCATATTCTCATGTGCTCATGACACTTTACAGTTTCATCCAACAGTTGTGACTACTGATAAATCTATCCTTGGACTAATCTAAAGGCCTCACTAAAGACATTTTTAGGAAAGCATGTAACCGAATCTTCTCAATTCATTAGCATGAGACCCAACCAGTCACAGTTGACACATTGTAACACTATACGTTTGTGCCAAGACCATAAGCCTTATACAATTTGCCTTTCTTGCCATTTAGATTAGTCTTTACTAATCTGGAATAGGTAAAATGTTAGTATTGAGCAAAATCAAAGTTACACACTTAATTGTGCTAACATTCAGTGGATTTTAAGCTCCATACAACATTATCAGATGAACTGTAGTAAATTAAGCAAAGAATACAACACCAGTATTTGTAATTTTAAAATAAATAATACATAAAATAAGACTAAACCCCTAATGTGGCTTAAAGATGACTGATGCACTTCAACTTATGGTCCAAAAAAAAAAAAAAGCCTATATATTTAGGAGGCTGCCAAATGGGTGGACGCATAAGCAATGTTTAAAGACTTCCATGGATCAGATTCTTTAAATAATGGTTTCCATTCCCTTAATGAATCCATGTGCACTGAAAGCACACTCAAACCTTCATGCACATTTCTAATAAATGTTCATTCATGGGTGCATTGAGATCACCTAACAAAAGCACACATAGCCTACTGTAGTGTAAAACATATATAAAAAGTTAATTTTTTTAAACTATGTGACTAATGGAAAAGCAAATGTCAAATCAACTTAATGTGTTGCTTTGTTTCTATTTTGAAAAAAAAAAAAAAAAATGACAGGATGACAAGCAGGATTTAATTATTACTAGTGGTGTTGAATAAGTTACTCGAAAAAATTACATCTTCAACAGTGTTATTAAATTACTGTACTAGTTACTCTAAAACGTATTGCATACTTTCTAAATACTTGAATACAAGGATAGACATGAAACTGTTCTTTTAATTGTTTCAAACATAAAAAAGCATAAATTATTCTTGAAATGACTAGAGTATTTAAATGGAGTTTACATTAAAAGCATACATTTTAACATTAGACATCACTTTGATGTAAAATTCACAATTGTTTTATATATAATGGTTCTAGTCTACACAGTATTTAATGCAATTACATCAAAAGCAATTGAGTCATCCCTTACTTTACCTTTTACCCAAGTGAAAAGTAATTTAATTACAGTAATTAATTACTTCGTAATGCATTACACCCAACACTGGGGGAAAGAAAAAGGCAAGAAAAAGACAAGATGGCCTCACCTGAGCATGAAGCGCGGCTGCTGCGGCGGCAGCTGCTGCTGGGTAGGTGAAAGCCGTGTGGGGCAGGCCGGGGCTGAGCTCCTGGGTATAGAGAGGGTAAGGAGACCAGGCCTCTGGAGACGCTGGGATCAACGTTGCACCTGTCAAGTCATCTGAGGAGGTATAGCAAACCATCACTTCAGACTCAGGCCAGCTCAGCATGTCAGACTAAAATCACTATAGATAGTGTTTGACAAATTGTTGAGTCAGAGGCCCTCACATTCCAACCGTCTTTAAAATGTGCAAACAGCAGAGGCAGGAACTGAATATTGGTACCTGTGTGATCTTTGGTAATTTCTGTGACTTGGCTTGGAACAGAAGAGAGGTTGAATGAGACGTGAAGTGCTAATGCTTAACTTGTGTAAGAGAAATTGGAGAACCTTTTGCTAAATGATACATGCATGTGGAAGTGGATTAGTTTCTTGTGTTTTCCTAAGATCTACTCTAGATGCGTAGCTACAGAGTGTGTGCCTGTTTGTCTCTGCAGTGTGTGAACTACCACGTGGGCCGTAGGAAACTTACATGGGTCCCGTGCTATGAAGTGCGCTCCTAGAGCTGGGTGGATATTTGTGGGATTCGGAGTGCCCATCAGCTTACTCTTTGCCATCTTCGTGTTGGCCTTAGCAAACTCTAACCGGAGGGTCTGCGGGTTTTCAGGGTCAAATCGAACCCCCTGGAGACACAAGGGGGGGAGGGGATAGAGTAATGGGGATGGGTTGTGCCTGCCAGACCCTGGTAAAAATGTGCAGCGTGTCTTAAGCTGGTGCCCACATGCAGGTGAACGATTCTACAAGTGACTGAACAGCAAAGCTAGTGGTTACCTAAACAGGTGGACTACACACTAAAGACAAGAGGAAAACATGATGCTCAATAATACTTTGAGTTCTTGAAATAAACATTTTGCACTTTTTTTGTTATGTGCTGGAATATGAAAAATGAATATGGGACACCAATAATAATTTAATGTTTTATGAGATAAGAGAGAAGGGGAGGTAAGCTATGGCCATTTGTGCTAGAAACTGTAAGTATAAAAGGTACGTTCTTGATGTAGGCTATACAATACATCCACGCCAAATCAAATATGAACCTAGCTGAGCTTCATCCAACAGATTTTCAATAATTCAAGCCATTGCTTACAGATGGCTGGTTTCTTACGTTTAATGCATTTTTTGCCGCTTCAGCGCCGGAACGGCTATCAAAGGTTACAAACCCAACAGGCTGGAAAAGAGAAACAACAATCAAGGGGGAAAAGAACAACGTCACTTATCAAACACACAAGATATTACGTTTTATAATGTAAAAATATATTTTAAAGAGATAATTTTGGTATGTTATCCTTATTATAAATATAGTTTTCATAATAAGTGATCACTAAGCAGTCCTAAATTTAGGTAAAAAAAAAAAAAAAAAAAAAAAAAAAAAACCTGCAGCACAAGTGCAAACATGTTTTTAATGTACTGCAAACCTGCTCAGCTGTAATATCCAACAATGTCTCACCTGCTTTGATGTTAACTTGATAAGTGAACCCTCATAACCCTAAAAAGGAAGAGAAATCCAATTAGCAGCAATGTAGTCACATGCTTGAAAAGGAAGAAATTCCTGCTGCACTCCCCTTAAGAGGCCAACACTGTCAGATGGAGACATTTACAGAGGATGCACTTTACTGCACTGCTAACCTGAGCGACTGGAGCTGAAGATCTCCAAGCGTTAGAATTGGGATACGGTTTAGCAGCAATTTATGAACTTGATCATTCCATTCTAGTTCATTTGTTTCAGTGAGAATCTTAACCTAAATTTTCCTTTTTTTAATTTTTATTTCTTTGACATGGGTATGAGCATAAAATATATTATTTTAATTAAGAGCTAAGACCTAAGGGAGGTAAAAGTTTTGGCTAAACACTTAAAATATCTGTTTTTTACCTTAAATGGTCGAAATAGCAGATAGAGCTCACGAGGTTTGATATCTGTTGGCAGACCACTGACAAATAGAGTTCGTACCTGTAAAACAAGAAATAAATCAAATGCCTAATTTAAATGTGAAATGACTAATAAAAATAAAGCTTATGGTTTGTAACCAGCTGAACACAAATACAAGAAAGGCAGGAATTGTGTTGTGGCATAATGCAAATACTCTTGGCAGTTTGAAATTCAAACCACAGCAATTTACAGTACAAGACAAATGAGTTTTGTATGACCAGATTCACATAAATGGCTATAGAAAAAACAAGTGTGCATCCACTGGCTTTGACTTGGTAGGAGGTTCAAAGACACAATGGAGACAGTGGAACCACAATGGACAACATCGCACAGCGTGACTGCACTTCCTTCCTTTGACCCACAGCAACAACCCCGACAGCGCAACAGTATTCCTCTGCCCTCAACCACAGCTCAATAACCCATACACCTTAAAATGCTATGCTTCACCTGACACATTTAGAATCTAATGATCATGTCAAAAGTAATATTGTATAATATCATAAATGTGAATATTTCATTCACATACATATATAAAATTCACATTTATTTGTATAGCACTTTACACTATACACTATACAAGCAGCTTTACAGGTCTACATTACAAATTAGAGTGATCTGTTATCAGATGTGACAGATTTATGTAGCCTACATTTCTAAAATGCATAACTTGGACAGTTAACTAATAATGTTGCTAATAAAGTTTTATTTATTTATATATATATATATATATATATATATATATATATATATATATATATATATATATATATATATTATATTATATATATATATATATATATATATATATATATATATATATATATATATATATAAAAATCCCCATTTCTTTTTTCTTTTAAGTTAAATTTATAATGGGACACTTTTTGCCATTGAGATGACTGCTAGTGGAACCACAACACTTTTTTTTACAAGTATTTTATATGAACCAATTTATGCAGAGGATCCACAATCCAAAGGAGTATTTTTGAAGCTGTGCGTTATGATTAGGCTATATTGTCTTTTTCTGCCACTCAGATGGCATTCATGAATGGATCAAAACGGCCTGCATAAGATCAGCGTTGTCCATTTAAATTTGCATAAAAAGAAAAGTCAACAGTAACAAACTGAAATAGCCTACTTCAGTTAGCTATGCGTTTGCAAACTGTGCGCAATTTTAAGAGTAATTTATGAAGAAACCGCGAAATCTTTACGTCGTACTGCACACACACTACAAAATATTATAACCATTCATTCAGTGACGCTGAAGCCAGTTTCAAACAATTCAGTGATACAGACAAAATAAATCATTAGATTGACAAGCTTGCAGACAAGGAATTGAACTAGCACGTATTAATCATATTAAGAACTTTGCCAAAAAGGAAATATATATAAATAAAAACTTTGAAGCAATCCTTACATGGGTGAAGGAAACGACATTAACACGCGCTCTATTGAAAAAACAAAATCTATCTATCAAGCAAAATTGAATTTACCGGAATATTTTATTTTCATTTTGAACAGAACTTCAAACCACCGTCATTTAATTATCTTGAGTGATTGTTTCCTTACTTTAGCCTCACAGCAAAAACTTCGCGGAGAGACGCTGAGGCTCCCGCAAACACCTCCAAAGTTTAAAACAAATTTACCGCGACATAAAATAAGATTTACTCTTCACAACACTCCAATCACGCCGAACTCTCACCTCCTCTTCAATAGAGACGTTGTTGTTTGGCTCGGAGTCAGACTTGATACTCATCTTTGTGCGTAAACTTGAGACACCCAGAAGGACTGGCAGAAGTTTCGTTTTTTCTTTTTTCTTTTCTCCCTCGTCCTAAAGTGCGACTGGATCCTGATGGCGATGCGTGCGGGATTCAGCAGAACTTGTGCGGGAACACCGAGGTCGTGTCAAAAGTGGCAGGTGAACTGAAGACGCGAAGGTGACCCGGTGAAAAGAAGTGAAGTGCGTGGTGGGGTGGGGGAAGAGAAAAAAAAGAAATGCCGGTGCCACCTCACATTTACCTCGTTTTAAACGTTAAATTTCAAAGAAAGCAGAGCTCATGGGTAAAACCTGTTCCATAGTTGACCTGCTCGCCAATTAGGTCATCAAGTGAGATGGGCAGGCTCGAGAGCGGCGTTGCAGCTGGTGGATAAGCCAACCCCTCCATTAGTGAATCATCGCCTTCATGGGAAAGTACGGACCAATTGGAACCGCTCCTTGTATTATTGGAGACATCTCATATCAACTGCATCAGGAGGAGGGAGGAGAGTAAATAAATAACAGAGAGAAATTGCATATTAATTCGTTCACCCAAGAGATATTAAAAACTTTGTAAAACTAACTTTCTAGTTTCTTTATGGGGGGCAGTTGTGAAAGGGTCAGGGTGTAACCTATGTATCCTCTATTTGTTTGTTGAAAAACTGAGCTATTCTAAAAATAACCCTGACATTTGAGTGCACTTAATTATGGAAACATCTGTTTAAAAGGAAAGCTGCTTGACTTTTCCCTTTAAACACTGTGAGACACAGTGAACCGTTTATTAGAAGTGGGCCTGTACTGTAAAGCTTGTAAATTTTGTTAGACTGTTTGCACCTTCAACTGGTCTTGTGTCCCGTTTCCTGACATTGTGTAGTCACACAATCAAAGTACAGGAGCTTGGTGAAGCCGGCGGGGTGCGGTGAGAGTTGAAAACATGTCTTCTCCCCCCCCCCCCCCCTCCTTCTGATTGACCTAGTGTTTTGTACAATCTGTCTAAATATAGACAAATTCTTTCTTGCCAGGCCTCTCTAATTCCATTGTACATAAGGGAACTATGAACTATTTATAAATCCTACAGATGTTTATACACAGACTTGCAGTTTGTTTGAGGCCCTGTCTTATAGCAACTGCTTAATTCGGTTAAAAGCTCCAAACTGGATGTGTTCAAAGCTTTAATGTACTAATAAATAGTTTGGAGTTCTTATGAGAAACATTTACCAACAACAACATCAAATGAAAGGTTGACCACCCTGATGTCAGCTTTTCCATTAACACTCATTCTAATAGTAACCTATGCCTCTTGTCTTGTTCTCAGGGGTTTAAAAATAAGTCAAACAGAGCACAGAGGTACACAGAGCCAAAGATGATTATACAGTAGACAGACTGATAGACATATCAGTGCCAGGCTCTTAAAGAATGACAAGTGTACAGATTGGCTGAGTGCAGACATGCCACAGTCAGAAGGGTGCTGGCCTTCATCGAACACATTGCACTGCAAAGTGACATTCAAAGCAATAGTTTTCCTTCAAGTGCTGTGTTGGTGATAATACAGACAGATATAGTTAATCCCGACGAATTCCCGGCAAATTGTTAATCGACATCCCGTTTCGTGTCATCTGCTTGTTAGTGGTGAAGTCCCCAACACAAAGCCTGTACAGTGGGGCCAGAATGCTGTGATGAGGCCTTCATGTTTTATTGGAGAAGAGCAGGTCCATTGTCCCAAAAGCCACCTCAATCCACACTCCTCCTCCTCACGCCTCACTGGCCCCATCCCATCGCATCAGCGTCACAGAGCTCCACAGCACTTAGCTTGTGTTCCCTGTGTCCTCTGTGCCTCACTGCGTATCCACCATTTACTCCAGCTCTCCTTCTTTCAGCTCAGAAGAGACTTCCAAGTCTGATTGAGAGAGAAAGAAAAACTTATTTTGGAAAGGCTTTTTCACTTGTGCATAACAGATTAGTTTATTGAGAGTGTTTTTTTTTAGCTTTTGATTCATGTTGTGTGTGACTGCAGACTGAGCGATGCATCAACAATAGGCCACAAATACTTGTTTTTGCCTTTTTTTATTTTTTTATTTGGTCAGCAGGACTGCATCAGTGTAAGAGCATTTCTCCATGACAGACTGATCTGCACTCAGTACTACTCTAGTCTTCACTCCCACACTGATATTGGTCATCGTGTTTCCTCATTGAACATCAGCTTTTTGATGCTCAACTGGGATTCAAACAGTTCTCCGTCTCGGGACACCTTCCTACTCAGTCATTTTAAGGCTTATGACACACAAACACCTAGAACACAAAGTCACCACAGTTCATCGCCTCATGGTCAGGGACATTTTTGCCACTATAAAAACAAACCAATGGCATAGAATCTCTGGAATAATTGTTGATGCAGAACTGAATAAAACAAACACAAACAGAATTATGGTAAGTGCAGCTTGCATCAATACAGTCCTTTCCTGTTTACTTATTGTTGGCCTCTTTTGCTTCTTAAAGCAACGAGACCTTGTGACCGAAGGATATTAGTATGCCCTTTAGCTTTCTCTTGCATCTGTATTCTCTTCTGCCAAAACAGAGCTGACAAAAACTCTTGTGTTAATCTGTCATTTCCTCCATCTGTCTTTTCTTATAAAAATAGCAAACAACTCTATGAAAATACCCACAAATGATAACTAATGTTTTTGTTAGTTACAAGCCATCCGAATATATTTAAAATAGAAAGTTTTTGCTTTTATTCACATGTCGGCTAAAGTTTTACTATATCTTCTGGATTCGAAGGCTATTTATTGTATGTCCTCCCTCATATTTTCATGAATCCCATGTTTCCTGTTTAAATTTGGAAAATGCACATGAAAGGTTATGCTGTTAAAACAAAGGGCAACACATTCCCAGAGAGACAAATTCAGATCTGATACCCTAGAGTTTTGACGCTGTCTTACATAAACATTCCATGCATTTAGGAAATACAAGGTCTATGTTGTCCGTCATGGCTGTTTGTTAAAAAAGGAACGTCTCTTGTGTATAATGTAAAAACCAAGACTTTAAATAGTAAATACACTGGAAACTGGATGGGAACATCAAAATTTGGCCCTGTTCCTTGTGCCTAGACTGGCTGCCAAACAGGACAAATTACAACAAACTCCCAATGAGTACTCAATCTCAAATAATTGGGCTTAGCTCATACTGAGAGAAACAAATGTGAACTACTGTGTGTTCAGACAAATCAAGACAGAATGGACACTAATAAAATGAATTATTACATTTATTATTCATTAAATAAATGAAGGAAAATTTAAGTCTACAAGACAAAACCCACAAGAACAAAACTCTGATCAGAGAATATTTGTGTTATTTTAATGTATAAAATATCTAGTTATGTTTTAGGTCATACGTACGACCTCATTGGGTGGTATTTCCTTATGGTGAATTTAACGCGGATGAAAGCGAGGCTGTAATGGGTAGACTTACAAAGTCTTTACAAATGGTATACTGTATAAAGGTAGGCCTACTAGATCATGTAATTTTGTCTACTGAAACTTCATTTAAAAAAAAAGATGTTTCATCAGCTGAACAATTGGCATGTTGTTAAACTACAGTACAATCCATTGAACACTATTTACTCATATCATTCACAGCCTCGGTTTCATGGTGCTACAAGATCTATACCATGAGTACACAAACTAAATTTGTTGTTTCAGTAAAGTATTGAAACTTCATTTTAGGGGACGGACATCATCATCAAAAGCAAGGCTTTTTAAAATTTTTTTTTTTTTTAAACATTTAACATCCAGCTAAAACAGCTTTTGAGACTCAAGCAGAACTTCATAAACCTCTCGCACAGCGCAGACTGCAACTACAGAAACACAGAAAAACCAGTCAAGAGGAACTGATCTCATCAAATATTAAACAGAAGTCGGGGGAGTGATTCAGTGATGCATGGGACTGTTAAGGGCTGAATAAGGGGCGTGCATGATGGAGCTTAAGTGGGCCAGCACCTATGCATATGTTTAGATTTACCTTCTCAATAGGCGCAGCAGCAAAGGTAAAGCTTTTTTAAATGAAAATCGTCACAAATGTTTTGCCCATTATCATTTGGTATTAAAAAAGTATAAAAATGTTGTGAGAAAGACTAACTTTCATGGTTTAATATTGTATATGCCACTGAGTTTAAAATGTCACCCCATATTCTCTTGAAGTGGTTCAGATATCACACCCACATCAATCAATCTCATTTTAAGCAATATATTTAAGTACACAGCAAGGGCAATCACTTGGAATCACTAGAAAAGGCAATACAATCAAGACTTAAATACAGAAAGGAGCTGGGGCACTACGCACCTGTCCATCACATCTACTAAAGTCTGTCTCAGCCTCTAAGAAAGATGAATATTTCATAATGACCCTCCCTCTTGTATGAGCCTGTCAGCTCCTGTTCTTTCCACAACTGCACAACACTCTCTCTGGACTTAAGAGGACGGTACGGTTTGCATTATTCAGACGCTCCATGCTGTGCACTTTCTGTCCCTTTAAAAAAACTGGGCCATATGGAATAATAAATAAAGCAGCCTAAATGTAACCATATAAGTACAAGACCAGAAATGTGCATATAGCTCCGTTGCCCATACAGCTCTGAAACTATGCGCTTCCACAAAACTCTGTGTTGACTCAGCCGCAGAGAGGAAAACTGCAAGTGGTAAAAGTTTTTCAAAAACAACCTCACTCACCCTTTGTTGTTTACATAATATGGGACACAGTTATGCCCGGAGAAGTGGACACAGTCTGTGTGGAGTGGTAGGATCAAGAATGAGGAACAAAGGCCTATTGACATCGAATGGTTGACAGGCCGCCAGGAGGACAGCTGCTTGCTCAGGTCAAACAGTATTAATCAATGTGTTAATAATAATGACAACAATAATAATAGTTTATTAAGGGCCAAGTATCAAAGAAGCGTAGGCACCTATTGTATCTGTTAGTCTTCTTCTTCTTCTTCTTTTTCTTCTTCTTCCACTCTTGAAGTATATGGCAGCCAATAGAACAGTAGAATAGTTGATCAATATGGCAAAACGTTGTGAAATTTTGCACACAGATAGAGGACAGTCTGAGCATTAACCATAGCAATTCTGGGTCTCTAACTCAATCCCTCTAGCGCCACCAACTGTCCAAATTGTATCTTACATTTGTGTTAATAACTTTGAACCATAAGGGCTAGAAACTAAATTAGTTTTTCCTCTGATTCCTTGGCTCAAGACGATCCGCCATTTCGAATTTCCCCCCAAAAAACTACTTTTTTTTAAACTCCTAGACGATGCTCTGATTTTCACGAAAATTTAATCAGATCATCTTCAGACCATGCCGACGCAAAAACGTAACTGGCAAGCAAATTCGACGTAGAGCACGTAAAAATGGATGTGAGGCAATCTCTCTGCAATGCTTTAGCATTTTCAGACCAAACTTGGTATGTGTTATGACAACCATGACCTGAGGATACCTGCACAGTTTCGGCACAGTTTCACCTTATGGTCTGGAGATATGAAAAATGGCTATTGTTGACTTCTGAATTGTTTGGCCAAAAATGTTCCCATATCAGCTATTTTAGGCATCGGCCATTTTGAAAATTGTTGTAAACTGTTATATTTTACGAACGCATTGGCGTATTGTTATTCAAAAAGTTTTGGGGCTGTGCCACCTTGTGGTCAAGAGTTTTTTAGAAATTTGAATTTTACCTATAAGGAAACTGGTCAGAGTTAGTTCACCCAAATAGAAAATTCTGTCATTATTACTCACCCTCATGTTGTTCCAAACCCGTAAGGCTTTCTTTCATCTTTGGAACACAAATGAAGATATTTTTTATGTAATCTGAGAGCTTTCTGTCCCTCCATAGACAGCTCCGCAACTACCACTTTGACGCTTCAAAAAGTTCATAAAGAGATCATAAAACTAATCCAAAAGAATTGAGCCGTTTTATTCCAAAATTTTCTGAAGAGACTCAATCACTTTATATGATGAACAGATTGAATTTAGGTATTTATTCACTTATAAACATTGATCAGCTCATTGATCATTGATCCCATCAGAAGCTCAACCGAACCTCATTGGTTCTTGTGTTCAAACATGCTGCGTAACACGAGAATGAACCTCATTGGTTCTTGTGTTCAAACATGCTGCGTAACAAGAGAATGAACCTCATTGGTTCTCGCACGTCAAGCAAACATGCTTGAGCTTCACAACTGATGTGAGTTGATGAATGTTTACATGTAAATAAAAGCCTACATTTAAATTCATACATAATTCAGACCTTAACTGCTCAATTCATATGGATTAGTTTTATGATCTCTTTATACATTTTTTGAAGTGTGAAAGTGGTAGTTGCGTAGCTGTCAACGGATGGACAGAAAGCTCTCAGATTTCATCAAAAGGATTTTCATTTGTGTCCCGAAGATGAACGAAAGTCTTACAGGTTTGGAATGACATGAGGGTGAGTAATTAATGACAGAATTTAAATGTTTGGATAGATTCCTTGGGTCATGCCGAGAACATACTCAATACTCAAACTGATGCTTCCTCGTTTCCTCGCTCCTCTGTCCTCCAGCCCGTGACCCGGATACCGATCGTATTCAGCCATCTTGAAGGACATCTCAATTCTCTAATTGTACAACGAGGGGGTGAGGAACAAGGAGTGTGGAAGCTTCCAAAGGAGTTATGAGCGAGGATGCACAGGTGTATATATGCAGAAGTTTTTCTTGTCAAGAAACCTGACGCATGTATAAATTATCCTCCACCCTTCACATCTGTCACAACAATTTTAATTTATGCTTTACCTCTGCAGTTTAAATAAACCATATATCACACATATATCAACAGGGCATCTTGATTTATCTTTATTATTTATTAATTTCTCAAATAACCAAACTTTAACAACCTAAGGGCATATCCTTTGAGCACAGCTGATGACGCTTTGAAGTGACACTCGAGTGATCAAGAATATGCCAATATACAAATAAGCTTTCCTTCAATTCCTCCGTCCTCGATGGGTGCTTCTCAGTTCTTATTTGTGCATCCTCGTTTCCTTTCCTCGCTTCCTTTCCTCGCGTCTCAGCTCCACCCCCTGTAGGATGCGAGGAAAGGCTGCAAGGAGAAGACGCGAGGACGGAGGGATCGAATGAAAGCTTTTTTTTATACATCACTCGAGCGTCACTTCACCACGTTGTCAGCAGCGCTCAAAGGATCTGCCCTTATGTTGTTGAAGTTTGTTTATTTAAGAAATTCGTAATAAATATTAATAAAGCAAGATACCCTGTTGAATTGTGTGATTTATATAAACTGCAAAGGTAAAGTATAAATCAAAATTATTGTGACCAATGTGAAGGGGGAGGAGAATTTATACGTGCGTCACGTTTTAGTCGATAAAACTCTTCCGCATAGGATACACCTGTGTATCCTCGCTCATAACTCCTCAGGGGCTGCGTTCCAGTCCAAAACTGTCATGCCCTTCACTCGCAAACTTCCCTCCGTCTCGTTCACTCGGATGTACGTCATTGCGAGTGCCCACTACTGGCGGAAACTGCAATGGGCTGAACTGGAACGTCCTAAGCCCTTGATCACTTGGAATCAGCTGTGGAGTTGATTTATTATTTAAAAAGAAATTTCCTTTAAGAATTTGTTTAATGCAGCATCCAAATGTTTATGTGTGTTTGGGTTGTTTTAAACAAAAAATATATATAATTAATATATCATAGAGTTGTCTGTTGTGGTGGTGATTAGATGAGATATGTGGTGACGTCACAATCGTACTGCATTGTGGGACATATAGGTGCCTGAAGTGTACATTTGAAGCAGACTCGCTCCCTCGGTCAAAATCGAGGGAACGAGGGTCTGTCCATATAAACTTCCCTCGTCCACTTCACGAAGTGGAACGCACTTCAAAATGGCGGCAGGGATTCCCCCAAGGGGAAGTGCTTAGGGAAGTTCGCAAGTGCGTGTCTAAAAGTGGACTGGAACGCAGCAAGGAAGCCTCCTCGATCCTCGCCTCCTCGCGGTGCAATTAGAGAATTGAGATGTCCTTCAAGATGGCTGTGCTCGATCGGTTTCCGGGTCATAGGATGGAGGACGGAGGAGAGAGGAGACGAGGAGGGATATTGAGAAGTGCCCATTTTCTTTCCTTGCAGCCTTCCCTGGCATCCTAAAGGGGGTGGAGCTTAGACGCGAGGAAAGGAAGCGAGGAAAGGAAACAACGAGGATGCACAAATAAGAAATGAGAAGCACCCATAGATACCAATTTTGCCACTTCCTGTCTGCCAATTTGATTTTTGTTAAAAACCTACTTTTAACTCCTAGACCTAGACCATTGCTTCAATTCTCACAAACATTTAATCAGATCATCCTCAGACTATGCCGACAATAATTTTTTTTTTTTAATTCAAGTCAATTCTTCAAACCATCCACCTAGTACTAGGTCAGGAGATATGGAAAATTGACATTTTTGCTTATAACTTCTTAACAGTTTGACCAAATGTCAAAAATCTTTAAAAAGATCAAGGTCCAGATCAAGGTCAAAAGTAATAAGCAATTATGTCACAATACAAGTGATTGTATTTATGGGCTTTAAACCATTTTACTTAAAACAGTCTCCTATGAATGTCTTCTCATTTTTGCAGTTGGTCTGATGTCTTGATTTTTAGCTCCTCATTCTGCCTCTGTGATGCTTGGCCTCTTAATTGCTGCTTGCAACTATTTATTATAGCTTAATAATTATAATAATAATTTATTTATTTTTACTTGGAGTTTTTCCTTATCTCATCAAGCAATATGTAATTAATAAATGTGCTTAAAAGTAAAAAAAAAATCAGCGTATGTAAGTGGATGTTATTAGATGATTAGTTTCTGGCAGACTCAAAGCCAGTGAACTCATGAGATAAAAACAAACCATTGCTTTGGTCAAGCAGTGTCAACCAGAAAGTAAATGGAAACAAAACAGCTATTCTGCTGTAGCCTATTATTATTCATTTTAATCCTATTAGAACATAAATAAATAAATAAATAAAAATTTCTCAACGCAAGATGTTTATTTTATTAAGAACATATTGTGGGATATGTTACCTTTATTTGAATTTCTTTTGATTTTATTTTTTACATTAGTGGCTTGTTGAAAACTACCTTCGCAATGACTGCAGTTCAGTTTGACTCTTTGAAAATATCTGTTTTTAGATTACGATCTCTCCAATGCCACATTTGTGTTTACATAACATGTTTATGCAGTAAAATGGAAAGGACAGTGCTTCTGACACGGGCGCGCTAATTTCGGACTCATCAAAAGTTTTGTTTAACTTGTCCTTTTCAAACAAATCTAACATATAGATATATACCCTCAATCCTGTCCTACATCTCCTCTTCCTCAGCTGGCAGTATTTCCCAGTGTTTAGAGGGTGGTGGGGGTAGGCGATGTCATCCGTTGGCTGATGTATACCACCTGCCTTGGCCTCAGCCTGACCCTCCACTGCCCCCACAGCAGAGGCATTCCACAACCTTCCAGAGTCATGTTTGTACTGAAGAAGATTAGACAACCCTCCCCTTAGACTGAGCCGTGCAAATGACCAGCCTCCACTCCATGCCTCTTTATCTAATGAGGCAAAATGAGGGAGGCCAGTCTGCGCTGCCAAAATCCTTTTTCTAACAGCAGGATCATGTTATTGTATTGAGTCATTTTGTGAGGTCATATCATTTTGAAA
The DNA here is from genome assembly GCF_951802725.1 of Rutilus rutilus. Taxonomy (NCBI): domain Eukaryota; kingdom Metazoa; phylum Chordata; class Actinopteri; order Cypriniformes; family Leuciscidae; genus Rutilus; species Rutilus rutilus. The sequence goes on from NC_140211.1 coordinate 34,405,435, forward strand.
TATTAGACAGGGTTGTGTTCTTATTCTGATATATGTAAAATAATCACCAAATTAATGTGGTTATTTGATTTAGCGTGCCTTTTTTGAGAGAAACTAATCCTACTCAACAAATATCCAGCGAAGAAGACAAACACCTCTCATTGACCCCCACGCATCTCCAAACAACAAAACACCTCAGCCAGGATATTTGCTGTTCACAGGACTTCCATTTGGAAAATTGGAAATGGAAAATTAGCTAGAATTTAATTTAGGAATATTGTGAAAGCAAACATGACACTTACCTCCTTAAATGACAACAGAAAGGTGGGTAGTAACGAAGTACATTTACTTCGTTACATTTACTTGAGTTTTTTTTTTTTTTGTGTGGAAAGATTGTACTTTTAAGAGTAGATTTAAATCTTTTACTTTAACTCGAGCACATTTCTAATTAAAAAACTGTACGACGTTCCTCTCGTTACTTTATTTTAATGCAATATGTTGTTAAATGCGTGGTTTATTAAGCGCAATGTAGGCCTATCTTTTTTCTGGGACATATGTAATTCATTACATATGTAATGAAATCTATATTGTTCCTTTTACATATCTTTACTCTTTATGAACGATATTTTTATTTATTATATGTTTATTTTATTTGTTAGCTTCAGAGAAGCTCAAGGACTATAGAATCTTTGGTAATTGTCGCATTGTTCAGGTTTAGCTGGTAGTGAAGCAATGAAGCACATCACCACCAGACATTTGTAGCAGGTGCCTCATAGGACACTAGAGGAAACAATTGAACCTATTTCTGCAAATAAAATTAATAATAAAGAAAATGCTGAATCTTTTCATTTCTTTTTTTAAGGTCTTTATTGTTTATCCGCCAAATTATAGAGAGTAGTATCAATAAGAATATCAAACACTTTTTTTAAGTAAAAAGAATACTGGTTTTAATAGTTGGTAACATTATTCATTGATTATGTTTTTTGATTAATTAATTGATGTTACATTTCTGTACTCATTACTTGTTAACATGGTTAAAAAATCGTTAATGTTCAGAATGTATTGGCTTAGTTTGTACAAAGAAACACTGAATAAATGCTGATTAATAAATTAATGTGGTTTTGGGCCATTTTCTATTTAGAATTTAAAAGAAGTTTGTATTGGTTTCCATTACATAACTGTATTGATCCCTAAATGTATTAACAGAAAACAATACACAATTCCCTATTAGAATGTATAAGGTTTTACAGCAGAGAATGAAATGTTTGAGTTTATCAGTTCTATGTGGATTTCAAAGTTATGGATCAAGCACATCTTTCCCAGAACTAAAGGTGAGAAGTATACTAAAAATAAACGCGGACGTAGTATTTTGGTCGTTAGGAAGTACCTGCCACGTTCCAGCGACGTACCACTATAACGTCGCCACGACGAATACAGGAATCACAAAGTTACGTTGCTGGAACGTTATGTGGCACGTCGCAACGACTAATATGGTCCTTTGATGTTACGTCCTCGCAACATGCCAGTTTGGTCATTAAGACGTCCTCATCACGTTCTTGGGACGTACCACATAACGTCGCCACGACGATTATGGGAATCACAAAGTTACGTCGCTGGAACGTTATGTGGAACGTCGCTACAACGAATATGGTCTGGTCCAGTTACGTCTTCACAACGTAACTGTGTTAGCTGGGATGAACGATGCTCCATTCACAAATGAATCACTCTTTTGAGTCGATTCTGTTCAAAGTCTTGATCAAACAAGTTGGCAGATATGTCTAAATTGGTTCGCAAATGTGTTTGAATGATTTGTTCAGTTTCCTTCACGCACTGAATCGTCTGAAGCGGTTCACACTCGGGAGTCGTAACAGGAAGAACATCAAGGGCGTTGGATGAAGTGGCCGTGGTCCTACAGTCAAGTGAAAACAAATCTGAAAATGCATCATATTGTTTGCCAGCGATGAAGATCTTTATTAGTTGAACATCTTCGTATGCTGTCTGTGAATGAATGATTCCACAGGACGATACTTTCGATTTCATTTCATTCAGGTAATATTTTACAACCAAACAGATTATTACGCCACGATAGCACTACTACAAAGTATAACATTAGCAGTTTTGTGGACATATACCTTAATTTATACAATAAGCTACCATTGTTCACAGTTTATGAAATTAACACCCGCCATCCTGCGGTAGTTTGTGTGTAGGCAGCTAGGCCTATTGCACACAATGCGCAGTGGCGTGGGAACTCGTCTTGAAAACCAATGCCTTTGCCTGCCTTAGACACAGTTAAACAGTTTAAACATGCTTGCAGAAATATACATTTGATTACATTTTGGAGAACAGACGGAAGAGTATCCGTGCATTTGATGTCACAGTGTCTGGTTGTGTTTCCCCGTGTATCCACTAGATGTCCTCCTTTTCCCCACGGTGTCATGCACATGAACTTCAATTCCCACAATTCCTGTCTGTGTATTACACTCAGGTGTTAGTAATTGTAATCACCAGCTGTCTCTCGGTTTCCCCTCGTCATGCATGTATTTAATGCCCTGTTTGTCTTGTGTTCTTTGTGGATCAATGTTGTATGTCACACCGTTTCTGTTCTCGTGTTTTCCTGCCTTGCCTGTTTATTGTTTTGTATTGATTTCCTGGATATTGAACCCTGCCTGTCTTGACTTCGTTTTTGGATTACCCAATTAAAACTCATCTTGCTGCATTTTGGATCCCGTCTGGTTTCATCCTTGTGCGGTTCGTGACAGATTGATCCACCAAAAGGGAAGATCCAAGCAGTATGAGTTCCCGTCGCTATTTCCCCACTGCAAGAGGTGAGCGGAGACAACCACCACCAGAACCGTCTTTCAGTGAGTCCCAACCCAGGATGAACATTTTTGAGTGTTTTGCTCTGTGGGCTCGGAAAACAGACGAAAGGTTCATCGTCAAACCCCCTGAGCTCCAGCCCACAGAGAGTTTTGTGTCGGACCACGCCCCCCGCCATGAAGAGTCCTTCAAGGGGACCCGCTTGGCCAAGTTCCGTGGAACTCGGGGAGGTTGTAGAGGGGGCGGGGAGGGTCGGGAGGAGGTCCAGTCCCATCACTCGGTCTGGCCACCTTTCGATGCCGAAATTCCTCCGCCACGGGCTCCACCCAGTCAAGAGTCGTCCACTCGCCATCAGAGACGGCAGAGGAGGAGGAAGTTTCCCGGTCCCGACCTCGATCCCGAGACAGTGTCCGTGTTCCTAAAGCCCGTGCAACCAGCCAAGGTTCCGAAGCCCGTGCACGTGCAGCTGGCTGTCATGCCCAGCCCAGAGGATGCATCGCCGCTGCCCAGCCCAGAGGATGCATCGCCGCTGCCCAGCCCAGAGAATGCATCGCCGCTGCCCAGCCCAGAGAATGCATCGCCGCTGCCCAGCCCAGAGAATGCATTGCCGCTGCCCTGCCCAGAGAATGCATCGCCACTGCCCAGCCCAGAGCTCCATCCGCCATTAATTCCGTCCAGACCTGAACCTGCACTTCACCATCGAAGACGGCGGAGGAGGAGGAAGACCTCCGGCCTCCCCAATGACCCGGAGGCCGTCCCCGAGCAGCCCGCCGTCGTCCCAGAGGCCGTCCCCGAGCTGCTCGTCCTGCCGGCCCCGCCCACGCTGCTAGCCCTGCCGGCTCCACCCACGCCTGCCGAGCCTGTGTCTTCGGACAAGATGGCCGCCGCCGAGCCTGTTCACGTCACGTCTGCCGAGCCTGTGTCTTCGGACAAGATGGCCGCCGCCGAGCCTGTTCACGTCACGCCTGCCGAGCCTGTGTCTTCGGACAAGAAGGCCGCCGCCGAGCCTGTTCACGTCACGTCTGCCGAGCCTGTGTCCCCTGAAAAGATGGCCGCCGTCGAGCCTGTGTCTGTTCCTGAGTTGGTGGTGTCTGTTCCTGAGCCCTCAATGACCGCGACACTGGCCATTATGGCCACAGCCATGTGGTGTGTGTGTGGGCTACGCACACACTTGGGCCGGTGGTGTCTGTTCCTGGTCCGCTGATATCTGTTCCTGAACCAGTGGTGTCTGAGCCGGTGGTGTCTCTTCCTGAGCCGGTGGTGTCTGTTCCTGAGCCGGTGGTGCCAGTTCCAGTTCCAGTGCCTCAGCCGGTGGTGCCAGTTCCAGTGCCTCAGCCGGTGGTATCTGTTCCTGAACCGGTGGTGTCTGAGCCGGTGGTATCTGTTCCTGAGCCGGTGGTGTCTGTTCCTGAGCCGGTGGTTCCAGTTCCAGTGCCTGAGCCGGTGGTGCCAGTTCCAGTGCCTCAGCCGGTGGTATCTGTTCCTGAACCGGTGGTGTCTGAGCCGGTGGTATCTGTTCCTGAGCCGGTGGTGTCTGCTCCTGACACCACCGGCTGGTGGTGTCTGCTCTGCCGCCCGAGGGGTCTTCACCGCCGTGGCCGCCCGAGGGGTCTTCACCGACGTGGCCGCCCGAGGCAAGGTCTCCGCCCTGGCCGCCCGAGGCAAGGTCTCCGCCCTGGCCGCCCGAGGCAAGGTCTCCGCCCTGGCCGCCCGAGGGAAGGTCTCCGCCCTGGCCGCCCGAGGGAGGGTCTCCGCCCCGGCCGCCGGATGAACTGTTTGCTTCGCCCCGGCCGCCGGATGGACTGGGTGCTTCCCCCTGGTCGCTGGATGGACTGTTCGCTTCGCCCCGGCCGCCCGATGGTCTGTTGGCTTCGCCCCGGCCGCCGGATGGACTGGGTGCTTCCCCCTGGTCGCTGGATGGACTGTTGGCTTCGCCCCGGCCGCCCGATGGTCTGTTGGCTTCGCCCCGGCCACCGGATGGACTGGGTGCTTCCCCCTGGTCGCTGGATGGACTGTTCGCTTCGCCCCGGCCGCCCGATGTACTGTTTGTTTCACCCCGGCCACCGGATGGACTGTTTGCTCCGCCCTGTTCCCCCGATGTACTGTCTGTGTCACCCTGGCCCCCTTTGAGTCTGTTACCTCCTGTTTCTGTTTCCCCGCACGGACCTGGCCCTCCATCCCTCCCCCTGGTCCTCCACCGGGCCAACTCCCTCCTGAGCTTTTGTTTTGTTCCTTGTCCTGTCTTGTAGTGTCTGGGAGCCACTCCGTTGAAAGGGGGTAATGTCACAGTGTCTGGTTGTGTTTCCCCGTGTATCCACTAGATGTCCTCCTTTTCCCCACGGTGTCATGCACATGAACTTCAATTCCCACAATTCCTGTCTGTGTATTACACTCAGGTGTTAGTAATTGTAATCACCAGCTGTCTCTCGTTTTCCCCTCGTCATGCATGTATTTAATGCCCTGTTTGTCTTGTGTTCTTTGTGGATCAATGTTGTATGTCACACCGTTTCTGTTCTCGTGTTTTCCTGCCTTGCCTGTTTATTGTTTTGTATTGATTTCCTGGATATTGAACCCTGCCTGTCTTGACTTCGTTTTTGGATTACCCAATTAAAACTCATCTTGCTGCGGTTTGGATCCCGTCTGCTTTCATCCTTGTGCGGTTCGAATTATTACAAGTTGTGATCGTAATAATTACAATGTTTAGAAAATTTGGCAGTTGATTCAGAGTTGCGTCATCTGAAGTCCTCGCAGGAGTTGTAGTCATCTCTTCACAGGTGTTAGGTCATCTGAAATCTTCGTAGAGTTATCTTCTCGAGGGGAACCCGAGATAAAAACAGAAAACGAAATGGAAAATAATGTGCAAGATATTTTATTTTGGCTGTGTTTGTAGTCATTTAGAGAAAGGATTGAGTTAGCCTATATCAGGATTATTGCTCCATCAAGTGGTGATGTTATGACAAAACAAGCTATTGAAACTGAATGGCTTTCCGTTTTTTTCCATGTCCTTCCCCATGAATGGAACATTTTGATCAAATTGCATTTTATAAATTGGACTTATTCATAACTTTTTTTTTTGTGTGTGGGGAGGGATTATTGTTTTTAGTTTAATTGATTCTTTTGTAAACGTTTAATACATGGTGGTGTAAAATGTAACACTGAAGTTAAACACACAAGGTCTGTCTACAAAACAATTAATATTTTCTTCATTATTTAATTTAGTAATTTGTAGATGTTTTGTGGTTGGGATAAGAAGGGGGGAGGGGGAATCACAGTTCTCCTCCCATCATAAAATGAACTTGAGCATTCATTGGGGCAAAAGCAGCTGTAGCCTGCAACCTCCTGAAATGATGATGAAGCACTCGATCATTGAGAGCGCGCGGGAGGAAGGACGCAGCATCACGTCTGTTAAACCCGTGACTCGAACAAGTGCGCTCGCTCTACACAACTTACGAGACGCAATGATCAACACGCAAGCAAGGTAAGTAATAGCCGTGTGTTGTTTTTGTTTAGGTCAGTCAGTGTACAAGAGCATCAGCTCAGAGACTGATGTTTAGAGCATCCTGGCTACATTCACGAAATGGTTTGGCGTTCATAGAAACCGTCAGAGCTAGGTCCAACTTCACGTAGGCTAGTCTCAATTGTCTCTTAATAAGGCAAACCGTTCTGTTTTATTATTAATATTGCACTGTGACGTATTGGCAAATAAAACTAAAGGAAATAATGAACTGCTGGACTAACTCGTACAACACTTATGAAGAAAAAGCATATATTGCAACTTTGTGTAAATATGAATTAATATACACATGATTCATATCTCATTAACAGTCTCTTGAGTTTCCTCGCTATTGCTGAGGAACTATTTCAGACTCGTGTGTTATTTAGAGTCGTGACGGTGTACATCATGTTCTTACATCATCAGTAGTTCACCCTATGGACCGCACACATTTGTCCTGTGTTATTTCTCTATCATTATGGTGTCTGATCTGATCTCTAAGTTTATTGCAGGGTTGTAGAACCTGTAAAACCTTGGTTAAATATTGTGAGTGTGATCCATCCAACACTGCGTGTTTCTTCGGTGTCAAGAGAACTGCGCGCGCGACCTCCAGCGGGACGTGACGCAATGCTCGAGCTCACAGCGGGGCCATTTAATAATAATAATAATGATAATAATAATAATGATAGAATAAAAAACACAGTAAAGTCATTAAGACCAAATGTAGGCTACATGTTAGGAAACATCTAAAATGCACATGCTTGTGTGAGGTTTAGGGTTAAGGGATAGAAAATTGCCTATTATTCAAGAAAAAAAAAAAAATTGATATAGGCCTAGCGATGGAAATAGCATAAACAAATAGATCTGTAAATGTGTAATTAAATCTACATTGTAATCATGCAGTGTTGAACACCATTCATGAAGACTATAAGCAATCAAATATAACAATAATAATAATAATTTGTTATATTTATATAGCGCTTTTCTGGGTACTCAAAGCACTTTGCATGGAAGGGGGAATCTCCTCAACCACCACCAATGTGCAGCATCCACCTGGATGATGCGACAGCAGCCATACTGCGCCAGAATGCCCACCACACACCAGCTTACTGGTGGAGAGGAGACAGGGTGATGAAGCCAATCAGTATATGGGGATGATTAGGAGGCCATGATGGATAGAGGCCAATGGGCAAATTTGGCCAGGATGCCGGGGTTACACCCCTACTCTTTTTTGAAGGACATCCTGGGATTTTTAATGACCACAGAGAGTCAGGACCTCGGTTTAATGTCTCATCCGAAGGACGGTGCTCTTTGACAGTATAGTGTCCCCATCATTATACTGGGGAGTTAGGACCCACACAGACCACAGGGTGAGCACCCCCTACTGGCCTCACTAACACCTCTTCCAGCAGCAACCTGGTTTTCCCAGGAGGTCTCCCATCCAGGTACTGACCAGGCTCAACCCTGCTTAGATTCAGTGGGCAACCAGTCATGGGCTACATGGTGATATGGCTGCTGGCTATATATCCCATATGCAGCCAAATGGAAGTGGCCATAATTGTGTGTCTTGTTCGTTCAACATGAATTATTTGGACAATAAACTCAAAGTTCAAATTCCTCTCTTGTGTCTTTGCAGAGCTGTGCTTCTGGATTCAGCTTGTGTCCTCCGCTGGGTCAGGCGGCAGGCTCCACAGCCTCAGTGGTGCTCCTGATGTCCCTCACCCACAGATGAACACAGCTGGTCAAGACATGAGCCGGGATCTGACTCAAGATGTGCTCCATTACAAGGTGATGATGTCACCACCTCACAATGGTGATGCTTATTTACAAAAGCCACATATAAGTAAATATTAACTTAACTGAGACAGTCTATTTAGCACTAATAAATGTAATGCTTACACGGACAAGTTGTCACTCACATGGGGTCACAGCAACAGCAAGCAACAATGATCCAACTGATTCCTGATGGACAATGTCAAGTCCTGCCCTACATTTTTTTTATTAATTTTTTTTATCGCCGTTTCACTCCAATATACGTCAAAATAGACTAAGATGGCAACTTTCATGCTGATTTTAAACTCTAAACAGCTACTTCTGTTTGTGGTTTAAGAGGAATGTGAGTGATGAAATTGGGCTGATGGGAATGCACAGATGAATGTAAAATAATGTGATCCTTTTTTTATTTTTTTTTTATACATTTTTTCTTTCTTTCATTATTTCATGCAGGATGGGAAGTTAACTGTGAAACAGGCGATCTCGCTGAACAGCGAACCATCCATTCTGCTATTTCAGTATCAGCTAAGTGAGCAGTTGTCCTGGAGCATGCAGACTGTCCTCTCTGGCCGTAGCCTCTTTGTTGGTTTACCAAATGGAGAACTTCTCAAAGGCACCAAAGAAGGGTACGTGATTAGTATTTTTCTTGTTGAACATTTCCCTGATTATACATTTTGGTACATTTAGCCTACTGAATACACTGCTGTTATGCAATATGCGGCTATATACTGCAGTGTTATTTTTAAATTATTTATAAACATAGCCATAATTTACAGGTGGGACATGTCGCCACCACTTTTTGCCAGGGTCGATATTGTCCCCACCACTTTTTGAAACATTTCGTGGCACGCATATAACTAATACAAAGTAAACATCTCCAATTGACTATAAAATTATTATTTTAGGCGCTGGAATGTGTTTTTTTTTTTTTTTTTTTTTTTGTGCCGAGTGCTTGTTGTCTCTGTTATAAGTGGCGGTGGCTCATTCACAAAAATGAGCGCTTTAATTTTTTGCTTAACGCTGTTGCGTAGAAATCACAAAACAAAATGTGTCTTGAATCACTGATGAACATCTTTGGTTTTAAAAATTCTAGCACCAGACCATTAGGACACATGAACATCACATGCAGGCTATGTATTAATTCATTGACTAAAGACTCTTCGGACTAAATATAGCAGATGTAGAATGAAGAGACTATGTTGATAAATTAAACTCAGTGTACTATTGAAATTGATTTCTGGACATTGTAATGTTTTTTTTGGTGCATTTGTCATTGTACATTTCTGATATAGCCTTGTATTAGCAACACCCCCCCCCCCCACACACACACACACACCCACATTTTAAAACAGTTACACCAATGTTTATAGATTAATATAGTTTTTTCGTTTAGGTTAAGTTTTTCACCTAATATTTATATTTGATATATTTTAGCTTTATTTCAATTACAAAAACAGTTTTTTTAGTTAATGATAATAGCCCTGGTACAGTATACTGGGAGGACAGTGTAAGTCAGTGTCCTGGGCTGGACCAACCTAAAATATATTTATGCATATGAAACAACATTTAGGGTATAGTTCATGTCAGATTTTATTGCTGATTTGAAATATCAGCAAGCTTTTTTTGTACTTCCCCATTCAAGTAGATAGGAGTTGGTCTTGCATGTCCGAAATAGCCCAGAGGCGTTACAAATATGGCCACAGAGTGAATGGATTTTTCTTAAAAGGGACTTTTGAAAGTATGTTTTCTTTTTTCTCTTAACTCCTGAAGGCTCACTGCTGTTTTGGAGTTTGCAGAGGAGAAATTGAAGATCAATCATGTATTTGTGTGGTTCACGAAGAACAGGCCAGATAAATGTAAGTTCTGGATGAGTGGATTTGATTAGCTGGAAATGGTAAGACTTTTGGGTTGGGTCTGAGTTATAGAAAGAATCACAATACATTACTCCATTATTACTTGTCAGCTGCCTTTTAAGACATTATCATGATAAATTTTATACCCCATAAACTCTGATGCTTTTTTAACGAAGTTGCCATTTCTTCTTGTCTCTTTCACAGTGCTCCTTACCAGAACATTCTGCTACCTTGGCTTTGAGCTTGTAAAACCAGATCATCTTATAACATCTATTGCAGGAGATTTGCGTCTTATGGTCTACGATATTCAACAAACTCACTCATCTGAAGAATAACTAAACATACACAGATATTCTATAGACTGTTGCTAACTGGACTAAATATAAAACCAACAATATTAATGTTATTGTGAAAAACTAACATTGTAGAGGGGCATTGATGGTACAGCAAATCAGTAACTGAAAAAATCAAAGTATAATAATTCAAAGTATAGGCTAATTTGTTTGCCTCAAGAAACACACCATTGCATACTGAACATTTAAATTATGTGTTCAAGGTATCAAAACAGCAATAACTGGATTGTTGTATGTGAAAATGACTCAAAATAACTCAAATAACATGCCTGTGATATTCAAACTTAACAGCAATGTACTTTTTATGTACTCTGTGGCCACTTTATATTATGTAAAATGAATTATGGCAACACCTGCACCTGCATGCTGTAATGTGAACTTGTTTTGCACTTTATGAATCAGTCATTGACAGTCTCTCAGTAGAACTACAAATAAAAAAAAAGTTTAAATAATTGAACATACTGAAATTTTAATTAAGCATGATTTACTCCTCACAAAGATATCAATTGGTAATGTGTCAGGGTTTTTTTTTTTTTTTTTTTTTTTACAGATTTTGTACATTTACTACACAAGACAGGGAATATATCAACTTTGTAAGGCATACTTAAAAAAATTAAATGAGCAAGAAATACAATGGAATAGAGTTTAACAAAGATGTAAAAGAGGCAAACAACAATAGCAAATATTTTATCACAGAGGCGAGCATAGGTTTTAAAACTTAAAAATCTCACAAAATCATGAAGAAATAAAGGAAGGTTTTTCATTTCTTTTTCATTTCTCCACCAAAAGTACCATGTTCACAAGGTAAGAAAACTGGGGATTCAAAATTATTATAAAACAATACTAGTAGATAAAATAAAACTAGGGGATGGGGGATGGATATTATTAATTTTCACTGAAAAACAATAAAACAATAAAGAAATCTTGTCCACAGATGTTATTGTTAATTTCTTGTTATCTGCATGAGCAAAATATAGTTGCGAAATAAAGAACAAGAAACCAAATATAATATAGGCCTACTTGTGTTATTTCCTGGAGGTCATTTCACCAAATATGAATTAAATTGACTGCCTGGCTTAGCTTTTACTAAGTGACTAAAATCTGACATTGATCAAGGTCATTTGTAGGAACACAATGGTTTTATGGAAGGTAGATGTGGGTTGCAACATACACACTCACACTCTCCCCTATATTCAGTTAGCCGGTGTGCTTTATATTCATACAAATAATAATAATAATAACAGGCCTCCTTGATTGATAAAAAATCAATAACGTGTGAATCATGACACTTGCGGGTTTTCTCATAAACATAAAATGTATAAATATTTATTATGTCTGGTTTTTCCAACACCCCGGTCGATGCACTTTAACCTTTAATGAAAAGTCAGACCACAGCGCACTGATTGGTCAGTTCAGTGGAGTGACGCAGACAGCGTCATGCCGTCATCACCATCATTCACTACCGATCTATCTACCTACCATTATTCACTGTCCAGTGAGCGCCTGTCTGTCTGCTACTGTCCTGTGCTGAACATATACACCAATGTTAATCTAAATATGCTATATGACTGAATCATCTCTGCTGCACGGTAAGACGTTCACTGGTGTTGTTGACGTTTAACCGAGCTGAGCTCATAGATAATAAAGCTGAACCCGGCAGTCTATTGAGCCACATGAGATTTGTGCTAACTAGCCAATACATATGCTATTAAAGCGTTATTAAAACGGCTGACCTATCTGAATCGTCGACCCTGACAATGATTATCTGAGCGTAACAGCAGAGAGCAGTATTATGTTACAAATATTGTGTTACAGTCTATGGTTAACACCAGCACAGGTATGAGTTACAGAAAACTAGCAGCGGTTAGCTCAGGAATGTAGACTGAAAGCTATTGAACACTAGCAGTGTGACTTTGTAAAGAACCAATGTACTTATTGGATGTTTTTAAGTACTATTAGAGCAAACTATTACAGCTTCTATCAGAAACAATAACCTTAAAGGGACAGTTCAAATGAAAGTTCAGTCATAATTTGCTTACTCTCATGTTGTTCCACTTTCTTTCTTCTGTTGAACATAAAATAATATATTTTGAGAAATGTCTCAGTATTTTTATTTTCCTTTTTTTTTTTTTTTTTTTTTCTCAGATCATACAGCTTTGGTATAGAGACAGATTTAGAAGTTCCTTGCATTTGTATGAGTAGATTCTCATCACATTTTTGACGTTCTTAAAGGGATAGTTCAACCGAAAAAAAAATCTTGTCATCATTTACTCACTCACTTTGGAAGTTGTTCCAAACCTGTACGAGTTTCTTTCTTCTGTTGAACACAAAAAAGGACATTTTAAAGAATGCTGGTAACCAAACAGTTGACGGCACCCACTGACTTCCATAGTAGGTAAAAAACCCACTATGGAAGTCAATGGCTACTACTGTCTGGTTACCATCATTCTTTAAAATATCTTCTTTTGTCTTCAACGGAAGAAAGAAACTAGTTTGGAACAATATGAGGGTGAGTAAATGATGCCAATTTTCATTTTTGGGTGAACTATCCCTTTAATTATTAAAATTTAAAAGGATTGTTCCCTCAAAAATGAATATTCGGTCATCATTTACATACCCTCATCTTATGGAAACTTGTTTCCTCCAGGGAATAAAAATAATAGTAATAAAGATAATAAAGGTAATTGTGACTTTTTGTCTCACAATTCTGACTTTTTCTCACATTTGCGAGTTTATATATCACAATAAAGACTTTACAACTTGCAATTGCAAGTTGATATGTTCCGATTCTGATGTGAATCATAGATGTGAAATATACAGTGGGGAGAACAAGAATTTGATACACTGCCGATTTTGCAGGTTTTCCCACTTACAAAGCATGTAGAAGTCTGTAATTTTTATCATAGGTACTCTTCAAGAGTGACGGAATCTAAAATAAAAATCCAGAAAATCACATTGTATGATTTTTAAGTAATTAATTAGCATTTTATTACATGACATAAGTATTTGATCACCTACCAACCAGTAAGAATTCAGGCTCTCACAGACCTGTTAGTTTTTCTTTAAGAAGCCCTCCTGTTCTCCACTCATTACCTGTATTACTGCACCTGTTTGAACTCGTTACCTGTATAAAAGACACCTGTCCACACACTGAATCAAACAGACTCCAACCTCTCCACAATGGCCAAGACCAGAGAGCTGTGTAAGGACATCAGGGATAAAATTGTAGACCTTGACAAGGCTGGGATGGGCTACAGGACAATAAGCAAGCAGCTTGGTGAGAAGGCAGCAACTGTTGGCGCAATTATTCGAAAATGGAAGAAGTTCAAGATGACGGTCAATCTCCCTCGGTCTGGGGCACCATACAAGATCTCACCTTGTGGGGCATCAATGATCATGAGGAAGGTGAGGGATCAGCCCAGAACTACACGGCAGGACCTGGTCAATGACCTGAAGAGAGCTTGTCTGAAGTTTGCCAATGACCATCTGGATGATCCAGAGGAGGAATGGGAGAAGGTCATGTGGTCTGATGAGACAAAAATAGAGATTTTTGGTCTAAACTCCACTCGCCGTGTTTGGAGGAAGAAGAAGGATGAGTACAACCCCAAGAACACCATCCCAACCATGAAGCATGGAGGTGGAAACATCATTCTTTGGGGATGCTTTTCTGCAAAGGGGACAGGACAACTGCACCGTACTGAGGGGAGGATGGATGGGGCCATGTATCGCGAGATCTTGGCCAACAACCTCCTTCCCTCAGTTAGAGCATTGAAGATGGGTCGTGGCTGCGTCTTCCAGCATGACAACGACCTGAAACACACAGCCAGGGCAACTAAGGAGTGGCTCCGTAAGAATCATCTCAAGGTCCTGGAGTGGCCTAGCCAGTCTCCAGACCTGAACCCAATAGAAAATCTTTGGAGGGAGCTGAAAGTCCGTATTGCCCAGCGACAGCCCCGAAACCTGAAGGATCTGGAGAAGGTCTGTATGGAGGAGTGGGCCAAAATCCCTGCTGCAGTGTGTGCAAACCTGGTCAAGAACTACAGGAAACGTATGATCTCTGTAATTGCAAACAAAGGTTTCTGTACCAAATATCAAGTTCTGCTTTTCTGATGTATCAAATACTTATGTCATGCAATAAAATGCAAATTAATTACTTAAAAATCATACAATGTGATTTTCTGGATTTTTGTTTTAGATTCCGTCACTCACACGTGAAGGGTACCTATGATAAAAATTACAGACTTCTACATGCTTTGTAAGTGGGAAAACCTGCAAAATCGGCAGTGTATCAAATACTTGTTCTCCCCTCTGTAAATTCACAGCTGTGAGAAATAAATGTTAGAATTGGGAGTTATAAAGTTTTACTTAAATTTGAAATTTAAAAAAACTTTTTTATTTATTTTTATTCCATGGCAAGAAAACAAACTTCCATGTCATGTTGTTCCAAACCTGTAATTATTTATTTTTTGTGCGTGGTTGTTGTGTGAAACAGAAACAGAGATGTTAGGCCTCAGTCACCATTCACTTTCATTGCCCCCCCCCCCTTTCAAGTTTATCCCTTGAAGATGTTTATTCATCCCGTTATATCCCAGGTGGCCTGGGACTGATGTTGGGCGCTGCAGGCAGGAAACATGCAGCAGAAGCGCAACATTCAGATCATAGAATGGGAGGACTTGGACAAACGCAAGTTCTACTCCTTTGGAGTATTCATGACCATGGCCATCCGTGCCACGGTCTACCCGGCCACGCTGATCCGCACCAGGCTGCAGGTTCAGAAGGGGAAATCTCTCTACACTGGGACCTACGATGCCTTCTGTAAGATTCTAAGAGCTGAAGGTCTGAGAGGACTTTACAGGGGCTTCATGGTGACCACGTTCACACTCATATCAGGACAGGCGTACATAACCACTTACGAACTGGTAAGGAAATATGTTTCCAACTATTCCAAGGACAATACGCTAAAGTCATTAGTGGCGGGAGGCTCAGCGTCACTGGTGGCCCAGAGCATTACTGTTCCCATAGATGTCATATCACAGCACCTCATGATGCAGGGCCAAGGGGAGCATCTGACCCGCTTTAAAATGAAACCCGAAACAGGATTTGAAGCAAAGCACTCTGTATTTTTCGGCCAGACGAGATGGATTATCGGGCAGATATTTGCTGCAGATGGCATTCGTGGGTTCTACCGAGGATATGTGGCATCTCTCCTCACATACATCCCCAATAGTGCTGTTTGGTGGCCGTTTTACCACTTTTATGCAGGTACGAAATGTAACCGTTGTAATGACCTTAAGGGTCAATATACACTACCATTCAAAAGTTCAGGGTCAGTAAGTTTAATACTTTTATCCAGCAAAGACGCATGTAGTTGTTCAAAAGTGACAGAGTAAAGACATAGGTTACAAAATTGTTTATTTTAAATAAATGCTTTTCTTTTGAGCTTTCTATTAATCAAAGACACCTGAAAAAAAATTAAGCAGCACAATTTTTTTTCAACTTTGATAATAAGAAATTTTTCCCTTGCAGCCATTCGGCATTATTGAATGATCAGCATTAGAATGATTTCTGAAGGATCATGGTGCTGAAAATTCAGTTTTGCTATCAAAAGGATACATTACATGTATTATAATTTTTTATGTTTTTTTGTAAATTGTAATCATTTCACTATGCTACTGTCTTTACTGTATTTTTGATCAATTAAATGCAGCCTTGAAGAGCACAAGAGACTTCTTTCAAAAACATAAAAAAATCTTACCCGACCCAAACCTTTGGTTGTGTACCATCTAAATTAATTTGCTCAATGTATGTATGTTTTTGAGTGCCAATGCCACTTTTATGTGCTTTGAATGCTTATGTTTTGATTGTAAGAATACAATACGGTTCAAAGTTACATAGACACGAAATTCATCTGACTCATTAAGAGAGCCATATAGTGTCAGTTGCAGTAGTTGAGATTTAATTTGCTCTTATTGTCTCCACAGAACAGTTGTCTAAGATGGCTCCCAGTAACTGCCCTCATCTAGTGCTGCAGGCAATGGCTGGACCTCTGGCGGCCGCCACCGCCTCTACTGTCACCAACCCCATGGACGTCATCAGGGCCCGGGTTCAGGTCATTTCCTTTGCACACAGTATCAGACAACAGATATGTATAGCGGGCACGCGTGACCAAGTGTGTTTACAAAACACGGATAACCAACACAATAAGACTGACTTGGCATTATAAAATTATACGGTTATTGTTCTGTTTTTTGTGCACTTTCTACGATTCTCATTCAGCATTTTTTGACAAATTGTTCCTGGATGTAATACCTGACTATCTGACTGTTTGCTTGTGCAGGTGGAGGGCAGGACATCAGTCACTGAGACTTTTAACCAGCTGATCAGAGAGGAAGGATTCTGGGGGATGACCAAAGGCCTCTCTGCTCGCATCATATCTTCAACGCCCACAGCAATAGTCATGGTGGTTGGTTATGAAACTCTAAAAAAGCTCAGCTTACGACCAGAGCTGGTTGACTCCCGACACTGGTGAAAAAGAAAAAGAAACTTTACAGTGTCTGTCATCTACCCTAATACTCTTCCACTCCACCTTATTGTTCATTTTTGCCTTTTAAATCTCCTGCCTTGTGATGCTTCAGTGTGACACTGCTGGTTCCTTTTGGTTGATTATGGTGATTTTTATTTAATTTTTTAGCTAATAGTAACTGCAGCTTTTGAGCTCTTTGTTACTGTCAATAAGAAAAAATGCTGCTCAGGTTTTTAATCGGTGTAAGAGGCACAAAAGTTTTTCTTGAATGAGCTTTTAAAAAGTATGTGATCAAACAGATTTCATGTTTTAGTTAAAGTATTTTAAATGTCTTCAGGCGTTGAATTTCAGAAAGATATAAACAATATTTCTATTAAGATATTTTATTTAGAGAACTCACTCCATTCGACTGTCCCCAAAATGGCATTTTATCCATAGTAGTACAGTTGTAACTAGATCTTCTCATGTGTACCATGTTTTACCTCTGTCTATGCTTTTCACTGTTTTTGTGGGCTGTTGGGATGTTTTAAGTTGCCAAAGCTGAGTGAATATTCAAATCTCTTGATAACCTTTGCTGAAGATAATGAAAACCCCAAACTGATTATAAATACATCAAGTTATATATCTGTCCATGTGCCCTTGAGTATTATTTTAAAGTTTTGAGAGTCTCCCAAATATGAAAATGTACTTACTGTCACGTTCTTTTTCTTTCTTCATTGGGACTCATGAGGCAATTTTAGCTAAATGTTTGAGTTGCTCTCTTTTATGCAATAAAAGGGAATGGGAATTAGGGGCTGTCAAGCTCTAAATGGACAAATTAGCATCATAATATTGCATCAAAATATCCATATACTTGTGCATACAATAGATTGGTTTAAGGAATTGACTGAAATTAAAGTCATTATTCACTGCAAATCTTGCTTGTAAGCCATTTCTGCTACTATTTTATTGTTAATCGAGGGGGGGATGATGACAATGTTTGGGTGAACTATCACTTTAATAGAACATATGATGCAATTGGAGTGAATTGTGGGGCTATTAAGATTTTTTTTAAACCATATCTCATATATGCTGTCTGCAAAGCAGCTGTGGGACCTCCACATAATTATTTGCCTTTAAATGTTGCACTGTATTCTGTTGGACAGCGTTTAACTATCATGGACTATTCCGTGTGTTTCTACTTGTCACCACCAGGGAGCAGTCACTTATAAAGAATTAGCAGATGCTCTGCTCTAGTTTTATTGACATGCCTGATAAAGTCATCCCAATCATACTAATTATATATTTAGCAACTGCTGCTCTTCTGAGGCGTTTTTACTTGCAGTTTAATTTTAACATCATTTCAGCTACCACGGGGCAGACAGCAAATCAATATTAGCTTTGAATAATTTAAACTTGTATAGGGGAATCTGTGTTTATTTTTGTGAGCTTCAACAAATGAATAGTTGATTGTATTGATAAAAATATCAATACAGTAACAACCTGAGAAAATAATTCAGAACTTACAAAGTCTGGGATAAAATCAGAAGAATCTTTTTTATTTTTATTTTTAAATAAAATGTCAAATATGATGTAATATTATTCACAATGTCAACAGGTATTGGAGTAAATTTCTGAAACACTATTTGATGCATGTGCATAGCTGTTGATCTGTAAAAAGTATATTAAGTACATATAGCAAATACTTCTCAATCAGGTGGCCTCAAGATGACTTAAATTATTTAAAATGATAAAAAATATCATTTTTTTATTCACCTTCTAAACAACTCATATCTCATCTTGAATAGCATGAGAAAGCCTAATTTTAATAGTATGATTTCTAGACCTGGAAAATTAACGTAATTTCTTTTTTTTTCTCACTGCAATGTATTTGTTTTCATTGTTTACCAAAACAGTTCAGCTCTGCCTCACGCTTCAAATATATCGATTTTTCATTCAATAATTTTCCACTAATTTCAAGCGGTTAGGGAGACAATGTCTGCAATGTTTTTTTTTTTTTTTTTTTTTTTGCAGAGATCATACAACAACATAAATATAGCTATAAATACACAAGCAATGGCATGCAGTGCTCTTGGTTGTTATCTCTTCAACACTGCAACAGAAGACCAAACCAACTGACAAAAAGATTTGACCGTTTGGAACGAGTATATTCATTAGTTCAATTTCAGGGCAAGTGCGCTGCCCCCTACAGTGTGTTTGTCTTTGGGCAGTAGAGTTTCTTTCTGCTCTGATTTAATGATTAGTGCCAGGGCAGTGCTTCTCTAAAGCCTGAGGTATGTTTCCCTGCAGCTGCATTCATATGATGGTTCGTTGTGCTTCAACTTTAGGGGTGGGGAAGGAATGATAATTACTAGGGGTGTAACGGTTCACAAAATTCACGGTTCGGTTCGATACGACACCGTGGTGTCACGGTTCGGTACGTTTTCGATACAGCAAAAAGGAAGAAATGGCAGAGAAATGTCCTTGATTTTTAAAAATATATATTTATTAAAATACATTTTATTTTTAAATAAGTGTGAGTTTTCCTACATCTTGAAACTTTTAGTTTTAAAAATGGGGGTAATCTTTGAAGGTTGTACTGCATACCGAACCGAAAGCCTCGTACCGAAGGGTTCAACACGAATACGTGTATCATTACACCCCTAATAATTACACATTTCAAATCCCAAGTTTGCAAGATCTCATTATTCTTTTTCTGTCAGTTGGAAAGTTTTGATGATTCTGCTTCAGTGTGAAGCAACTTTCTAAATAAAAGAGCAACCTTCAGTTTAGGCTCAACCTCAAAAGGTTTATTTGCTCAGTTGAGATGACTGTGAAACATACCAGACTGCTTTTTATACAGACTACCATACTGAGGAAAATCATAAAACAATCCAAATAAAACTGGGACAGTTTTATGCAAAGAGAATATAAAACACACAGCATATGGCATTGATTTCTTTACTTACATAATTCACGCTACCCAAGATTTGAACGCACGTAATTAAATCATAATAGAACAATGGCCTATAATCAGCTAGCTGCAATATTTTGTGATTGTGGTGCAACATGCAGCTGTGATTAACTAGTGCTGTGATAGGGCCTCCACCCTCAGGCCAGGAAAGTGCTGCCAATGATCAATGTCTCAGCCAGAACACAATGGCACAGACTTCATCAATGCGGCCAAAACCACTATCTTGCGGCCGCAAAGACTATGGGCCGCTGAAAAGAGCATTACTGTCCTTTCACATAAAACAAAATTTATGAAAAGACATTATCATTTTTTTTTTACTTGTTAATACTTGTTCTATAAAAAACAAAAGGAAATCCCGCACACTATCAATACTTGCAAAAAGTACCAAAACATATATATTAACTGGTGTGCGATGGTAGCCTAATTGTTAGTTTGTCTATAAAATATTTATTATTTATAATAATGCAATATTAACATTTATTAAAAAAAAACTTATTTATAAATGATTTTATTATGCTATTTTAAAGGTTTCTGTTTTTGTTTTGGAGGTCTCCTACAATAGGTTTACATGCATCCATGGTAAAATAATAATTTTCTCATAATATACAGTACATTTCAGGATCACCTCTTTTATCACAATGTCTGAAATGGTTCGGTCTCGCTAAACCCCTCCTTTCTGCTCTCATTGGTCAGATGTCCAAGTCTGTTGTGATTCGTCCACCGCTAACAGCGTGTGTCAGAAACTAAATGGCCATTTCCTAATCTGAATTTCCCTTCCAGACGCTCCTCACAATGTGTAATATCCAAAAAAGCGAAATAGGGGCATACTAAATTAAACCTTATTGTAAAGTGTTACCAAATCAATCTTAATGAAAGAATACTGCTGAGAGAAACATTCAATGATAAGCATGGGAGATGGGAAGCTTGCGAGCTGAGGTCTAAAGACTCAATCACTGATTAGTCAACATAGATAAATGATCAAGCAAAGATCAGATGGACTGGAGTTTGATGTACTGCTCTTCATAGTCAGACGCCCAGGGCATTGACGCACACCGTCCCGCTGGGAGTGACTTCCATTAGGTACGTTTCTGAGTGAAAAATGACTGAGCATAATAGATGCCCTAATGAGTCTGGGGGTCTCTATATCTATGACATCAGTGGACAGGGTGTTGTCACACTAGGCCATGTCTCTTTTGCTAAGCTGGACGTTGATGGATGTTCTCCATTAGTGAATGTCGATTGGTGATTTGTGATTTGAGCTGGTATGACCTCGAGCCAGGTCCATCTGAGCCCTGATGGGAAGCTTTTAAAATCTAGGTGTTCATAAAAAGACAAAAGGAAAGATGAATATGGTAACGCTTTACAATAAAGTTTCATTTTATAACGTTAATTATAACATTAACAATGAACAATACTTCTACAGCATTTATTAATCTTTGTTAATGTTAATCTCAGCATTTACCAATACATTTTAAAGATCAAAAGTTGTATCGGTCACACTGTATATTCGTTTTTTTAACTATGTAAAAAATATGTTAGGTACAATATACTTATTGTGTTCATGTTGAATTGCAAAACACTTGCTGCTATTGAGGTCGGATACGGGTAGGGTCAGGTTTGGACGTATGGTTAGTTTTAAGGGTGGGTTACAGAGGGAAGGTGTGAGGGAAGGCTTAACAATGCAATTATAGTAGTTTAGTACAATGTATAATTAATTTCAATGTAAAACATGTATGTACACAATAAGAGCATTGCATCAAATGATTAATTTAAATTTTAGTACATAGTACTAATGATTAATGAATGCTGTAAGAATAGATTGCTTTTTGTTACTTGGTGTTAGTTATTACATGAACTCATGAGAGCTTATTATAAAGTGTTCCCCATAAGTGAACTAAAATGACTTAAAAGCAACAGTCCACTGTAACATGGCACAAGACAATACAGTATGTTAATGCAACCTTTAAACGTTCTGCAGGTTTTTGAGGAACAATGGCCCTCCACATCATGATCTTGGCATAGCGCGGTCTATTTCATGGACCACACATTGGCACATTCACCAGGGCCTTATAAAAACAAAGGAGAGAAAAGATACATTCACACACAGCAACATCTAAAGGCCCATACCAAATCAATTGATTGATGGGACAAACAGTGGCTGATGAGGGTGTGCGAGCGAGTGGATGGGTCCGTCCCTTCTCCTGGATACTTCCTGGAGAAATGACAGAGTGCTCTCTGCCCTCTCTCTACATTAATTATCAACCGCTGTCTCAAAGGCACTTTGTCAAATGAGATAAATGAAACAACATCGGGACAGGAACAAATCAGACTGCCGAGCAGGGGAGGGAGGAGTTCAGCCTGGGGGCCCCTCTTTCTCTCCTGGGGCTCCTGTCCTTCTCCTCTTGGGAGGCAGGATCCGGGATGAATGAGTCTTCATGGGAAATGTTCAGGGCTGTTTTTAAAATGTGCTGTATGTCGTCTAAAAGAGAAACAAATTGACGATCTAATGTATATCCTTGAGTATACACTTCATACATTTCAACAATCGCATATATTTGTAAAAAAAGAATTAATATTCAGCACTTCGGAATGGTTTTTAAAAAATGCACGGGCAGAAAATGAAACCTATTGCTTACATTTATATTCATCCAAAAGTTTCAGAACTGGCAGAATGATAAAAAGACTTTATAAGAGTGAACTGACTACTTAAAGTCCTTAAGAGCTTTATATGAGAATAAATGCGACGGCTCGGATAGTATTAAAGCAATGAATTCAAGGATGTGAAATGAATGAGAAGCGCTAGAGAATGGCTCCTGTAAGCCATTACATCCATCTGGGCGGGAGGGAGGGACCACTGACGTACGTCACAGATGCTTGCTATCAGCAGTGGTCCAGAAGGCGTAACACAGAGACAGAAAGAAAGAGACAGTAGAAGAGACAGTGTGAGAAAGAGAAGAAGAAAACGGGGGGAGATTGACAGGTTCTTAGATCTAAAAAAAAAAAAAAAAAAAAAAGGGTTGGAGATCTATTTAGATCCATTAGGTTTTTTAAGTTTTTAAAGTAACACTGATAAAAAGGAACAGGTCAAGATGCCTAATTTTGCTGGAACCTGGAAGATGAAGAGCAGTGAAAATTTTGAAGAACTCCTGAAAGCGCTCGGTAAGTGATCCACTCACTTTATCCTTCACTATGTGTGTCGTAGGTGATCACTAGACTGTTTTATCCTGACGTTTAGGCCGCGTCCAGGATCCTCTCTTCTTCTGCTGTTTCGTCTTCAATAGCATATTCATGGATTAACTAGTGTGAAGAGTAAATCACTATTATTTTCGGGCTGTTGGACTGCTTCTTCGGTCTCTTTTGTTTCTTTGGCAGCATGAGTTGCCTGGATTCGTATTCAAATTCTCAAAGCTTGAGAGACAGTGCAAGAGATTTAGCAAGGGCACTAAAATGCACCCACTCAGTGGATTTTTTTTCTTTTCTTCAAAATTAAATTAAATCTAATAGTTTAACACCAATAACCATTTTATGAGGCCCCCTGCAAATATGGTTTGGTCAAAGTTTGTTCAGAACTTTACACTACCATTCAACTACTTTACACTACCATGTTTTTGAAAGACGTTTCTAATGTTCACAGAGGCTGCATTTATTTGATTAACAATACAGTTAAAACTAAAATTGTACAGAAAATATTACAATTTTAAATAACTGGTTTTGGTTTTAATATGTTTTGAAATGTAATTTATTCCTGTGATGGCAAAGCTGTATTTTCAGCATCATTAGTCTTCAGTGTCACACGATCCTTCAGAAATAATTTTGCTCAATAAACATTTCTTATTATCAATGTTGAAAACAGTGTTGCTGCTTAATATTTGTGTGGAACCCATGATACACTGTGGTTTTCATGATTATTTGATGAAAAAGAAAGTTCAGAAGGACAGCATTTATTTAAAATGTAGAAATATTTTGTAACATTATAAATACCTTAACTGTTACTTTGAATCAATTTAATGCTGAATAAAAGTATTAATAAAAAAATCTTACTGAGCCTAAACTTTTTGAACAGTATAGTGTGCATATTAGAATCAACGAATGTCATATTTTCCAATCAAAAAATAAAGTAATGGTGAGTGAAACTGATGCCAGTTCTCCAGAAAAGCCGCTAAATTGTTTCCAAACATAAAGAGAGACATTTTGGGATGGAGAGGAATGAGGATTTAAATATTTATGAAACTGATCAAACAGTTACTCACCCTAATAGTTTACACTACAGTCCTGTGCCAAAAATGTGCAATTAGTCCTAGAATTTCAACATTGTCCAATAGGCACTATACAAGACCAAGAGCCGTGGCATTCCTTCCAGTCAACACCCTGTCATTACAACTCCTTATTTCCAACATCTGCTGATAACAATCTACTCTGTGGTCACTTGAAAACTATTTATGCAGAAAATGGCATACCACAGCTGTATGAATGCTTGCTTTGCCCCAGTAAGGACTAGGAAAAAATGAACATCAGACACATTAAAAAACAAGAAAGCAGATCAGATATTCCCTTTGCCCCAGTATCTATTGCAGCAGATACAAATAAATGATGTAAGTATACCGTCTTGAGGGAATTATATGAAAGTGGATAATTACAACACAGTCGAGAGTGATGTGCTCATGGAGTTATTATTTATTGCCATTTTAATTGGAGACTTTCAATTTGAGACACTCTGTCTCAATGACATAGAGCTGAAAACATTTACATAAGCAAAGTGACACATTTGGCATAACTAATGTGGGATGATTACATTTTTTGTGTAATGTAGGGGTGAACGCTATGCTGAGGAAGGTGGCCTGTGCAGCAGCTTCCAAACCACACGTGGAGATCCGTCAGAACGGAGAACAGTTCTACATCAAAACCTCCACTACTGTGAGGACCACAGAAATCAACTTCCAGATAGGACAAGAGTTCAACGAAGAGACCGTGGATGGGCGTAAGTGCAAGGTAATACCGCTTAGGGGTTTTCTTTTGTTGTGATCAATATTTATATTGTCATTTGAAAAAGAGCATAAGACAAATCATAAGAACTATGTACAGACAGCTGCCTATAGACTACCCTAAAAAGAATAGCAAACACTACTTCTTTTTCACACTTTTTCAGCTACATTAAATTGAACAAATGTGACAGCATAGACATTTATAATATCACAAAATATTTTAAAGGTATATTTTCCCGAATTTTTGAAAAGAACCGCCCTCTCCACTTTTTGAAAAACTGCACATGCGCAACACTCTACCTGCTCCCGAGAGGGAACGCCTATTAAACGTGTGCACGGGAGAGCATGCACGAGCCTAGTTTCCATTTCAGCGTGATACCTTTTACCATTTGGTCATAAGGCTACTTTAGACAAATTGAGATGTTTATCGTGTCTGCGCAGTGCGTGACTTGTGCCAGGGCTAGCATCGCTAATCATAGCTTACATTAACTTTTACTAGCAGTGATTTTAAATGGATTTCTCCAAATAGCATGCCAAACTTTACCTGTCGAGTAGAAACTTCGCGACTGAGGCATCAGTGGGAAGCCCAACCTGTGCTTTTAGCGCACGCCAGCGTGTGAAATATTCTCCCCAAAACACTCTGGTCTTGTTTCTTTCTTCAGAGGCCTTTCTCTTCTTGTCATACAATTCGTAGACACTTTTTCTCTTGCGACCCTCAGACATTTTGAAAAAACCCGGTGAGAACGGCGAGCTTCAATGAATGGCTGAAACCGTAGCTCACCACACATATAACGTACACCTGAAAGTGCGCATGCGCAGAAAGCGAAAACTACCTAGGGACGAGCACATACGACGGCCTTACGTAAACATATCACCAGAATGATTGACAACTAGGAGGACCAATAGTCTTGATGATCCACCCGGAAAAAGAAAATCCTCCACTATACCTTTAAATTGAAATTTCTATTCATTAAATCCTGAATTTATTCTATTTATTTATTCTAAATTTATTCTATTCATTAAAATTGAGTCCTGAAAAAATGTATCATGGTTTCCACAAAAATAGTTTGCAGCACAACTGTTTTCAACAATGATGTAACAAGAAATGGCAACACTTTACAATAAGGTTAATAAGTAACAAACTAAGAATGAACAATACTTCTTCAGCATTTATTAATCTTAGTTTATATTAATTTCGACATTTACTAATACGTTATTAAAATCAAAGGTTGTATTTGTTAACATTAGTTAATGCACTGTTAACTAACATGAACCAAACAATGAACAACTGTATTTTTATTAATTAACATTAACAAAGATTAATACATAATGTAACAAAATGTAGGTAACACTTTATTTTACAGTGTCCTTGTTACATATGTTACATGTACTTACTATAGTAATAACAGTAAATTATGCATAATTACACGAAACTAACCCTCAACCAAATCCTAATCCTATAGTAAGTACATGCAGTTGCTTAATATTACTATAATTACACTATAATGACACCTTAAAATAAAGTGTAACCCAAATGAATTGCTCATTGTTAGTTCATGTTAGTTACCACATTAACTAATGTTAAGTAATGAACCTTATTGTAAAGTGTTACCCAAATGTTTCTTGAGCAGCAAATCAGCATATTATAATGATTTCTGAAGGATCGTGTGACACTGAAGACTGGTGTAATGATGCTGAAAATTCAGCTTTGACATCACAGCAACAAATTACATTTTAAAAGATATTAAAATAGAATATATTAAATTATATATCAAAGAAATGCAGCCTTGCTGAACATAAGAGATTTCTTTAAAACAAATGAACAAAACAAAATTCTTTCACCTCTTATTTAGGTCACAGATAGTTTGGTAAATTAGATTATGTGACACACAAGCGCATCAAAGCAATACTGCAGGCTTATCTAGACTAGTTTCAGTCACCCTTATGTCTTCCACCTTTAATCTCCTGGATTTAAATGGATCTGAGGGGATTCTGACTCAAACGGTTGCACCATCACATCCAGCACTGCATAAGATAATGTGTGCATACTAAAGAACTGATGAGCACTGATATGAGAGGATGTGTTTCGTGAGGGCGCTGAGTTTTCCTTCAGAGCCTGTCGACCCATCAGAGGCTGCAGAAAGGGCAATCGGCGCTTGCAGGCCGAGCTGTCATGTGCTGGAAATCCTTTTTAACAAGTTAACCTTTATGACTGCTGCCATTTAACAGGCAAATAAAAGTAACCACAGATCTGGCACAAAATAAACATCTGTTTTTGACACAAGTCAACACCCAAACATTTTCTATTTAGATATTTGGCAGAGGCTATCTGGCATAATAGAATAAACATGAAATGAAACCTGTATATTTAGTCATCCAAGATTTTAGTTAAGCAGAGAGGGTGAGTAATACAGAGAAATGTATGTAGAGGTTATATAGAAGGGTAAAATGTATAGCTGTGGTGGGCGTCTCTCCTCAGCCTATTACTTATGATTCACTCCCTCAAATCAATGGCCTAAGAGCCTTTAACATTCAATGGAGATCATAATTCAAATGCAAATGGACAGAAGAACTCCTCTGAGAATGATTTGAATGTCCTTCCCTGGAAAGAATTTTTTTTTTCAGTAGATCTACTGTAGATCAAAAGACTACCATTAGACTGTAATTATCCACAGAGCCTGGTCACATGGGAGACAGAGAACAAGATGACCTGCAGGCAAACCCTTGTGGATGGTAACGGCCCTAAAACGTACTGGACACGAGAGCTGAGAGGGGACGAACTCATCCTGGTGAGGAACTTTTCCATCAACACTACTAAAAATCACTCATTCTGTGTCTGGCACCCTCTATTCTGAGCTGAAGGTCGCGATTACTAACACCCGTGATAAACTGCTCATATTCATTTATTTGCTTGGAATTTTTACAAAATGCAACACTGGGTAAACATCTGGCCTTCTGTCTTTTATAGGCCAGATGGACAACAGTTAACTGGCCTTATAAGTGAGGAGGTTTTATTACTGGCTTTGCTGCCCCTGAGGGACATCAAATGCCTTCCTCTTTCGCTCAAGTATCTGTTGTAAACTTTAAAGCGGATTTCGGAAAGACTTGTGATGGTGAAACACTGTGAAATGATTTTTACCATTCTTCACATGGGTCACTGAAAATATGCGCCATGAAAATGAGCATTCAATAAAGGTGTCTTGTGCAGGACGCAACCTACAGTAGCAGCTAACCTTGTGTGACACTAATTTCTGGTTCACATGCACCTTGTGCAATTTTACTGATGAAAAGTCATGACATGACATAAAGTTCATGCTATTTATAAGTAGTTTGATATGTGTAGGCCAAACCTAAAAGTTCAGAAGGGCTCCATATAACACAAGTTATGACCGAGGCCCAATTTTGAATTTGCTCACTATGCTTTATTCAGTAACCTCTTCAGCAAAATTCAGTACACTTTAGTATGCCAATACTTTTTTCAAAGCATTAGAAGCACAAACATCATATTTTTTGTTGTGAGAACTATTAGTGATAATCACAGACAAAATACATGTCACTTTTACCTGAAAGAAACATATCTTAAAATATGTCAGTGCCATCGTTTGGTCTCAAGATTCACAATGTTTTCTCTAAGGCATGGTTAAAAACGCTACTTCGATGTCCTAATTGAACTAAGGCCTAATCCTGGCTTAATCTAAGCCTTGTCTGTCAAATCAGGCCCAAATGTCTTTAAATTGTGATTTTAGTATGTCCCACCCACATGAATGGACCTCTGACACTATATGTACATGATACAACCATATCATAATTTTTATATAAACTAATGATTGATGTTTAGGTCATTACATTAAATCCTTTTAACAAAAATCATAACATGACTCGCAAAAATGCTATATTCTTGTAAACTGTTGTCTAAATTGACACCTAAATAAATAACATTATTTGGACACTTTCTACTCTATGACAGAAAATAAGAAAACAATCTAATTTAGTTGTACATAATTTTAAGTAGGCTGACTGCATCCATCAAGATCAAACATTCAACCTGGTTATTTAATTTTTTTAAGGATATATATAGGCTATATATACAGTGCAATGCATAAGTTAATACACCCATGCTAAAGTTGACTAAAAAGAGGAATAAAAAATCATATTTTGGAAATTGAACTTAATGCCTTAATTTAAAAAATTAGGAAAAATCCAACCTTTAAGGACACCAATTTTCTTTGTGAATGAATAATGTATCGTAAATAAATAAATGTTCTTCCTTAAAATACAGGGTGCATAAGTCTGGACACCCCCATGTTAAATTCCCATAGAGGCAGGCAGATTTCTATTTTTAAAGGCCAGTTACTTCATGGATCCAGGATACTATGCATCCTGATAAAGTTCCCTTGGCCTTTGGAATTAAAATAGCCCCACATCATCACATAGCATTCACCATACCTAGAGATTGGCATGGTTTTATTTCAGTTAGCCTAAAAGCTAGTTTGATTTGCATCAATGCAAATCAAACTAGCTTTTAGGCTAACTGAAATTAGCATGGGTGTATTAACTTATGCATTGCACTGTATATGTATAAACATATATAAGCTCTTTTTTAGTTTCATCTGACTATAGAATCAGGTCCCTTTCCAGTCGTGTCTGACAACTGAATATGCTGAGGTTTGTTTTTGGATGAGGATTTTTCTTGAAACCTCCCAAACAACATGTGGTGATGCTGAGTTGGCCACTCGAACTCTCCTCCTCACCATGCATCACGTCCTCTTCCAGGCAGATTTGTAACAGCTTTTGTTGATTGGAACTTCTTAATTATTTCCCTGATGGTGGAAATGGGAATTTTCAATGCTTTAGCTATTTTCTTACAGCCACTTTCTATTTTGTGAAGCTCAAATCTTTTGCTGTACATCAGAACTATATTCTTTGGTTTTACTCATTGTGATAAATGATTAAGGGAATTTGGCCTTTGTGTTTCCTCATATTTATGCTCATGTGAAACAAGAAGTCATAGACAATTTCATGTTCCTTAGTCACCCTGATATGCTAAAAAATTTTAATATTAATGGGAATGTACTGCAGAGATATTTTACCCCAGGTTAGATTTTTGCTATATATAATTTGGTTCCAAATTACCAATAGCTGGTACTGAGTAACAGCTAAATTTGCATCCCTTTTACTTATTTTTGCATATTTTATGCTTTATATTACTTTTTTGTTTTTTATTTATTTATGTATGCATTTATTATTTTGTATTGCATTATATTTTATGCTGAAATGTATTTCTCATTTGTTGAAAAAGTGATTTAAGAGGCCATTTCAGGCCCTATGTACTCTTATTCACGGAAAGTTATTGCTAAATAAATGACCTCAACAGGGAAATACGCTGGACCATTAACACAGCACAACTTGCGTCCAGTCTTATTTTTGGTCTACATTAATGCGCTAATGGACCTTGACACAGTTGGTGGCATTACATGATGCAAGACAAGACATGTTGAAGTCACATCTGTGTCTTATTAGGCAGAGCAGTGAAATGGTGGCTCACATCACAATTCCTTCAGACTTTTTGAATGCAAGATAGTGATGCAGATCTTTCCATTCATGACCAGCTGTTTTGTCACGAGCTGAATAATCTTTCCGAAGTATCTGACCAACTGCAGCTTATTTTAAAAATGCCTTGTTGCATACGCAATGGCACTTGCGCTTTTGTTTATTGAAATGAATGTGTTATTCTTATAAACCATTTGTCTTATGCATTGCAGCTCTCTTCATTATAAATGGCTCACTTAAACGTTACTTCATCTTTTTGAAGTATCATCATTTTTTCTTACCCTAATGATTAATGCGTGTGTGTTTTGTGTAAAAATGGCCACACATTACCAAAAAGCTGGCATCATGGAGCAAAGTTACTGGCAGTGACCCATAAAATACTTTGCAAATGTGTCTAATTGATCATGTTACATGTAGGAATGCTGGCGGTGTGTAGGGGCCTGACACTCCTCTCTCTAATGTCTCCCACGGCACTGCCACACACACCAGATGGCCTGTGCTAATACCATTTTTTAAAAGAGTGTGTGAGGTGGTCCTGCTCTGGAGCGCAGATGGTGTATAGTGTTGTCAGCTGCTCTAGTCCTGTTTTGGTGTGATTTTCAAACTCCATTAAATGGCAGCATCGAGATGTCAGAGGCACTTCCTCTTAATTCGATCAATACATCGGTCAAAGCATTTCAGTGATGCACGATTCAAACAAGCTACATGCAAAAGGTCATTTTAAGGGTGTCTTAATGACTGCAAAATGAATCATGGTAAACGAAATGAACTGTGTATAACACTGAAAGAGTGACTGAGTTCATGGCATTCTCTCTCTGTTTGTCTTCATTGCTCAGACCTTTGGGGCCGACGATGTGGTGTGCACACGGATTTATGTACGGGAATGAGCACCGAGATGAACAAGATGGAGGGATATTCCGGCACTTGCAGCTTTGAAGGAATAACACTTTGTTCATGATTAACTTGCACTGTGGTTTGTTAGTTGATACTTTCTTCTGTTCTAAGTTGGATACCATTTGTGTGCATTAATCATTAGATTCATTTTTATAATGTTTCTTATTAACTATAGCCTATATGTACAGTGTTAGTCAGGCCTGACACGAGCTCTAAGATTTAAGCTGGGCTACAGGACCCTTGGGGAGGGCCGGACAGTTGGGGAATTGAGTGATCCTGGTGTTAGTTATTATAGTCATGGTTATATCTGATAAAGCATTCTTAGCACAGTTACGATGGTTCATTGCAGCCACGTCTCAAGAACTTAATTTACTTTAGTTTCTTTTTCAGTCACTGACCGTGCATGAAATAATAAAGACATGTACTTGTTCATGATGTGATTGTGAATTTTTTTTAATATATTTAACCAATTCTATTGAAAGATAATTGATAGCGTCATTAGCTGGAAAAGAATTGTATGCTCACCATGCTTGCATTTCATGTAACTGTTTTATTGTAATATATTTTAAAATGTAATATTTTATTCCTCTGATCAGCAGCAATTATTTGAGTCTTCAGAATCGCACACGGAGACACACGCATGTACACACACTCTCTCTCTCTCTCTCTCTATGGGGACATTCCATAGACATAATGGTTTTTATACTGTGCAAACTGTCCCCTTACACTAACCCTACCCATCACAGAAATGTTCTGCATTTTTTGATATTCAAGACTTAATTTCTTATGATTTATAAGCCGTGTTCCCTCATGGGGACCAAAAGAAAAGTCCCCATATGGTCTAAATTTACTGGTATTATTTCGATCCTTGTGGAGAACATTTGGTTCCCATAACGTAGGGAATATCAGGTACACACACACTCAATAAATTGTCTCCAAAATATGAAAGCTCATTAATATAAGACATTTGCAAATGCAAACAAAAAATATGTAGCGAATGGTTTGTAAAAGAATCAAGGGTCAAAAGAAAGTGTTGGAATCCAACTCTCCATCTGTCATTAAAAAGACATTTTCATTTCATGCTCTGAGAGTTATGGACTTGTAGAGCCTTTTATGACCAATTTCTCCAGAGACTGCTTAACTATAATGCAAGGTCAAATCTTAATTGAATAATAAGGCACATCGAACCAGCACCTTTTTATTAATTGCTTTGTTAAATTTCACTGCGAACTTTTATTACTCTATTTGGTGTTAAAATCTATAAAAGATCTTTGATTCTTGTTTTAAAACAAAAAAATTATGAAATTTTATTTAAAATATTCTAACTCAAAGTATTAAAAAAACATAACAGATTATTAATAAAGTCTTAATTGCATTTCCTAATAAAAACTTAGAATTAACATGAGAACGCTTCAGTGTTCGAGTAATGTTTTAAGTTAACATTTCAGTGTAGAACATTATTACACTGTGCCCCAGGAGACGGCCCTAACGCTCCCTCTGCTGCCAGTGTGGGAAAACAACACCGTGCGTTCCAGTGCACATTAATTATGCATCCTCATATTCAGAGCACGTGAACGTAATTCAGTGAGAAAACAAGCATGCATTATTGATCGTTACGGTTCCAGGCAGCAAGACACGCGGCAGGGTAATCTACTACAATTCTGTTTTATTTCAATCTTTAAAACAATAATGAATAATATAAAAGGGCTGTACATGAGAACATAGAAACATGCCATCATTGCCTTCTTTAAATATGTTTTACATATTTGTCAGCATAAACCAAAGCCTCAAAGCACACACAAATGTGCCCCAAGTTACATTTCCAGACTTCTCGTTATAAGAGGGCAAAATGGGACCAAACAGGATCGTTTCTAAGTTCTACTCAGAACACAGGCAGTGATATCACAAATTTGAATACAAGTTCAGATAAGGGCCAAATATAGCGTCATGAAAAATGATCCTATGCAACATCTGCAACAACAGCTGTCGAAACGAACATTTCCGTGACTGCATAAAGAGAGGAGACAGAGTGACCAGACAAAACACTTTAAACAAGTACTCCCTTTGGTAAGAATAGTCATAAAGTGTTTTCTTAAACATCCCAGCATTAGCCTCCTCCACTACGCGGATAAGGAAGCCTAAAAGCTGAACTACGTAACAGTGAAGGTTGTCTGAATATAAACAGTCAGGCATATATATATACACATTGTATTTACATTACAAGAGCTTTTGTGACTGTACTTATTCTGGTGTTCCTGATTGACACATTGTGGCTGGTATCTTGGATGTCTATTAATTAACAGTAATACCTTCATTAATGGTGCTGTAATTAACCAGTGAAAAGAGACCTTAATTACATTTCATGTATATTGCGAACAATAGACTAGGGAAATTCACATCATCATTCCTGGTTTAGCTGCGTAGCCCCAAGCACAGAGGCTTTAAAAAAAAAAACTGAGTCAAGATTTTATGTCATTGTCAGACATTCTCTCTCATTTTTTTGAACATGTATGTGGTTTAAGTGAACCACAAAAGACACAAGATTGCTAATAAACTACTATTCACCTTGAGGAGATGAAAAAAAAAAAAAAAACGATCTACAAATGGGCATGGATTTGACCTGTATTTGTAAACCATCCTTTTCACAAAAAGCCTCTCAAAAAGACAAAAGTGATTCTTATTGTCGTGAGAATCGAACGAATGTCTGACTAGAGCTGCAGCATTTGCAAGAAGTGTTTTCTTGCCCTCATGATTAAAGGACAATAACCAGCTGGGTATAAAGTCCGGGGTGGGGGGCAAAGACTCCAATCTAAAAATTTAAAAAGGTAAAAATAAAACCAGAAAGTGAGCAATCTTCAAAGAACTCAATGGCGGTCCGATTTTAATTTCAGTGCTACTTCAGTCATCATAAAAACAACATAAAAAGGAAGGTAAAAGCCCCCCCACGTCTTGAAAACTTCAGCTTTACAATGTAGTGCCATAGGTGACTTTATATTTGTTGATGTTCTGGAAGTGGACGATCTTGGGTTCACAGACCGTTCTGCAGGGCAGTAGCCCCTCCCGGCCCTCTCCCATCAGCCACTTGTGCGTGGCGGCTGCCATGTCGCTGGTCACGTGATCTTTCCGCCACCTGTCCAGCCACACCTGAAAGCGCTGATGCAGACGAGTGCTTACTCGCTGGTGAGACTGAAAACCATTGAGATAAACGGAAATCAAATCATTGTAAAACTTTATCACATTGATTCTTAATTGTAATTACATTTCTAATAAATAGAAAAAAAACAAGATGTGAATTGAAATCATATTTTCCTCTCAATAAGAACATACAGAATTAGAATCCTTAACATTCTGGAACCACAACATTTATTGGGATAGTCCACCCAAAAATTTGAATTGTGTCACAATTTACTCCCCCCCTCATGTTGTTCCAAACCTGTAAGACCTTCTTCTGTGGATTAGAAAAGATATTTTGAGGACTGTTGGTAACCAAACAGTTTCAGTTCCCATTGACTTTCATTGTTATTCAAGTCAATGGGAACCAAAACTGTATGGTTACCATAATTCTTCAAAATATCTGCTTTTATGCTCCCATACCGGTTTGGAACGACATGAGGTGGAGTAAATAATGAAAGAATTGTCATTTTTGGGTGGACTATCCTTTAAAATATCAACACTCCCAGATTCTGTTCATACAAGATAATTACAGGGGGGGGGGACGACGACGACGACAGCATTGGGGGGCCCTCAAGTCAAAAAAGTTTGAGAAGCACTGCTCTATCATCTATATACCTGATGCGCTCTCAGCTGCGCAGTGCGTCGGTACATGTAGTCCTCCGACTTGAAGACGTACACCATCTTGTAGGAGTTGAGTTTAAACATGCACTCCATCTTCGAGTCCTCGCCACCCTCGGAGGATTTCTTGGCCGTTTCTTTGACCTCTCTCATCTGCACCTCTTGACCTCTCTGGCACTTCCGGATTCGCCTTAGATTCCTTAAAAAAAGAAACGGGCACATTGTTTCATTTTCAAGAAACTTTCTTTAGTACAAATCCTATCAAACATGTTAAAGCTCAGTATCTGACAGCTTAAAGAGAGGAAGATCCTAATCTAAAAGAGAAATTATGCACCAATGCAACTGTCTACAGTGCACCTTGGTCTTAATAGATATGATAAAATATCAACAGATACGATTATTTCCATTGAAAACTCATATCCATGGCAAATTCATATTCATCAAGTGCCAAATCAAGGTTTTGGGTGGATAAAAAAAAAATCTAAAACAAAAAAAACCAAAACAAAAAAACGGACAGTTAATTTCCTTGCTTCAATTAAAGACTAAAATTAGAAGTGTACTTACCAAAGGTTACAGATGTGAATGGGCATAGAAACCATGACTCTTATTTTGAATTCAGGACTTCACTTAAAGAAACTAGCCAATCGTCACAAAAAAAGAAACCAGGTAGGGAATTAGGTTAAATAGCCAGGATATGGGTTGACATTGTGCATTATGCATTGCATGACCATGCACTAGAAATGTTTGTTGCATTACTTTTCTTAGCAAAAACAGTGGTGCAATGTAAGCTACACAACCTCACACTGCACATAAACAGAAAAGAAATCAATCAATCAATCAAAATAATAATAATAATCATTTGACTGTCTGTTTTTGGATGGAGACATCAAGAGCATCTCTCCAGCACTGCACATTAAACATGCATAAAAAAAAACAACAAAAAAACAAGCAAATCAATCATCCTTCCCATGCTAGAGCTCAAACGTCTGTTGGAAAGAAATACACGCACATTTGAGGATAAAATCCAGACCAGATTTTTATTGACAAGCCCCTCTCTGAAATACAGCCGTGTTTGTGTCAGACCATGGTGAGTTTAATTTCGAGTCACAGCACTACTTTGTAAACTGACAACCCCAATCGAACTCAAGGGAGAATCATCTCTGAGATCTCAGCATACAAGGTCTACTCACTCAAATCTTTGACTATAAAAACATTTACACACAAGAATGAAATCAAGTTACATACAGAAATATATCTGTGAATAGAATTACACAAACAGACCACAGCACACTTTATATGAGAAAGCAAAGACGTTTTCTGAGACCCAAGAGTGGGCTATTTTAAAAAGATTATGAAAATCTATTCAAAGGAAAAAAGTACAGATCAGAACAGAGCGCTCAGGCTCATCTTATCTAAATGCACAGTCTTCAGTCTCTCCCAAAGAAAATGATGACTCAACCGAACCCTGTTAAGAGCAGGCATTTAAAAACATCTTCCATTTTCTCAGATGAAAAACATATTAAAATAAAATGAATTTTTCCACCTCATTAAACGTGTTATAAAGGCTCAACCGCTATTGTGCCCTAAAATAAAAAAGGGTGCACACAATTTTAGATGACACCTCTGCACACATTCCCCACAAACACACCATACTTACAATTCATAAATAAGCATAAAATAACCAATATGACTGTATTGTGGCCACATCTGAGCAGAGATAAACAACCTAACAATGAGTTTTCTTTAAATAAATTCTCAGTAAAGTGCGAATGCAAGCAGGCAGAGAGCTCATGTGTGTTTGGGTAGAAAAAAACAAAAAAAACAAAACAAAATGCCAGGCGATTACAAACAGGCAGCACTTGTACAGTGTAACTCCCAGACATTTTCCCAAGACTACCGTAAGCATTCCTGGGATGTTCCTGTCTTGAGTTGATGCTTGATGGGAAGGGGGCAAGTGTAAAGGACTCATGGCTCTAAAGATGGGTGTACTTGGCTGAGCCTCACCTGGGTAGAAACACAGGCTTCTGGGACAGGTGCTCTCGCAGTTCTGGAGAGGCCGAGCTGGTGTTCAGATATCGCTCCACGTAGTCGGGCCAGCGCTGAAACACACACAGACATTCAAGGTTACTCTTACAGGATAAAGAGTCACTGGTAATAGCTGATACATAAATAACCGCAGGATATCCCCTCTACGTGACAATTCTGTGTGTTGTTTTCCGTTACTCATTTCTATGAATTAACCTCATGTATTATGCAAACACTTCATGTATTTCACATCTGAATGTTTTCTCTCTTTGTTGGAGCACAAACCCAAAACTGACATATCCAATGTAAAAAGAGCTGAGTTAAAATCAAATCAAAGTACTAAAAATAAAAATATTGGTAAACCTTTATTTTACAGTCATGTTCCCCATGTACATACTATGTACTTACTATAATTATTGCAATATCTGGGTAATAACTAGGTACTAACCCTAAAACCTAACCCATGTAGTTACCTTATATATATACATACCAGTACTATCTTAGGTAAGTGCAAGTACTTTAAAATAGAGTAACCAAAACATTAAATAAGTACACATTACATATATTTAGAACATTTTAATAACTAAACATTTGAATAAGTGGTTACAATATAAATAACAGACACTTTTTTTTATTAACAAAGTCCACCAATTTAAATTATTTTACAATATAATTGTACAATAAATCTTTTTTTAACATTATGTACAAGTGAATTAAACAGTATACAGTGCTTCGTCGTCTCTGTCTCTCTCTCTCTCACACACACACACACACACACACACACACACACACACACACACACACACACACACACACACACACACACGCGTTTACTTAGCTATCTAAATGGGGACATTCCATAGACATATGGTTTTTATACTGTACAAACAGTCCCCTTACACTAACCCTACCCATCACAGAAAACTTTCTGCATTTTTACATAAAAAAAATAAAAATAAAGTTTTGGTCACTTCTGGGTACAAATGTGTCCCCAAAATATAATTAAGTAGGCACACACACACACACACGGTGGCTCAGGCTGCACCTCCAGACTGATGGGCTTCAGAATATAGAAAAGTCCTGGAGGAACTGTGGGACCTGATGCAGAAGCAGATGTACTTTGACAACCTATTTCTGCAAGGGCCACAATGAGTGTCCCCTAGAATACTGTGTGGGTCATTCATGTTGGCAATCTGCTGAAGGCCAAAACACCACTGACTTATTTCATATAAAACTTTACAGCATCCAATTCATTAGGGTCCACTGTCTGTCACCATCCCTACCATCTCTGTAGGCTCTATGGAAGGATCAGTAGTTCCCACATATCCCACCATTCATCAAACAGCACCTCGTTGTTTCTGATCCAGTGGATACTGCCACAGAGAGTGTTCCTTAGCAACATGTTCAGCTGTTCGGGACAAACTTATCCTGTCTCCCGAACACTGCCACAAGCCCGAATGAATTTATGAAGGAACTCCCTGAAGAGTGATAGGCTGGTGTATGAGTTGCCAACAAAAAGCTTGTAGTCAGTGACCAACAATTTTTCATCCACAAGAGCTGTAACGAAGTAATAACTCAAATGGTCTGTGCTGAAAAAGACGTCTCCTCTCAAATCCCAAGCACAAATAAGAATCTGCCAGGACACATTTTTTTAGTCACCTTTGTGGGTTAATTTTTTCAGACGCTGGATGAAGTACAGCTCTGGAACATTCATTCATCAACCGCAATAATCTGTAACACATGAAGAGGTCTTGCAGGGATCCGTCCATTCCTCACAGTGTCCAATTTCATATGATATGGAGACTAAAGACGGACAGAGATTTTGTGTAGGCCATGATTTGTGCCGGAAATAGTGATGAGCAGAACTGGCTCGTTTAAATAACAGCAACATCTTGCCATGGCATGTCCTTTCTTTCTGGTATAAGAGCCATTCAGACAGTGTCCGAAAACTCTGCCCTAGTTGTCCGTACAGTTCAGAAACCAATATCTGGTTCATATCCATTTTCATCTCTCTTCTGAGGTGCAACAGGAAAGAGCAAGAAGGAAATGGCACCATTTTTTTTTACTTGCTTCCCCTCAACACCTCATGCAGCAGCAGGTGGCACAGATGTACCAGATGTTGTTGGAAACAGCGAAGCAGCAGAAATGGCGAAATCTGTTCCTCTGAAAGATGGATCTCAGCCTTCAGGAGACGAGTCATCTGAAGGCCTATTGCACAGCACAGAATGTAAAGGAATAGCACAAGTACCAAATTTACTGACAACTACATTGGTAGCAAGTTATCATGACTGGTCTGTCACACCTCTAATAGTCTTAGCCTAAAGAACCTTACAGAACTTGATGTGTTCTT
Source organism: Rutilus rutilus (assembly GCF_951802725.1). Taxonomy (NCBI): domain Eukaryota; kingdom Metazoa; phylum Chordata; class Actinopteri; order Cypriniformes; family Leuciscidae; genus Rutilus; species Rutilus rutilus. The sequence goes on from NC_140211.1 coordinate 34,444,775, forward strand.
GCATTTTGCTGTGCTATTTTTTTTTATTCTTGAATTGTTGGTTTATAAAAACATGCATTAGGGATAACTTTGGCTGTGAAGCAACTTTTCGCCGCTGTGAGCGTTAGCCAAGTCTTAGAAATGTACCTCAGTATCCACAGGTCCATCTGAGTTCTCTTCCTCTGTGTCCAACAACTCCACAGCCAGCTGCACAGTCCCCTTAGACTTCTGGAACAGTAACTGTAATACATATGTAAATATAAAGCATGTGTAGCTGACTATAATAATAATTATATATGCAGCCTATATGATCTCACATAAATTGAGACAAAATATGAAATCTTTGCACTTTTACAAACTCATTTGTACAAACTATTGAAAGATTCAAAGCCAGTTATAAGATGCAGTTTTTCTTATACATAAGTTTTAACCTAAAATGTTGAGAAAGAAATACATTATGAGCTCTTTAGATGCATATCTATATACACAGGGCTCCAGAATAACATTTGAGAGCAGTAGCACCGGTGCCACTAAGTTCTACAGATGGTGGCACCAGCACCTGATTAAAATTACTATTGCTTTGCATTAATAAGTGCAGTTACTAATAATTCAAACATTTTCTCACTCCAGCTTCCAGCTGTGTAGTAACGGTGTCGGGTGATCAAAGATCAGCCCGCAAGTACCTGTTCTGAGCTTGCGCTCAAACGAGTAGCGCAGTTTTGTTCCACATTCTATGCAACGGAAATGGCCGCTCTTATCAGTTGGGCAACGTGGTGGTGGGACCAGTGCGAGCTCTAACAAAACTTACACCGGCAGGAAAAAAGGTTGCAAAATGCGACCATTTGGTCACAGTCTGGAGCCCTGATACACATACGAAGGTGTGGTTAAATTAAAGCAGAGGAGGTGAAAAGAGGCAGCAGATAACAGTGACTTTGAGAGATGTGGTCATTAAAACAAAAAGCAGTGATATTTGTCGATTAAGCGTCTTTGACCGATAGCTTGATGGATGGTCAATTGGTTTGCTTGAAAAACCAACAGAAAGGTCTTATCAGCATTTCCTATACAACCATCCTTTACGGAGACTTCAACTTTGTCAGTGTCAATACAATTCTGCAAAAAAAACCACTTACTTTCTACAAACACACCACAATATCCATATCTTCCCTATACTACTGATACCACTTCCACCCTTGTAAATTGCTTTTCTTAAAAGTGACTGCATAAAACTGCAAAAAGCCCAAAGTACACTTTAATTTTGACTCGAACATTTAGTGTTTACGTAAAACCCAATGTGTAGCCTTTCAAAGTATATCCCATTTATGCACAACCACAGGCACACGACAGATTCACACTGGAAAGCATCATCCTTGTCCAGTCAGTGTATGCACTATTTCTCTCCAGAAGTTATGAGTAATAAACATGTCTTTGTACTCTCAACGCATATGTGTATTGTTGTCATCACTAGTAGTCTATTGTTGCTTTTCGATCTCCTCCATTTCTTTTTTGACTGTGAAACAGCTGTCTGAGCCAGTAGCCGCGTTTCCATTACCCTTCAAATTGCGCAAATTGAAATTGCGAATTGAAAATACGCTCAATGGAAATTTATCGCAAAAAAGTTTTTGCGCTCTCATGAGGTGGTTTTTCAGGCAATTCGAAAAAGGAATATTTCGCAAAACTGCAATGGAAACAGTTTTTGCGCATTTACAGGTCAGCTGACGTAGATGACGCGGTGTGTTTGGACAGAATACGAGACAGAGTTCTTTATTAAATTCATATAAGACAAAAGAATGACAGAAATACTGGATTCTAAACCTCACAGAAATGCCTCAATCAAGATCTCGAAGCAGATATGAGTGAGAAAACCCCAGAAACACCTCATATGTGCCGCTCACAGTATAAGGTTCTTTCCTTGCCATTAATGCTTGGATAACACGCCTACGTTTACTTCCATTAATAATAATAATGTCTAGTGCGGTACGTGGCTGTGATTTTTATATATATATATATATATATATATATATATATATATATATATATATATATTAGGGCTGTCAAAGTTAGCGCGTTAATAACGCGTTAACGCAAAATCAAATTAACGGCACTATTTTTTTTACCGCTCGATTAACGCAGCGCGTATTTTCTGTTTGACCCGTGGCCCAAAACCTAGTTGGAGAAATGGAGATACACAGTGTTGCCAACTTAGCGACATTGCTGACCCATTTAGCGATTTTTCCCTTCAACAAAGCGCCCAAACCTTATTTAGTTTCTGAGAATCTACCGGTACCGCCGGTACTGCTCTCCCAGCACGCGCGCGCGCCTCTCTCTCTCTCGCTCTCTCTCTGCGTCTTGCGCTGGAGAGAGGAGCAGCGCTTTAATTCAGTTAAACAGATATGATGTTGCTTCTCTAATTTTACATGCAAGTATAGCCGAAATCGCAAAACAGATATTGTGTTTATCTTATGTGTATTTGATTTCATCAGACGACGGCTCGATTATCAGGATTTTTGTGCAGATTAACATCTTGGAAGGGAGAGCTGGTTATGTCTTAATGGGTCGCGTTTCAGTCACCATTTCATATTCATTCCGTTGTTGGACAACAGAAACAGTAAAATATACCAATGAAAACAGTTTTATTGAGAATTTAGCTTCATCAAAATGGGCACAGAGAGAGACAAACTATAATGTAGCCTAATAATAAATCATAAATGTACATTTAGCATTTTCAGAAGAGCTGCCCTGTCATGCAAAAATCTAAACATGTTTGTGTTAATTGCTCAGTGCAAAGAAAGAGAAGTAATGGGAACCTGGTATTTCTTTGTTCTTTCTACATGTGTCTAATAGACATGAACAAGTTCTTTGAAAAACATCTATGACCTTTGAAACATGTCTTGTCTTCATGCTCTATGTTGACTATGGTTTCAATAATAAACATACATTTGCATAAAGCATCCATATTTATCCATGCCCACGTTGATTAGAGTATTACAAACTTGAAAAGTATTAATTTAAGGTACATTTAGAACAAATAAAAAATGTGCGATTAATCACGAGTTAACTCATGACAATCATGCGATTAATCGATTAAAAATTTTAATCGATTGACAGCCCTAATATATATATATATATATATATATATATATATATATATATATATATATATATATATATATAACTTACCAACATCCGTTGCCATGATTTTTGGAATGACTTTTAAAAATGACGTTTAAAAAAATATATAATAATAATAATAATAATAATAATAATAATAATAATAATTCGCAAAAGTTTTGCGCAAATCTTTAATGGAAACGCGCCTAGTGTTGTACAGTATGCGAGCTGCACATACAGAGTATGCTTAGTAAGAAAAAAAATGCATGTGTACACCAAGCGCTTATATGTTGATAACCATATTTGCGTTACACCCCAAGTGAATGTGTAAAAACCAGAGTATACTTTGGGCTTTATTGATAATCTTCTGTGGTAGTTTTATCCATACCACTCCAATTCCATTAGCAGTAAAGAAGTACACAGTGTGTCTTGGTAAAGTAGAGAGATAGTCAAACCTTAAAACAGTTCTCGTCAGACATCAGCTGCTCGGCTTTGCGCTGGTAGGATGTCTCAACACTGCCTCTGGATGTTTGGGTGGACAGGGACCCACCAGTGGCTTTGTTGGCACACTCGCTAAGGTAAAGATCAGTCACCTGTACACAGATCTCATCGCTTACTATATGCTGCAGCTGTGGGAAAGTGAAAAAGAAAGAGAAAATAGTAAGTTGAGATGAAAATGCTCAGTGATACACTTCAAGTGAAATTAAAGAACGAACTGGTGTGAAACCAAGTTCCTTTTGGAGTGTGTTTCTAGAGTTCAGCCTGCCAAAGCAAACTTTCCAGAAAAGTTCGCTCCGACTGGTAAACACACGCGAACCACCACTGCTCTGAGGCTCTGCTTTCTTTGACGTGGACATCTCCTCTGGTTCATTTCTTCTGTTCAGTCCGCCGAGGTCATTGCAGAGCTTGTGAAAACATCCACATCGCTACGATCAGATTTCTTAACAGCCGTTTTAACACGGCTGTCATTTTTGTGGTGCGTTTATTTTGTTATTGAGAGGAAAGCACATATTTACATGTTCATCTAAACGCCGCTTCCAGTGGTGTGGGTGGCGTCGGGATCATCACTAACAGTATATCGCTGCAAAGGTAACTTCTTTTTACCCCTCAGCGATGAAAATATGAGTATGCTGTGAGTATAACGGGCCCTAAAAAGAAGGACTTATAAAGCTAAAGCCAAAACAAAGTAATACAATAAAAAACCCTACCTGTCTCACTATACTCTGGACGAGTTTGTCCATGGTGAAGGCAATGTAGGCATGGATGGTAAACATTTCCCTCAGCTGGTCCTCGTATTGAGATGTCTCCATGTTGCCATCCAGAAGGTTTCGCACCATCTCTAAGAAGGCAGAGTAGTAGTCTTCAACATCGATGTCCACTGCAAATGAGACAATTTTATTTGATCAAAGTCAAGCAACTGCATTACCAACAAACAAATTACAGCCAATCTGTGAGTCGCTCAAGTAGTTTCCATGGTGATAGGGCCCTGAGGGTTGCAGGCAAATCTGAGAGAAATGTCATTAGCTCTAACATGTGTTAAGACCCTCGAGAGCGACTGGTGATAAAACATCCTCCCGTCTTCACAAATTCAGGAGGTCTCGCACTCGAGTTCTCAACCTTGCACGAAACATGATGATAACCAGTGTGAAAACTGAGTGAAAAGGGGAATAAATTAATTCGCAAAACAAACAGTTGTGTTCTGCTCTGTAACCTGAAACTTACTGGGTTCTTTCAAACGCAGCTGGATGGCCGGGCTGTCGTTCTTCTCTCTTTTCAATCCCAGTACGTTCCTTTCCCACTCCCTCTCTCTGGAGTCTTCCTCGATCTGTTTTTCCGCCTGCCCGTAGATCCGTAGCAGTCGGGAGCACAGGATCTGGTGCAGCCGAAGGAAGATGTACCAGTTATTGTTGACATAGAAGAGGTTGTAGGCATCGTCACAGTTACTCAGCTTCTGCTGGGTAGCTGCTGTATGGCTGAAGAGGAGCTTAGACTTTGCTGACGTCGTCCCATTGTGCTTTTTAGTCCCGTCTTCATCTGGTGCGGTCTCCTCTTCTTCCTCCTCCTCCACATCGGAAAGCTCACCACGTCGGGCGAACAGCATGTCGGGGATGAAATGGTAGATGATCTGTTTGATTTTATACTTGTCGTCTTTGTGGATGCCGGACTGCCTCTTGACATGGTGGATGATGAGAGCAGCTGCGTCTTCCAGGATCTGGCTGTCCTCGTACATGAGGTTCATGTGAGGGCCTGAGGGAGGGGCGGTATTGTCTTCAGAAGCCTGCTCCTGTCGCTAAGTGGATGAAAAGGCAATTTTTAAGCAACCCGACAACACTTAAGATGCCTTTCATTTTTGCGCAAGTACATTTAGAATGTTTCTTACCTCATCATAGAGAGACTCGATTTCATTGAGCAGCGTCTTGGAGCGAAACACCTTTGTGTCATTCTGTTTGAAGTTAATACCTTGGTGATCTAAAGACTTCAGGTAATACTTCTCATTCTGTTCTCTCCAGATCTTATTGAAGCCACGCTGAGCCTCTCTCCACTCCTCTTCTTTAATTTTCAGCCTGAGAAGACAAAAACATAAATGAATTCTTTGAGGAAAACCGGAAATATAAGAAATGAATAAGACGGCTCTCCCTGTCTGAAAAAAGTGCATAATGACGCTATAGGATAGTAATAACATGGTAAATTACTATGGTACTACTAAGGCACATTTTTCTTTTTTTTGTGCAATTTGACAAAAAAATTCCAATTGCGATACATAAACGTTTACCATCTCATATTTCTGCTGCTTGGATATCAAGAAAAGAAAAAGAAAGAAAAGAACAAAAGCCATAATAATCACATTGAAATAACAGATCTCATTTTCAATAGTGTGTTAAACAAGTTTTGCTGCCATTAATAGGAACAATAAAAGTTACTCTTTAAGGGTATGTTTTTATTTTTAATTTAGTTGATCAAAATGTGGAAAAAACATGGTTCTTTGCATTCACATCCTACCTGAATTTGAAATCAATCAATCAATCAATCATAAAATCCATTTGATGGGTCTGGATCAGTCTACTTTGTACTCACACTGTTATTTTTGTAGCAAGTAAGCTAACTTTATATTTATTTTATCACTGTAATATAAATAATTTATTATTAATATCACAGTACTTAATATTCCAATTTTGTTGTACACTAGCATTACATTTCGGTCATGAATTCTTCACTTTCACAAAGCAAAACTAGGCAGACTCTAGTCTTTAGTTTGGTTTGAAACAGAAGGAAGAACTGTTAGCCAAGAAATGTTTTAAATAAAGTCAACATGGAGCACTCTGAGGTTTAATAATCAAGATTTTGATCTTAATTTGAAAAACTGTGGAGCCCTATATGGTATTGCATAATTTACCACAATCATGTAATATGCTGTAAACATTATACTCCAAAGAAAACTATGGTACTACCAAGGTACATGTTAAAATAAAACGTTTTAAAAAACAAATCTTTCCTTTTTCATACAACAATGTATGACATTTTTATCGTTTTCATGAATTTGCTGGGAAGGAGTCAGACAATAACATTTATGCTGACCTTTTGAGTACAATAGGTACAGAGACAGCAGGGTTGGTCTTGAGCCCATCTATGATGTCTGGAGCTTTGTCACCATATATCCTCTGAATAGCTTTACGGTGGATGACCTCAGAGGAGCCTCCAATGGTGTTGTCCAGTCGGAACTTGGCTTGTTCCTCAGCAGACATGCGCGAGAGCCTCTTTTGAACAGACTCCAGAACACGGATAGTGGCGAGGTTTGTCTCCAGAACCACATCAAGCTGCATGACACATGACAGGTTTGATTAAACACCTAACTGAATATCCAATTACACTGATTTCTATGACAGTGAAGCTTCGTTTTATTGCTTACCTCAAAGCGCTCATCTTCACATCTATATATATGCTCTTCATACTGGGTCTTTTTGGAGCTGACAAAGGTTGAGTCCTCAGACCAGGATGGAAATGACACCCACGTATCATTCAACACCTGAGAAGTATTCAACATTAGCATAGTGCTTTCACAATATCACACTTTTAATACACAATTATCGTGTTCCAAATAATTTGCGATAATATTATTATATCTATGAATTTGGCCAATGAATCACACTTAAAATACGAGTGTAGGGAGGCAGAATTTCTAACCATAACTGTACAAAATCATACAAAAAGAACTAACTGTTAATCAGCACTTCCTCCAAATAGATATAAGTGCAGAGTAAGACTTGAATTCAGAAACAAAACCCTTTTGTGGTGTGATGTTTGAACATACAAGTTGAAATTGTATTTGCAAACATATGTTTACAAACACACTACAATCGAATGGTGTACTCACCTCTTTGCACAGTGGAGTCCTGCCTGTACATCTAGGCTGCTGGAAGCTCTTGGGAAGGGCTCTATAACTGGAGCCCAATCTCTTGCAGGACGCATAATCAATTTCCATTGCAATGCCTTCAGTGGCTCGCTCTTTGGGGAAGCTCTCAATATGGGCACACTCTCTGTAGCCGAGGAAGTTCTTGAACCATGTAAAAAGCTCTGGGAATTTCCTGATAACCAAAAAAAAGCAAAAACGTCAGAAAAAGTCATAATATTGATTACAAATTTATCATGTCATAATGTGAAACGAATGATCTTATTGGTTTTTGAGTTATAATTATGTAATCAAATTAAACAATGGCTACATAAAATCAGTCAGCAAGTGTCTCACAGATGAAATGAATATGATTTCCACTCACCCCAAAAATGGTAAGACCAACTGCACTAGTTCAGCCCGTGAGATCACTTCTTGATTGAAGATGACCAAACAGCGTAAGAAATTGTCATAAGCCTCTGAACTCCGCAGTGCTTTCCGCACCTAAAAAGAGAGCGGAGCATTTAAGCCACATAACTCACTATAATCCTTGTCATATTTACTGTACCAACATAATGCCGTTATTTTTGTATTCCATTGTAATCAGTGCAAGACTATATTAAAAGCAATCACCTTTTCAAAAAAGAGAGATTCAGCACCAATTCCAAGTTTGCTGGCTTCAGCCATCGATTCTTTTGCCATAAACTTTTGCTTTTTCTGTTTAATAGTTAAAAAAAAAGAACATGAATATTGGTTGATAATATGTATAAAAGAACAGCCATAAAGTACAGTAATGTAAAGTTTTACTCAAAGTCACCTTAACAGGGGGTGTAGTGGGCGGCCCCGCGTGTCTGCGGATCTGACAGCCATTCTGATTAAAACTCTGCTTATGGTTAGGCTGGGGTCTCTTTACCGTCCCTCCACGATCAATACGCACAGATTCAGCCTTCTCGGCTGTAGTCTTACTCAATAACTGAGGAGAAGAGAAAAAAGGCTTATGAATAATAAGCTAAATGACCTCCATGATTTTTAGTTTTCATAATACCTACCGCTGAACTGTTTGCATCTGGCAGGAACTGGCCGAATTCTGAAAGGAGGTCCTCCTGGTTCTTGAAGAGCTGGGCCACCTGAGCATACACCTGCTGCTCCGTGAGAGTGGGTGTGTAGTTTCCCCCTGCCTCCTTAGCATTACGCTGCTCCTTCTAAACAACACACAGAACAGAACGTTTACAGTAAGCATGCAGCATGAAGGGCTGTAAATATACATTACTGTTAAAAGGTTTGGGGTCGGTAAGACTTTTTATTGTTTTTATAAGAAGTCTCTTAGGCTCATTTTTGTATATTATGTCTTTTATGCTGTATTTTTGATCATTTATTTGCTTAAAAATACAGTAAAAACAGTTATATTGTAAAATATTATTACAACTAAAAATAAATGTTCTATTTTAATACATTTTAAAATGCAATTCATTCCTGTGATCGCAACTTTTAGATGATGAACTTTCAGCAGCCATTACTCAAGTTCCATCCACCTATTTTATACGCATTTTGGGATATCACAAAAAAGAAAAAAAGGCTGGATGGAAATGCCCAGATGCACATAAATTTAAAAAATGTGCATAAAAAAAAAATATATATATTTTTATATGATAAGAAAAACTACAACGGAAACACATTTAACTAATAATTTCCTCGATGTGCATCAAAAAAAGTCATGGGACTGCAATGGGACGGCATAACTGGACCAACCAGTAGACCGATCTCGCTGCACAGAATTTGAAATGCTGTTTTGGACATTTTGAAATGCTTGAGCAAAGTCTGTCGTCAAAGTGGTTTGGTACAATTACCTCCCAGAACTCTTTCATATTTGACTCACAGCATGGGAACGCTGCTTTGTTCGCAAATATTTTTGTACAAAATTCCAATTTTGCGCACAAGTTAAATTCGCAACTTTGGATGGAAACATAGCTAGTGTCACGTTCCTTCAGAAATCATTCTAATATGTTGATTTGCTGCTCAAAAAAAAAAAAGTCTTATTATTACCAATGTTAGGGTTAGTCATGATGCTTAATATTTATATAGAAACTAAGATAAGATCTTTTCTAACATTATAAATGTCTTTACTGTCATTTTTTATCAAATTAATGCATCCTTGCTAAACTGAAATATTAATTTCTTTCACAAAGAAGAGAACAATCTTACTGAGCGCACTGAACAGTAGTGTACTTGGTTGGTTGTACTACATTTTGAACAGCTGCTGTACCGAGCATTTTGAACTGGATATTGCCCTCAGTGCCTCAGCTCTCACCTGGTATGTGTGCAAAATTTCCAAGAAGGATTTGTAGACCTCTGGCTGGCCCTGAAATCGGTTCTTGATTTTGTTCACGTAGCTGATAGCATGGTTGAACTCTACAGGCTGGTTATTCTGTAGAGGGATTGAACCGGCAGTGCTGCTACTGATGGGAGTGTGGGACTGGGCCGAGGGCGAGCGCGGGGAAGCGTACGAGGGAATGGACGGATTAGGCTGGCTCGTTGGGGTAAGTGCAGGAGACTGCATTGGCTGCGGAACATAAAACTAAATTAGACAACTTTGCAAATATACAACCCAAATGTGTACAGAAGGTAAAATAATTCAGTTTTACCTTGCTGATCTTGGCAGGGGTTGGCTGGCTAGGGATGACCACGGCAGCAGTGCTGGTGGGAGCTGCTGGTTGGGTCTGGTGCTGTGCTGGCTGTGTTATGGGGAGGTTCTGGACTGAGATACCATGCGGGGTGATGTGGTGGATTTGGCCAGGAGTGGTCACATTAACCAGATCATTGGTCTGAACCTCAATCTTGTAGCCAGGAGGCAGGAAGGTGTTGAAGCCCATTATTAAGTCTGGATGACCTTTGAAGAGCTGGGAAACTCTGCTGATCACACCTGGTGTATCAATGCTGACAACACAAGGACAGTAGATTTATGGTATTTGATTTGCAGTGTCCAAAAACGCATGATTATAACAGTGCATAATAGTGTTAAGGATATTACTTTTTTCTAAACTTGTAACACCAAGTTCTTAACTTTAAAAACAATACATTAAATAATTTGTAATCATGTTATTTATTTAATAATAAAATCATTAAATTAATTGATAATTATGTATTATGCATGTATTATGTAGGAATTAAAATGTTAAAATCTCCTGTTTAGCTACATTAAATGAATGCTGACCATTCAAAATCTAACTGAGAGCAACGATTACATATATGTAGAGTGAACAAGCCCCATAAAATGAATAAAAACGCATAAATAAAAAAAGTGCCTGATTCATTGTGATTATTTAACCATCTATAGCTATCTTAATGGTGTGGTTCACATTTACTGTCATTTTAATAGAGCTGTCCTTTTTAATAGAATTGGTTCTCGTACACTAATGAGTGTGAAAAGCAGCTCTAACTCAGCATTCATACACTCAGATCGAAAGCCTGACACCTATTAGCTTAAAAATATTATACTTCTGCTGCTTTGCAAAGCACTAGTATTTCCTATTTGGAAATGCAAATCTATTAGGGGTGCAACAGATCACAAAACTCACGGTTTGAATCATATTACAATTTTGGACCAAATCATTCTGCAGATCAAAAAAAAGAAAAAAGAGGGGACTAAATATAACTTTGCTTTCCATTAACACTTCAAGTAATTCGATACCACAGCAAAAACTACTAGCCAAATTAATACATTTCAAACATTGTGGACAATCAGTAATAAAATAAGAACAATTAAATTTCATCCTTGTTAAAGCTGTCTTTTTTTATCAACATTAATGACACAGACAGCAGGAGGTTTATTAGGCTACTGTCACTTTAAGACCTGATGCACAGATCTAAAATAATAACACATCCAATTTCTTTAAGTTTACGTACTTCACTCAAAGGAACACTTCACCGTTATTTGAAATAAGGTGTAGTCATACACCTTCTTTCCTACATTTAGATAGGTGGGCAAATGCATTTTTGTCTCAGTGCATGCATTGTTTTAGTTTGACAGGGTCGGCGCTAGCTTAGCTTAATGAATGGAATCCTTTGTTGCCAGCTAGCATGTCCTGAGTAAAAGTGATCAAAAAAACTAAACAAAAACACCTAATTACTTCTTGTGGCCTGCGTATTCACAACGAGTACAAATAGCGATGCAGATTAACACTAGGCGATTTCCTAGGCAGATATTGACTTGGGACTATATTAGGGGGAAGCACAGGCGAAGCACTGCTACTTGGGCGCAGAGATATCACGCAACACATGAAATCCCATGACTTCCGTCAACATACCGGCGTGAATAGTAGCTGGCTATTTTTCCTACAGTACATGAATGGCGATGAACATGGCTGATTTTATGAGAGACGAAGAGGGTGACTTCTCAGACAGTCAAGATCCAGAACCATACCTCTATGAACCAGAGTTTTCAGAAGAGGAGCTGCGTGCTTTGGAAATAGAACGACAGGAGGAGGAGGTTGCGATCGCTCAACAGCCTGAGGACGTGAGGATGAGAGCCAACACGAACTGGTGGTATGAATGTGGGGGAATATGCCAATCTATGCCGACTGAAATAGAGTGTCTGTGCTTTGGCGAGTGGGACAAGTTACTGCCATCGATGACCAGGCTCAACGCGTCAGATCAAGACGAGCGTGCCCGATTTTTTTTTCGGTGTGATAAAGTGAACTGGAAAAAACGCCCATGCCGATTGGACCAAATGGACAGCTGTCCACAGAGTAAGTGATTATTTTAAACATGACGCATGTATAGATCGACCCATATTATACCTGTATTAACATTCACATATTATACCACATATTCACATTTCATGTGTTGCGTGATATCTCTGCGCCCAAGTAGCAGTGCTTCGCCTGTGCTTCCCCCTAATATAGTCCTTTTGTCTTTTGTTGGTTTTTTTTATCACTTTTACTCAGGACATGCTAGCTGGCAACAAAGGATTCCATTCATTAAGCTAAGCTAGCGCCGACCCTGTCAAACTAAAACAATGCATGCACTGAGACAAAAATGCATTTGCCCCACTGATCTATATAGAATGACTGGATAGCTCATGACGTCATGAACAGTGAAGCCACCGCGCCGCCATATTGGTATTCCCTAGTGAGCTCATGCGTTCTATTGAATCAATAGGAAATTTTATGATTTGACTGAAAAAACATTGCCTAACGAGACACCGTTTTAAAATCTAAAGTCTCCCTGCACATTTTTACAACGCAAACACCCTTAGCATTTAAATGGGTATTTGTTTAAAGTCGAATATTTTTCCAGCTTATTAAAAAACGCCAATTTCTTTGCAAAAGGAATTAAAAGCTGTACGAGAACACTAGTCGGCCTTCACTGAAAAGCTATCTTCACAGGTAAGAAAAACAGTTTGATACTATTAATTAAATAGTGAATGCTAAAGACCTATATTTTTTTAAATTGGTGAATATTCATGTGAATATTGTTTCGTAGCCACGTCCGAATTAATAATACCTCAGCACAATACTAATTTGTTCCCTCGTTTTATTATATTGTGGCCACGTTGTAATTCGTTAAATCAAAATGAGGGAGGGAATTAGTTAAACGTGTCCACGATTTATTAAAACGAGGGAACAAGTCGTCGTAACAACGAATTATTTAGATCAGTGGACAGAGCGCATACAAGCAGAAAGAGCCCCGGCCGCGCGCGCGCACTCTCAGCGCCTTCAAACAACACAAGCGCTGTATTGCTCTCTCTCCCTCGCGCATATCAACATCAATTCACACAATATTAAAAGGTCGGAAGACCGATTGTGTTTTATAGATTAGTAGTTTGTTCATATAAAGTGTTTGATTAGCAAGTTACATGTTCAGGAAATGCTTAATACAAATTGTATGGGTTAATGTAACGGTAAACGGACTCTGCACGAAGCTCTTTTGAAGCTGTCAAATGGTGTCGCTATTGGACACTTAATTGTGATTATTGCTGCTCTGAGGTTTCTTATAGGATACTGTTGACTGTTTTATCGTTGATTTTTGAAGATGCAGCAGCTCTTGCCTCGGAGAAAAAAACACGGGCATAGCGACAATATTGCATATAAATTACTACTTATAGGGCTTGAATTACAACCTGTGGGCACTTGTTATACATCCCTTTGTGAACGTCGTCTTACACTTGTATGCTGCACATCGGGTCATCTTAAAAGTGCCGTCGGAGCTACCAATCTCTGTATAACGGGCGTTGGATCCCTCTGCTGGTAGGGAATCGTAAGATGGCCGCTCGAACACTTCCGGTGGCTTCACTGCCTAGTGGCAGTTTAGAACGTCATGAGCTATCCAGTCATTATATAGATCAGTGATTTGCCCACCTATCTAAATGTAGGAAAGAAGGTGAATAAGCCCTATTTCAAAAAACGGTGGAGTGTTCCTTTAAGACATAATTGACTGTGTTTACAGTCTGAAAATCTGAAATGCGGCTCTCTCTGTGTGCGCTTTTGAGTGTTCGTGCACAGAAACCGTGTCATGTGATTTTAAACCATTCAAGCGCAACAATACTTAGAAACACGTGAAAATAATAAACTTTCACTGTATGATGGTTAAAGTTAATCCGCGGGCCACATGCACTCTGAACAGTGGGGTCTGGTCCGTATGGATCATGGATCAACTACGATCTGTTACACCCCTAAAATCTATGAACAGAACGGAAACATGAAAATAATGAATCAGTAATTCAAATGTGAATTTTAGAGGAAAATGTGCAAACTTCAGAAGAAAATAACATAATACAGAAAATAACATACAAACTAATTAAAAACTCTCTTCAATGCTTACTGGTGCAAACAATTCCTGTCACTGACAAAGAAAGAGGGGTCAGAGCACAAGCAACAAGGAAGTACAAAGACAGGTTAAGGGTTTCTCTCAGCAACCGAGACCGAAGATAAAGTCCCCAGGGCACTCCGCACAACTAGATCAACCCATTCGCAGTGTGAAGCTAGCATGAACTAGAAGGGACAGATACACAAGCCCAGAGAAGAGAAAAAAATTAAACAAAAACAAAACTCACGCTGACCTTTGAGACTTGAACTCCTTCATGATATCCAGGAAGTCATTGTAGACCTGCGGCTGATTGCCAAACTGAAGTTTAACTTGATCGAGATAGGAAAGAGCATCTTCAACCTGAAATCACATAAATCTTAACTTTCCATCTAAACTAATGCAGATAATTTCCATACTCTCCTAGACAGATCTCCTACCTTAAGCCTTTGAAACTGCTGTTGGCCCAGCGTTGGGGCAGGGGCTGGGGTAGCATGAGAGTGCCCCTGGCCCACAGGCTGGACAGCTGGCCCATGGTGGTGAGGCCCACTGTGCACAGCTGAACTGCTGGTGTGACCATGTCCCCCAGAACTCTGGGCCATTGACAACTGTTAGAGCAGAAGGAGAAATGGTTAATTATCATGGCTGTTTAAGTGAAGTAAAACATAATTTCCTTTTGAAACTATGCAATGAATTCTCATGCGTATATTTTTATATAGCCCAGAAAGGGCTTTAAATAAACAATGCACACAGGGCTTAATCTGTCATAATTTGTCATCTTCTGCACCTTTTGATCAATGAATTTCCATGGATTTTTCCAGTCAATCACAATTAATGGATTCATTATTTTTATTTAATTTATAGAAGTTGCACTCACAAACAGCAATTTCTCTCTCTCTCTCTCTCTCTCTTATATATATATATATATATATATAGACATATACATACATACAGTACCAGTAAAAAGTTTGGAAATATTACTATTTGAAAGAAGTGTCTTATGCTCACCAAACCTGCAATTATTGATAGAAAATACAGAAATATTGAGAAATATTATTACAATTTAAAAATAATGGTTTTCTATTTGAATATACTTTCAAATATAATTGAGTTCTGTGATGCAAAGCTGAATTTGTCAGCCATTACTCCAGTCTTCAGTGTCACATGATCCTTCAGAAATATGCTGATTTATTATCAATGTTGGAAACAACTGTTCTGCTTAATATTTTTTTTTATAACTATTTTTCAGAAATCTTTGATGAATAAAAAGTTAAAAAAAGAACAGCATTTATTTAAAATAGAAATCTTTTGTAACAATATACACTACCATTCAAAAAAGTCAGTATTTTTTTTAAAGAAATTAATACTTTTATTCAGCAAGGATGTGTTGAATTAATAAGTGATAGTAAAGATTCATATTGTTAGAAAATATTTCTATTTTGAATAAATGCAGTTCTTTTTAACTTTTTATTCATCAAATCAGCATATTAGAATGATTTCTGAATGATCATGTGACACTGAAGACTGGAGTAATGATGCTGAAAATTCAGCTTTGCATCACAGAAATAAATTATACTTCAAATAGACAATATTTCACAGTATTATTGTTTTTTCTGTATTCTTTTATAAGATAAATGCAGGTTTGATGAGCTTAAGACCGGTACTATATACACAGCATATATATATATATTTGTTAGGGCTGGGAATCGATAAAAAAAAATTAACTAATTAATTGCACAATTTGCTGTAATTAATTGCATTTTCCCCAAGCTTGTAATCATCAATATTTAAACTTAGAATCACCTAATTAAATTAAACAACACAGGGAAAAAAAGGAACAGAAAATAGCCCTATATTAAAATTATATTAAACATCAATATATCAATATAATATTATTTTTCAATAATCAATCAACATAATCAATTTAACAGATTTTATGTTTTTTACTAATTATCAAAATAAAATATAGTCCTACAAAGCTATTATTACCAGAGCATGTGATCAGAGCAGGTAATTTTACGACTGTTGCCCAGCATGGCTATACCAGCTCAGCAAACAGAAGTCTACTCCTGAGAAATTTCACGTTATTTGAGCGGATTTAGCTTTTCCAGTGCGTGATCGGTACATGATTGGAGCGTTTGGGCCGTTAACGACAGAGCAGAACATTGAGCAGAGAGCGCAGCAACACACACACGGAACCGAGAGCGCGGCGCACACACGAAGCGGAAAAGACCCGCTCATGAAAGCTGCGCGAGAATGAAACCTGATCGCCGAACACGGAGGGGCGGGACGGCATATTTTCGGCATTTTCAAACAGCAGCCGCAACAGGAAATCATTAAAACGAGAAAAAAAAAAAAAAAAAAAAAAAGTGCTGCGTTATTTATTTTTTTACGCGTTAAACATCTCAAATTAATCGCAAAGATTAACGCGTTAATTCCCCCAGCCCTAATATATATATATGTGTGTATGTATGTATATTATATATATAGACATCCGCACCAAAATTATGTAAGTGTGTTGTTCACTTTTCAGTACCTGATAGGTCTGTGAGACAGAGTACTGCATGCTGGACGACGGCTGCATGTTATCCGGTGCAGTCTCGTAGAGGGAGGACTGGGAGGCAGAGTTGAGGACGCGGTGCTGAAAGCTGTCCACACCCCCGGGGAGCCGCCGCTGAGAGCCGATCACTGTGTCCTGATCCTCCAAGCGCCGCTTCATTATGTACTCATGCTCCTCACTGCGGCGGAATCTACAACAAAACAGCAAATATTAAGAAAGTTGTACATACACTAGTCAAACATTTGGCACAATTCATGTATATTTTGATCTTAACCTGATAGTTCACCCAAAAGTGAACTAGTTTGGAACAACATGAGAGTGGGTAAATTACTGAAAGTTTGTTTAAACTATTCCTTTAAAAAAACACATGATCTAAAGAAACCAGAGGCCTGTTGCACAAAGCCGGTTTCAGTTGCTAGCCAAGTAAGTTTGAGATTAGTTTGAGCAAACTCTTGTTGTTTTGGGCTCAAGAAGGAGGATGTGTTTTTAGCAGTGTTAATCACCAGATTAATTTACACTTCACGCCTAACATACTCCAAAGCAGGTTTTAGTGTGGATTAGAGATCCCAAACCAAAACTGAACCAATCAGCTGTGAGCAAAGAGACACATACATACACATATATATATATATGTGTGTGTGTGATGCAATAAAGCCACTCCCCCCCTGAACCCCCAAATTAAAGCAGATAATAGCAAAAGAATTTTAGAGACAAAATTGCCAGTCTTTTGCTGCTAATTATTTCATATATTTAAATTATATGAATTATAATTATTATTAACGAACATAATGTAGTCATATAATTATCATATGAATAAATTAATACTAAACTTTTCATTTAAGTTAATAAAAATATATTCATACAAGCTTGAATATATAAAGCTTTTAAAATGACTAAGCTTACGTATTTTCCTTTAAGCTCTTTGTGAACCAATATAAATAATTATTTAAATTCAGTTGATTCACTTGCATTGATATAGACATTTTCTTTTAACCGCCTTTTCAAACTTTCACTGCAGCAGCAGCAGCGTTTATTCCTGCCTATAAAAAATGCATTTATATTCATGATATCTTTCATAATCCCTTAATTTTCAGGAAAGAAGTGACTTGTGCCGGCTCTCTCGCGAGAAGTGAATCAAAGTGAGTGAATCACAAACTTAAAGTTGACAAAGTTTATATATCGAGTGTTGTGAGCCCGGTGAACCGGATCTAAACAACTATACATGGATTTGTATAGTTTTGTCAACTCTAAAACTCAGAGTTTGTTCAGCTAGCTTCATGCAACAGGCCACAGAAATCAGTTTTCAAGACAAATACATGTAGCATTACAAAACTAAAATGCATTATTTTAATAGATAAGTTGGACTGGATAGTGCAGGTAAATGAGCCAAAGTGTTCAGCAAACATCCCAGGTGACACTTTATGAAGTTGGTTGAGAAAAGCCCAAAGTGTCACCATGAAGACTATAGCGTAGTTTTAATTTGTTCAATATTTTTGGCCACTACATGATTTCCAGACTTCCACGTGTGCCATTTCAGTTTCAAAAACTTTACTAATATTCTAAAATGTGACAACATGAGTACAAAAATAATGGCTATACACATTCTTTTAGACGAACAAGTCACACGATTGGCTTATTCATGCCTCATTACTAAAGGCGTGTCAAAACAATTTTTTTAATTTCTGGTCTACAGATTAGTTTATGACAGGTTTGGCTGAATTATTGTATTATGCATAATAACCAATAAAGTGTTTAAATCCCACATTGTCTTGAAAAACACAACGTGTCAGCAGGCTTCTGAGAGGAGATCAACTTTATGACACCTGTCAAATGCACTCCACTGCCAAATAATGACCCTAGATGTTTGATCGACTTTTTTATAAACTGTCCATCATTTGTCGTTGCTTAGCGCAGATCGGCTAACAGATAGCACGGCATTATGGGTCTGACCTTTCGCCATTACCACATGAGACTTCAAACAATGTTACAGTTTTCTATAAACCTGTGTAGGCGGATAGTGGTGTGTAAACAGTTACACTTGTGAGGCAAACATGCTGGGGCACGTGTGTTGTCTCACTTTTATTTGAATGGCTAAACTCTCCAACCGTACAGTTTCTTGTCGTCCGAGTGTGTCAGGCCTGACTATATGACCCACACACTCTACAACACACTGAAATGCACAGTACAACTTGATCGAACACACGTATTGCATATTTAAATTAGTGCATGTGCATGTTTACTAAAGTTCTGGCTATTAAAACACGTTTTACCAAGCCGATAAAGCTTCGTGAACCTCTATGAGGCGTTGAGCGGTAACCGCCTCTGTCCGATGCAGAGTTCAGTCCAACGCAAACTGATCACACCAAAATAAAAACACGATCCGATGACTATCGCGTCGACCGAACCCAGCAAAAAACATCTAATAAATCATCAAACACCGAGAAAATGTGGTAAGGCAGCCTGGTTAGCACTCCATGTTATGAACTGTTTCTAGCAACAAATCAGGAAGTCACACTGAACGATTTCTACCGGTAAACACACAACTGTTCAATGATCAATGCAGCACCGTTATCCGGTAACGTCAATCCAGAAGACGTCAATAAGCCAGTACTGATCGCTAACAGGTCAAAGGCAGAGCATGATAGCTAGACCCTCATGATGAGCAACTGATCAACCCAGCAGAGCTTAAAACCTAATGTAGCCATTCAAGCTAAGTGCGGCTAGCTAGCGCCTCGACAAATACTCTTATATAATCACTGCTGTGACATGCTTCACTTCAAAAGAACATGTCGCTAACTTTGAATTTCGCATCACCCGGGTGATCCAGTGGCCATTTGGTGAGGAAAGCGGTTTAAGCGTAATTAACTAGAGTTAGCTACTTTTAGCCTGAATGAAGCACTGCGACGACGACAGCTAGCGAGCGTCCGCTAGCACGCAAGAGCCAACTCACCCCGCAACAGACGCTCCGGATGACTTCTTTCTGCTCCGCCGAGAAATCAAAACCTGTAAAGCTCGGTAACAGCGCTCTCAAACGTTGATTCGTGTAAAGTTCGGATTTGAAAGGTAAATTAAAATACACGTAAGCACCATTCAGTCAAGGCGCCAGACCTCAAATTGCATGCTAGGTGGCTAATTGGCTAACATAGGAAAACAACCTCAGCAGGAGGATCCTCTGATGGGGGCGTGGTCTAGAAGGAGGCGGAGTCACCGAACTCCAACCGAGAATAACGATTGGTGGGGCGTTGGTGAAATTCGAATATATCAGATTTCTGCTGGATTTACCCGCCTCCTCTCCGACAAAAGCAGCAGTGGTGGGGATTTTGATTCATCTCGGTGAGTCGACTCATTTGAATCTGTTCACTAAACGTTCCTACATTTCTGTTTGCTGTTGCAGCCAGGTGTGGATGGATCATTGCATTCTTCCATACTATTTACTTTGCATGAAATACGTTCAAAAGAACGTACTTCATCAGTGGCCAAGAAGTCAGATAGACCGTACGTCTGTTAAATAGCTTTTCAACTAGAAAGCTTCTGTTGTCTACAATACATACATCTGATAAACTTTATTTTATTTTATTTTATTGACATTCGGAAAACATACCCAAAAGGTCTTCTTTGTGTTCTGAATGAATCATTGACATTTACTTAATAAACACACAGTCTTTTAGTCATTTTGTCAACTATTACATTTTAAAAACCACTAATTTAAGAGTTGCAATAATGACTTTTCAACATTTTCACACATTCCCATCCCGTCTCTTTCTTTCCATATGAACGAATGACTCATCCCCTCAGTGCCGTTTCGAGTCTTGTTCAGTAAAGTGAGCGTATTTGTTTACTAGGTCTGACTAGAGCAATAGAGAGAGATACGTCAGGTCAGAGGTCACTTTTCCGCCGGAACTAGACTAGCATACGGCCGTTACCGGAAGCCAGTGATTATAGTTTATAAAGTTAGAATGTATTTTTTGAACAAAAATGCATCGCTTCGCTTCAGAAGGCCTTTATTAACTGTAAGGCCTCATAGATTACTTTTATGATTGATGGTTTGTTCGGGGTTCAAAATCGTATTATTCTATAGTGAAGTATATTCACTCCCATTATAAAGCTTGGAAGAGTCAGGATATTTTTTAATATAACTCTGATAGTGTTTGGCTGAAAGAAGAAAGTCATATACACCTATGATGGCTTGAGGGTGAGTCAATTATGGGATAATTCTCATTTTTGTGTGAACTAACCCTTTAATCTTGTCATATTTGGAATATATTCTTCATGAATATATGTTCATGAAAACGGTGTTTGTTTTTTGAGATGGAAGGGGTAATTTTGCTATTGAATGAGTAGAGGAACCAAATAACAATTAGACATTCAACCTAAATTATCATAGTAACACAAATTGCTTTCACATATTGATGACATCTTACCCTTAAGTGGCAGGCACAGCAGATTTCGCCATATTCGTTGCCTGTGTTGCATAGCGTGTACATGAATGTGGGAGCGGAGACATCAAGATAGCGGTGTGATCCTTTTGGTTAGGGGCATGTTTGTTTTGGTGATTTCAAATATCAACAGAGTTTACCAGAAATCACTTACTGCACCTTTAAATCAGGGGAGCAAGCTAGTGTTATGGGGTCCATGGTACTGTACTATTTCAGTACAGTACAATAATGAGTATTAAAAAACGTAATGATTTGATAGAAATGAATTTTTCACAGTATAAATTGGGCCTTTATACAAGAAATGTCTGGGTTACTAATGTAACCCCGTTCTCTAAAGGAGGGAACGGAGACGTTACGTCGGACTGAAGGAAGCAACACCCCGAGTGGAGTGAGCGCTCACCCCAAGGGGGCATGGCTCGCCTTGGGACTGGTAGACCAAGGCAATGGCATCCCCTATCCAATGGGCCAACCTCTGTTTGGAGATATCCTTTCCCTTCTGCTGACCTCCAAAGCAGACAAAGAGTTGCTCTGAGCTTCCACGTAAACATGCAGTGCGCAAGCGGGACACAGCAACGCAAGGGCTGGGTCTGCCTCCTCTGGGGGCAGCGCTTGCAAGTTCACCACCTGGTCCCGAAAGAATGTGGTGGAAACTTTGGGCACGTATCCAGGCCGGGGTCTCAGGATGGCGTGAGACAGGGCCAGCCCATACTCTAGGCACCAAAAATGCCTGCAGGTCCCCCACCCTCTTGAAGGAAGCAAACGTGGTCAGGAGCACTGTCTTCAAAGACAGCATTTTAAGCTCAACTGACTCAAGGGGCTCCAAGGGAGCTCTCTGTAGACCTGAAAGGAAGACAGAGAGGTCCCAGGAGATGACGAGGCATGGCCTGGGAGGATTTAACCTCATGGCGCCTCTCAGGAACCTCATGACCAGGTCGTGCTTTCCCAGTGACCAGCCATTAAAACAGCATCATGATGAGCTGCGATGGCAGCAACATACACCATCAAGGTGGAGGGAGAAAGCCTCCGCTTCAAGACCTCATGAAGGAAGGAAAGCACAGAGCCGATCGCGCGTTTCCTGGTGTCTTCCTGCCGGGAAGAATACCGCTCAGCAAACAGACTCCATTTCAAAGTAGAAGCGAGCCTCGTAGAGGAGGCTCTAGCTGAAGTGATAGTGTCAACCACTGCTGGAGGTAGTTTACTTAAGTCCACCGCATCCCATCCAGAGACCACACATGGAGGTTCCAGAGGTCTGGACAAAGGTCCTTCTTGTAGTAGAGTCGTGGGTCTGGTTAGCATTCTGGGAGATCTGAGGGTTACAGTGGGAGATTCTTCATTGGGCCCGCCCCCATGAACCACCCACTCCTCTAGCATGCCATGTGCCGTCAAGTTGCCGAATGTTGCCGCGGGTCCCTCACGTGAGGCACCTTGTTGTGTCTCATTCAGCACTCTGGATGAGGATCGGATGTTGTGGTCCAGATTAAAATGTAAAAAAGTTTGAAAATGAATAGAAAATATTAAGTTGTGCGATGAACACCATTGTAAATAAAAAAATCTGAATGGCTGTTTAAAACATTTAAATATTGTTCAGAAACAGAAAGCAGCTGCTTTGTTGACAGGGTAACCAGGGTAATGGCTGCGTGTCTGCGGTTCCATCAGCGCCAACTGCTGTCAGAGAGAGAATGTGCATTTTCATTTAGCGCGTCTCCTTCACTCGTTTCGCCCATCACTCGTTTCTGCCATGCGCTTCTCATCCGTGTTGGGCTTGTTTACATCAGAGTGTGCATGCCTCTGACACAGCATGAAGAGGTGTTGAAGATGGGAAAAGTATTTTTAACCCTTAAACGCATACCTCGGGTCTTTAATGACCCGGTACGTCATTCACTACCCTCCTCCTCATTAATGTTTTAAAGTTAGACATCAACCTTTTTAGTATACCTCAATAAATTCACTATAAACGATATAACAAGAAAAAATATATAAAATTACAAAAGAATGCCTATTTTCCCATTCATTTTTGGTAAAAATTGTATAGGGTCGCTAACAACCTGAGGTATCTAACAGTGTAAGTATATTTTTTCTGCACAACAATAATTTAATCTTTGATGATTGAATAAGTGCAATTCACCTGTATTCCACAAGGTGGCAATGTCCGACTGATACACAATGATAAAGTGACGTTTCACTCATAGTTAATGCAGGCAGAAAATAAATAAAAATAGGAAGGATCATCAGCAAAACTTGAAATGGCTCAGCGATTTACTGCAGAGCAAGTACTGAATGCGATCAAATATTAGTGTCACTGTCACTTGATGGTGAATCTGGTGAAGAAGCTGTCAGTGATCAAAATATTGATTTTGAAGATGATGAAAATGATAGTTTTTTTCATCAATAATACTTTACGGGGTCTTCTTGTTGTTAGCTTCGATCAAATGTCTTCAGACTGAAACACTACTAACGGTAAGGATTGACTGCATCTTTACCATTCTGACTATTATTCAATCCGTTTTAACAGTAGTTACATGTTTTCTTTTGCGTGTTTCAGTTTTTTTGTTGTCATGTTAAAGTATTTAAGATCATTTTAGCTGAGCATCCGTTTCCCCTCTCCAATCAACTTTTTAATCAAATTACGTTGTTCCTCTGAACAATGTTTGGAACGGCCCATTTTTCTTAGCAATTCAGAAGGAAATATATTTTACAACAATGTGTGAAACATTTGCATCTCTTCTTCCTTAATAAAGGACAATTAATGACACCTGTTTTTTCACAGAATGAGAAAATGATCTAATTATCTAATTAAACTCCACACTGCAATTATCGTGAACATGCCTCTTTCAGTAAATGAGTCAATTACTCTGAACAAGCAGTGTGCATGTCATGACAGTTGGGTCTGCTGTTTTTCTGATGTACACTATTACATTTGCAAGTCAATTATTTGCAATGCAGAAATACCACTACTACTAATAACAGTGGTTCATCAGGTTGCTGATGTTGTACTGCTATTTTTCTTAACACAACGGTATATCCTATTACTGTACACCGGTACATATTATGACCCTCTTAGCTCAAGCTGGTATATTGCTTAACTACAGCATTTTTCAACATTGATGGCCATTCAGAATTAGCAATGTGTTCTGCAACTACAATATAATATTTATTTAAAAAAGCAGCGGACTTCAAACACACACACTCTCTCCTCCTTCTCTCTGCTCTCAGAGGCAGAAGTCTCTAAACTCATCCTTTCCAATCACCCTACTACCTGTCCGCTTGATACTATCCCCACTAATCTCCTTCAAGCCATTTCTTCTTCAGTTGTACCTGCACTCTCACATAATCAACACTTCTCTTCACCCTGGTACATTTCCCACAGCATTTAAGCAGGCTTGGATAACTCCTCAGCTTAAGAAACCCACTCTAAATCCAGCACTTTTAGAAAACTACAGACCGGTATCCCTTCTTCCATTCATTGCTAAGACACTTGAGCGGGTCTCTACCTTTCACATAGAACAACCTCCTGGACAACAACCAGTCTGACTTCAAAAGTGGCCACTCAGCTGAGACTGCCCTGCTCTCAGTTATTGAAGCTCTGAGACTGGCAAGAGCAGCTTCCAAATCATCAGTATTCATCTTCCTGGATCTGTTTGCTGCTTTTGACTCGGTTATCCACCAGATCCTCCTGTCAACCCTCATTACAATGGGCATCTCAGGAACCGCACTCCAATGGTTCAAGTCTTACCTCTCAGGTAGGTCCTTCTGGGTGTCATGGAGGGGTGAAGTGTCTAAGTCGCAACACGTAGCTACTGGGGTGCCTCAGGGCTCAGTGCTTGGACCACTTTTCTTTTCTATCTACATGACATCACTAGCATCTGTCATTCAGAAACATGGCTTTTCCTATCACTGCTACGCTGATGATACACAACTCTATCTCTCATTCCAGCCAGATGATCAGACGGTGGCTGCACGCATCTCAGCCTGCCTGAGAGACATTTCGGACTGGATGAAGGACCACCACCTTCAACTCAACCTTGCGAAGACAGAACTGCTTGTTATCTTGGCCAACCCAAGACTTCTCCATTCAGCTAGGTTTATCATGTATAACTCCTTCAAGGACAGCCAGGAACCTTGGGGTTGTTATTGATGATCAGTTAAACTTTACAGACCACATTGCAAGACTGGCCCGTTCCTGCAGATTTACCTGATACATTTATTTTACAATAAACAAATTAAAATTATACACAACCCTTCAAATTTTTTACTTCAGTAAGATAATTTTTTAAAGAAATTAATACTTTTATTCAGCAAAGATGCATTCAATTGATCAAAAGTGACAGTTATGCCTGCTACAGACTGTGGAATTTTGGCAATCCTATAAGATCATTACAAATCACACTGTGTGGATCTAATGAACTTTGGTACGACATGTATGAGACGATGATGACACCTATTGAATCGGAGAAATCACACGATCACAGAAATCGCCACGATTGGTCATCTTTCGTCTGTGACAGGCCAAAATCTTACAATACCGGGCATAAAGTCTTTTACATTGTTACAGAAAAACCTTTTTCACATATATGTTGTTCTTTTAACTTTGCTCATCAAATAATTCTGAATAAAATGTATTATGGTTTCCACAAAAGTATAAAGCAGCACAACTGGATAATAAAAAGAAATGTTTCTATAGCAAATCAGCAATTTCTGAAGAATTGTGTGACAATGAAGACTGGAGTAATGATGCTGAAAATTCAGTTTTGATCACAGGAATAAATTACATTTTACATTTTATATTCACATAGAAAACATTATTTGAAATTATAATAATATTTCACAATATTACTGTTTTTACTGTATTTTTGATCAAATAAATACCGCCTTGGTGAGCAGAAAAAACTTCTTTCAAAAACATTCAAAATCTTACTGACCCCAAACTTTTGAACAGTACAGTATATGTAACATTTATTATAATTAGTTTGTGCAATTAAATTGATTTAAATTGATAGTTAAAAGTACAATTAGATTGTGTTATGTTTTGTAATTGCTGTTAATATATCTGTCCGAAAAAATGCAAAAATTAACAATGGTTTAGCTGCAGTAACGAGACACATGACTAATTACAGCCACTTCGAGAGCACAAAATCTTTTAGTGGTCGCAAAAATTTATTCAGATTTGGCATATTGATGCATTCACCTTACAAATCATAACACACTGCTTTACCCTACAGGAAAGAACATGTAAGTTCAAACCCCTAAGTTTACCCCTAAAAGATGTACAAAATCACTTTCACGCACCTTTACCTGGACTTTTCCTTGCTGGTGGAATGACCTGTCTAACTCAAACCAAGCAGCTGAGCCATTAGCCATTTTCAAGAAATGGCTAAAGACACATCTTTTTCATCATCACTTGACCATCACTTAAGTGTTAATACTAACACTTACTATTCTATTCTATTTATATTCTATGTTTTATTAGTTCTCATCTCTCAGAATAGTCACTAGTGAAAGTTTTGGGACTGTGCAGATTCTTGTGGTCCCATCAGCTAGTCAGTGCTGTCATGATGTCATTTTCCAGAGTAATTTGTCACATGGCATTTATGGCCTAGGTCATTGGCTCAAAATAACCTGGCAGCAGAACTATGGGTCCATGAGCCGCCTTGAGCAAAGAAGGCATTACTAAGGTGTCCTGCAACATTGAGATTAATGTGAATGCTAACAGATTCATTTTCAGATTCACTCTCACTCAGATTCAACAGCTTTCTCAAGGTATTATAGACATCTTTGAGTTTGAATTTGCTATCACATCTTTGCCAGTTATGTGATAAGGATGACATGACAAATGTCATAACATCTACTGTTTCACTTTCTATTTTTTATTAATGCATGCATACTGCACAAAATTCATCATGTTGTAGACTATAATTATTTTCTGAACATTTCTGTTTTGTGCCCTCCGAAAAAAAATTCTCACTGTTAAAACACACACATATATAATTTATTATTATTCAATTAAATATTTGCAATTGTAATTTAACAGAGCATTGGTAAATCTAAAGTTGTGATGAACAGTGTTGTATGGAGGGACCCATAACAGCAGAGGGAGACAGAGTAATTTCTGAGTTGTTAATCTCTCTCTCTTTAAGGACATAGTAAATAAAATGAGCTCCCTTGCATGTTGTTGAATCATGAATAATGATTTACACAAAGGGACATTTTCAGCTAGTGCAGTGGGTCCAAATTTATACTCATTCACAATCAGCTCTGTTTTCTGTCACGTTTTTTTCAATTGCTAACTCTAAATGCATTATGTTAGCCAAACAAACCATGATTTTATTTTCTAAAGGAAATACTAATTTCTTAGAACTATAAACACTATTCCTGATTAAGGCAGATTGGAAACCTTTAAATACTGTTATAATTACAAATTCAGTATATTACACAGTGTTATTGCATGTATTCTAGCATGCATCAATCAACATGCCATCACAATTCTCACCATGGGAACAACAGAAAGCTCTATTTTTCATGCACCAGCACCTCAAGATCTAGTGTCACATGTAAGTTTTGTAGTTGACCCTTCTCTATGATGGACGGTATATGACATAAATCTGAATGAGCAGGAAATCTTTCTGCAGGTAATAGAGGTGGCTTGGAAGAATATTACTTTGGAGTTTGAATGGTGCAAAATGTGAGAAAAAGAAAGTATGTATATTCTATTGAAAAATTAACTGCTGGAGAGCACTAAATAGTCTACAAGGTTAAAAAAAAAAAAAAAAAAAGGACCCAGATGCTCATATATTATGCATGACATATTGTCTAGTAGTTTATGTGAATGCACTTTTGTATTTTTTATTTACTTAGTGGTAGGCTGTCAAATTATTTGAGGCCAAGCACCAAAGCTGCTCGGCCCATATTTCCTTTTTATTGTTCTTCTGTCTTGGAGTTTGGGGCCCCTTGATCCAAATGGTAAAAAGTTGTGAATAGTGCCAAACTGTATGTGATAGTGTAGGGGAGCCCGGGTATGGTTGTAACACTTTTTTGCTTCAGCATCTGTAACTCAATTTTCGAGCTAGAGTGCTCACACTTGTATACAAAGTGCCCAGATTTGTTTACTACAAATGCATCAATTCAAACATCTGCAAGAATATCACAGCCCTTATGAGTTGATGTCAAATACATGATGGGGCCCTATCAGACACCTGGCGCAATGCAGCGCCAAGCGCGACGCAAGTGTTATTTACGTTACTTAACGTGTGCACCACGTTATTTAAATAGCATTAAATAGTGTGTTCAGGTGCATTGTTGGCAAGTTGCTATTTTGAGGCAACTGAAATGACTGCGCCATTGACCAACAAATACCTGGTCTAAAGTAATTTTTTTATTATTTTTTTATCTAAAGAGCGCGTTAGTAATGTGCGCCTGTAGGCGGGTCCACTACGTGCATACACTCTGCTTATTACACACACAGGGACACGCAGTAGCACACAAACATGCCAAATATTAAAAATAAAAGGATTACAATGTAAAAGATAAATATTGTGTACACTCACCTAAAGGATTATTAGGAACACCATACTAATACTGTGTTTGACCCCCTTTCGCCTTCAGAACTGCCTTAATTCTACGTGGCATTGATTTAACAAGGTGCTGAAAGCATTCTTTAGAAATGTTGGCCCATATTGATAGGATAGCATCTTGCAGTTGATGGAGATTTGTGGGATGCACATCCAGGGCACGAAGCTCCCGTTCCACCACATCCCAAAGATGCTCTATTGGGTTAAGATCTGGTGACTGTGGGGGCCATTTTAGTACAGTGAACTCATTGTCATGTTCAAGAAACCAATTTGAAATGATTCGAGCTTTGTGACATGGTGCATTATCCTGCTGGAAGTAGCCATCAGAGGATGGGTACATGGTGGTCATAAAGGGATGGACATGGTCAGAAACAATGCTCAGGTAGGCCGTGGCATTTAAACGATGCCCAATTGTCACTAAGGGGCCTAAAGTGTGCCAAGAAAACATCCCCCACACCATTACACCACCACCACCAGCCTGCACAGTGGTAACAAGGCATGATGGATCCATGTTCTCATTCTGTTTACGCCAAATTCTGACTCTACCATCTGAATGTCTCAACAGAAATCGAGACTCATCAGACCAGGCAACATTTTTCCAGTCTTCAACTGTCCAATTTTGGTGAGCTCGTGCAAATTGTAGCCTCTTTTTCCTATTTGTAGTGAAGATGAGTGGTACCCGGTGGGGTCTTCTGCTGTTGTAGCCCATCCGCCTCAAGGTTGTGCGTGTTGTGGCTTCACAAATGCTTTGCTGCATACCTCGGTTGTAACGAGTGGTTATTTCAGTCAAAGTTGCTCTTCTATCAGCTTGAATCAGTCGGCCCATTCTCCTCTGACCTCTAGCATCAACAAGGCATTTTCACCCACAGGACTGCCGCATACTGGATGTTTTTCCCTTTTCACACCATTCTTTGTAAACCCTAGAAATGGTTGTGCGTGAAAATCCCAGTAATTGAGCAGATTTTGAAATACTCAGACCGGCCCGTCTGGCACCAACAACCATGCCACGCTCAAAATTGCTTAAATCACCTTTCTTTCCCATTCTGACATTCAGTTTGGAGATCAGGAGATTGTCTTGACCAGGACCACACCCCTAAATGCATTGAAGCAACTGCCATGTGATTGGTTGATTAGATAATTGCATTAATGAGAAATTGAACAGGTGTTCCTAATAATCCTTTAGGTGAGTGTATATGTGTATAATATATGTGTCTTTCCGCTTGCAAATTCCACCATGTAAATAGTGAATCCGCCTTGGCGCGAGCGTAACTGGCTTTTAAAGGGAATGGGAAATTACAATCTGATTGTTTTTTTTCCACGTTACGCCCAAAACACACCCATTACTCATTAAGAGAATATGGACAACCCTTTTAGACCATGCGCTGGGTGCACCAACCATTGCCCCTTGTTAAACTAGCAAAAGTGGATTCAAGTGCACTTGCCACCCTGCGCTTTAGACCATGCTCTTAGATAATTAAAATAGGGCCCATTGTGTGCCTTTGTTACAATCTACCCCACTACCAGGCTAGGATGTAACACATGCTGGGGTCAGTTACAATTAGTAACTATTAGACAAAAGAAGCAAAAACAAAGAACACATTATGCAGTATATATGCTTTAAAAACTAGTTTATTGAAGCAATTCAAAAGAACAATAAAAAACAATGTCTCTCTTTCTGTGACCATGACTCAAATCCACTTTATGTTAGATTCAGTAGTGTGTGCATGTGTCTGTTAATTAGTCTTCTAGAACAAACTTCCATAACAGTATTTATGCTTAATGAACGCTTGACTCCACTGTGTAAAGAAAATGTAGGTCTAACAAAAACACTGTCGTGTGAGTTTGTCAATGTGTGAATATTCCCAATCAGAGTCACAATGGTGACAAATGAATGTTGTTAACCATAGAGTGGTGGGCCCAGAGACTGCATAGGGCACATTTTACCCACACTTCCTTTGGGCTGCCAAATGGCTCCAGACAACATAAAGTTTTCATTACTCTAAAGTCTCAGAATCCTCCACTGGCTTTCAACATCTTCGCAACTGATCAAACTAACCTGTCCTTTGAAACCTCGTCAGTTTTTTTTCACCTCTGTCTACCTTTCTTTTCCAATGTCTAGGCATTTTATAAGTTATTAAAAAGAAACTGTTGTTAGTTGTTGTCACAATTGTGTTCTGTTTAGTTTGTTTTCATTGGACTTGCCTGTCTTCAGTTGTCACGTGTCTTCATCACCGTAATTATCAGTTCATCTGTGTCACCTGTGTTCACTTAATTATTATCATCTGTGTTTGCATTTGAGTTCCTTCAGTTCAGTCAATGTTTGTCTGATCTCTGTTATGTTAAGTGTGTGTGGATCAACCTGTTTGCCTGTCTTCTAGATTGTAATTAAAACTTTGTATTTGAAATGATCGTCTTCTTCGTCTGCCTTCCTGCAACCCACTGTGACAGATGATTGGACTGCTAAATATGGACGAACGGGCAAAGTTTATCGTCATGGCTCAGGAGAGCCAAAAATTTTTTTTCTTTTTTCAAGGATTTTGTTTGTTTGGCCGTCACCAGCTCCCTGGATGCCGAGACCCTAAAGAACCTGTTCTGGATCGGGGTGAACTTCCACAACACAATCATCCTTCCAGGCACCACCGGACTGAGTTGGTCGGAAGCTATCGTGAGGTGTCTGGAGAGCGTTGTGCCCCGATCCAGAGCCCGTTTCACCACCATCGACCGCGGAGAAGTCACGTGAGCCCCCCCCACAGACCGAGTGGCACCACCCACCGCGACGAGTGAGCCAGAGCCTGAGGATAAGAGGACAGAGCTTGCCATCGCCCCGGAAGCAGTGCCCCAGTGCGGATCTGAACAGGAGTGTGAGCCCGAGACACCAGTGGCCGAGGGAACTGAGACGGAGGACTGGCTGATAGACTTCGATGGGCTATTGTCAACTCCCACCCTATCCCACCCGCTATCTGAATCATCTATATTACTCAAAAAGAGCTTTGAGAACTGGAAACTTTTTTTTTTTTTTTCTATCCTGTGTGAACTGTCATGATTACCTTTGTCATCTCAAGTCTTGTTTCATCACCACCACTACAGAGCTCAGCCAGTTCTCCAGTACCATCGCTGCTGGATGCGTGCAGCCCTGTGCTATCTCTGGGGAGTCCCTGCATTGACGTCGAGCAACCACCAGCAGCGCCTATCCAGGAGGATCCTTCGGCTCCGCTTCCGGCCTCGGATCTCTTCGCTCCATCTTGACCTGTCGGTTCCGTTTTGGCTGCTCCCACCTTCGGCTCTACCAGAGACTCTCAGTCTAGTGGCTCCTCCAGATTCCCTCGTCCCACCGGCTCCCCCTTGGTCAGTCGTCTCACCACTTCCGCCACGGACTTTCGGGCCATCCACTGTGCTCCGTCCCTCCACCCCTTCTGCTGCAGCAGGTTCCTCCTTCCTGTCAGCATCGCCTCTGTCCTCGCTCACACCTTTGCTGCCCCAGCCCTCGGATACTCTGGCTCCACCTACGACGCTTGTCACCGACATCGCCTGGGTCTCCTGCACCAGCGATGTCGCTCAGCTCCCTCAAACCTCGGTCTGCGTCTGCAGATCCACCGGCTCTTTTTTTTTTTCTTTTTTTTCTGTCGGTCATCCCCCAGTTGCCGTCAGTCTCGTCGCCATCTGGACTCCTCCCACTCTCGACTCCGTGGTCTGTTGGCACTGGGACACTGGGGAGCTCTGGGTCTGTGCTTGCAGACCATCTCCACCGTCACCGCCAGGGGATTGTCGTCCTGCAATCACCTGCCCTTCTCCACCTGCCCCAGGGTTGCCAGGTATACATAACAAAACTTGCCCAACTGCCAATCAAAGTAGCCCAATGACCTTATCTCAAAACTGAAAATATGGCAACATAGCTCAGAGGCTCCATACCAGAGCCCGTCCTCTAGCAGAGTTTTATCATTGCTAGAATATAAAATATTTCAATACCACTCTTTAATTTAAATATAATTAATGCAATATGTCAAACCTTCAAGGCATCACTGGGATCAAAAAACACTCGAGGGAAGTATGGCCATCATTATTACTGGTTGTTCTGTAAATGTTTACATTTGTACTGTTTTTTTGTTGTTGTTGTTTTTTTGTTAAAATGGTGGAATTGTTTTTACAGTAATGCACTGTGTCTAGCAGAGCCTTTCAAGCCTTTCAAGTTTTCTTAGGGCAATAATATAAAATATTCTTAGGGCAAGATCAAACCGAACTCAATGAAGTGTTCTACAGACCTCCCATCTGATGGTTTCCCTAATCGCCATGATATCATTCCTCCATCTGCCAGTCTTCTAAATTTGCCTTTGTGATCATTTTCCACTAGATATAGTTACAATGTTAAAGCACAATGGTTAAATTCTTAACGTCTAAAAACACGTTTCACCGCAGCTTCTTGAGGGTGCAAATGTCACTTCTAGAGCAGAATATTTCTCTCTCAGTCAGCAACTGTTTGTCTCTGGTTATCTGGAACAGCACCAACAGTCACGTGCCAACAACTGTTCCTTCACCAGACTGGCCACTATAACTGGCTTCACTCACTTGCCCTAGAAACTTCCCCACTGCCATATTGCACTCACTGCTGAAACCGCTCAGCTCACCACTAATTAAAAATTACTATTTTAGGGACCTCTGTTGTTTTTTTGGAGGAAACATTTGTGTTTTGCAACCCTCTTCAAAACCAAATTGTGAAGACGTCATGAGGAAGGGCCAAGACAACAAAAACAATGCAAAACAGAAGTAAAAATAATATGGTGACTAATAACAATATTAGCAGCAATTACAGGGCAAAGCCAAACTAATGTCATTGCCATATGCCATATGTAGCCTACGTTGTTTGCCCATAGCATAAAATTACTTACTACAGTTCTTACATGTTTTCACAAAGACGTGGCACTATCACCACAGTGATATGATAACGGGCCTTAGACTGTAAAAAAAGATGGAAGACACCTCCCAATATGGTGCCATATTATTCCAATGGCTCTTCCATTGTACAAAAGCGAAGCCGCCAATGTCCCAATATGGTGCTGACATCTTGCGCTGATTACGCAGACTCTCGCAGTAGTGAGCATGAAGTGGAGCTGCGTTATCAAGGACCGCCCACTCTCCCGCAGAATCAGTTAGTACAGTTTACGGCAGAACAACTGATTATGTCGGTGTGAAATAAACCGTTATGGAACAGTAGAAATTAAAGTTAAAGCTCAAATCTCCTCCAGAAGATCCCGAAAAAAGTCTGTCGGTGCCTCATAGAAGCTTAGAAAAGATGTCAATCTCAGCTCTCAATCATGAGGTCACACCCCCATTTTTATAGTAGTAAATAACTAACTAAAAACAAACTAATAAAAAATAAACACTTGAACTTACATGAGCATGAAAAAAAAACCTAACTAAATAAGTGTAATTTGATTGTTTAGTTTGTCTGACGTCCCATTAGATTACATGGAGAGGGTGGGGTTTATGGGTTTACCTATACTGCAATCCAGCCACCTGGGGGCGATCGAAACGTTTTGGCTTCAATTTTCAGGACTTGTGCGGCGCACACTTGTAACGGGCACTGTGGCGAGGACACTATTGATGCCCCTTTTACTATGGTTTATTTTGCATGCAGATTTTTTTTAGTTGTTAAACAAAATCAAGAAGTTTATAAGACTGGTGCTGTAGGTGCGAAACTTTTAGGAATCTTATCCAATATGTAGGCTACTCAATATTGGTCAGTCATATCCAACATAAAGGATCCACGAATGAAACACCAATGAAACACCACTAACTTATGTGAATGAAAGGCAATAATAAACAATATGTGTTCACACAAATAACTTTTTTTTTTAATGTTTCAATATGCGTCGGCACAGATCACTTTCTTTGAATGTTTCATTGATATAACATGACACTTTGTTTGAAAATAAATTCATAGTGTAAATATTATGCAAAAGTAAATTTAGCTTAATATGTCCCCTTTAAAGTCACTGGTCAATTTTGATTTAATAGCTATTCTTATTTTTTATTATTTTTTTGCAGTGTATATTTGATTTATGTGCACATTTTTTATTATAACATATGCACTCAATCTTTAATCAAAAAACACAAACTTCCCCTCTTTCTGACATTAACATCTCTTTGCTATTAATGTATGCACGGGCACGAGGATGGGCAGGGTTGCCAAATCCATGGTTTTCCCACAGAATTTATGTTGTTCCTAAATATGACAAGCTTCTGGTTTGTGGGGACTTCAATATCCATGTGTGTTGTCCCTCAAACCCACTTGCTCATGATTTTAAAACTCTTTTAAACTCTTTTGGCCTAAATCAATGTGTGGAAGGGCCGACACACCATCTTGGCCACACTTTGGATCTCATTATCTCACATGGGCTCTCAGTTTCACTAGGAGAAATAACAGAATCTGGTATCTCAGATCACTTCCCCATTAGATTTGAGATCAGTGTTCCACCACCCGCTAGTAAACCTGTCTCCTCAGCCTCTAGGCGCCGCTGCATCATACCCTCTTTAGGTGTAGAGTTTGCTTCTGCATTTATGGACTCACAGTTTTATGCATTTAATGGTCTGGTATCTCCGTCATCCACAGATAATATTCTCTCTGTGTTTCATTCAACAAGCACTGAAATCCTAGACTCTATTGCCCCTTTTCGGACTAAATCTATTAAACCTAAGGTGGATCCCTGGCTAAATGATACCACAAGGGCCCTCAGGCAACACTGTAG
This sequence comes from Rutilus rutilus, assembly GCF_951802725.1. Lineage (NCBI taxonomy): Eukaryota > Metazoa > Chordata > Actinopteri > Cypriniformes > Leuciscidae > Rutilus > Rutilus rutilus. The sequence continues at coordinate 34,480,354 of NC_140211.1, forward strand.
ACAAGCCGAACGAAGGTGGAAGAAGGACAAATTATTTACATCACTGGGTTTATTAAGGGACAGCCTAGCCGCATACCAGAAGGCTGTGAAGGCACTATCTTTCTTCGGTCATAACTAGCAGTTGCCATGAACCTAGAGTTTTATTTAATACCATTAACTCTGTGTTGAATCCATGCACCTCTGATCCGACAGAGGTTTCAATTAGTACATGTGAGAAATTTCTCGGTTATTTTACTGACAAAGTAGCATCTGTCAGGCAAAACTGCAGTGCTAATTTTAACGTGTTTGTACCTGCTGCTCCTGTGCTTTCTGCTGTTTTTGAGGATTTTAAGCCAGTTTCGCTTACGCTGCTTTCTGAGGTAGTGCAACACATGAAACCCACCTACTGTCCGTTAGACATTGTCCCAGCCAGGATAGTGAAGGAAGTTTTTAATAGCGCCATTGGGTCGAGTTTACTCACTTTAATTAATTCTTGTCTTAGTCTAGGTTGTGTCCCAGCTGCATTTAAACATGCTGTGGTCAGGTCCCTACTTAAGAAGCCAAATCTTGACCCTTCAGTGTTATCTAATTTTAGACCAGTTTCTCATCTGCCTTTTCTGTCAAAGGTTTTGGAAAAAGTTGTTTTTATACAGTTTATGCAGAAAAATTCTGTGCTTGAAAAATTTCAATCTGGTTTTAGATCATGTCACAGTACTCCTGCTGTTTTAGTGCTTTTGGACCTCACAGCGGCGTTTGATACGGTGGACCATGCAGTCCTCCTTTCTCGCCTTGAGCATTGTGTAGGCATTCGAGATTTGGCACTTCAATGGTTTAGCTCCTATTTAGCAAATCTCTTCTGTTGTGATTGGTGAATGCTCCTCGTCAGCTGCTCCTCTTTCTTGTGGGGTACCCCAGGGTTCAGTTCTTGGCCCAATGTTGTTTTCTTTATATATGTTGCCGTTAGGGAGTATTAGGAAAGCACAACCTGTCCTTTCACGGTTATGCTGATGATTTGCAGATTTATTTGCCTTTAAAACCGAATGATAGTGTCGCACTAGACTCCCTACTTAGTTGTATTAATGATATTAAGTTGTGGTTGTCACAAAATTGTCTTAATTTAAACAAAGAAAAAACTGAGTGTATCATCTTCGGTAACCCAAACGGCTCAGAGGTGAGTTTGGGGGCTCTGGCTCCATACGTTAAGCCTGCTGTCAGAAATTTGGGGGTTACTTTTGATTGCAACATGAAATTTGACAAGCAAATCAGCAATGTTGTCAAAATGATTTTTTTCCAGCTTCGTCTTCTAGCTAAAGTTAAGCCTTTTCTTAACAGGCATGATCTAGATTTTATTAGTTCGAGGTTGGGTTATTGTAATGCTCTTTATGTTGGTTTAAATCAAAGCTACATTTCACGACTTCAACTTGTTCAAAATGCTGCTGCTCGGTTTTTAACAAATACATCTAGGCGTGCACACATCACTCCCGTCCTCTACACTTTACATTGGCTTCCAGTGCAGTTTAGAATAGATTTTAAGATTTTGTTGTTCGTTTTTAAGGCCCTAAATGGCCTGGCCCCAGAGTACTTAACTGAGATTTTAACCCTGCGTGAGCACAGCTCACAGACGTTACGGTCTTCAAACCAACTGGTTTTAGAAGTCCCAAGGTCGAAGTATAAGCGATGGGGTGATCAGGCGTTTACAGTTGCTGTCCTGAGACTCTGGAACAAGTTACCCCCTGATATTCGTACAATTGCAGATGAAACTCTTTTTAGGTCTAAACTCAAAACCCACCTGTTTAGAATGGCTTTTAATACGCAGTAGTGGTGTGACAATTTCCTTTTTCCTGTTTCTTTTCAACTTTTTCTTTTCTTTTTTGGTATATGTATTTATTGTATGATATGTTGTTTTATTTTATTCTATGATGTGAAGCACTTTGGATACCTGACGGTTGTTGTAAAGCGCTATACAAATAAATGTTGATTGATTGATTGAATGATTTTAAACTAGTAAATCCAACAGCCTTTTCTGCTGAATTAGCAAGGCCACAATGCTACTAAAATCTGTTTTGCACTTTTTACACTGACACCCCCCATAATAACACTGGTGGTAGAGAGAAAACCACATGATGAATCAATGTTCATCACAAGTGGCTTTTCCACAAGCTGAGGTAAATACTAGAAGGTGCACACAGTGTCATGCACACAAACACACAACACTAAAATAATGCAATAAACATTCATTAAGCAACATAAGATGTAACATAAACCCCTGATTTACATAACTGATAAGAAAAAACTTTGTAGAAACATAATTAGCCTATTACATTTAAAAACCATCAAGTGTGAAGGGTCACAGGGAGTTCTGGAAATATCAATTTATGGATTTTCACTGCAAATTATAAAATGATTTGTTCTTTTTACTTCCAAAAATTGTACACTTAGCAGTATTTTACTATAAAATTACACAAAATGTAAGGTTAGATCTATTACAGTTTTTCCCTGTATACAGGAATTTACCTTTAAAGGGTTTTCGGAGTGGCTAGCAATAGCAAATTAGCTTTGAAAGCATGAGATCCCACCCTTCCTTCAGAGCGTCTCCAAAGCCACGCCTTCTTCAAAACACATAACGAACATACACAGCAGAGTTTGCAAAGCGTCACGAGATGAGAGTTGGTGTTAAAGGGTTAGTTCACCCAAAAATGAAAATTCTGTCAGTAATTACTCACCCTCATGTTGTTCCAACCCCGTAAGACCTTCGTTCATCTTCGGAACACAAATTAAGATATTTTTGATTAAATCTGAGTGCTGGATCACTCCTCCATAGGCTTCTAAGACACTATAACTTGCTGGCCCAGAAAATGTATTAAAGACATCGTTAATATAGTCCAAGTGACTCCAGTGGCTCAATCTTAAGTTTATAAAGCGACAAGAATACTTTTTGTGTGCAAAAACAAACAAAAATAACAACTTTATTCCACTTTTCATTTCCTTCTCTCTGGGCCTCGAGTCTTTTCACGTAGTGTTTAAGCGTAGCGCGTCTGTGTTGCACGTCACCACGTAGGCTCACTATTGGGCGACGCTGGTCGTGTGTGATACATGGTGACGTGCAACATAGACGCGCTACGCTAGTTATAGTGTCTTAGAAGCCTATGGAGGAGTGAGACAGCTCTTAGATTTAATCAAAAATATCTTAATTTGTGTTCCGAAGATGAACGAAGGTCTTACGGGGTTGGAACAACATGAGGGTGAGTAATTACTGACAGCATTTTCATTTTTGGGTGAACTAACCCTTTAAACTACCCCATGTCTCACAGCACATAACATTACAGTAATAATGAACATAAACAACTGACCTGTACCACCTGACTGCTTCAAGTTCATTTTGGCGATGATGGTGTTGCCATTGAGTGAAACAAATTTTGAGTCACGATCCGCTCCGAGTATAACATCACAGGTTTCCATCTCCAATTACAGTAGTTATGGCATGAATGCAGCATAAGCTTGTTGTTTTGGTTTAGGAGGAAATGTAAAAGGTGGCTGCTGTTTGACGACGTCTGTCAAACTAGCATGAAAAGCGCTGATGATGTGTGATGTCTGATCAAGTGAATGCAATGATTGGGCAAATATTTTATGGTCCTACGCCTTCCATAGATGATGTGTGTGTATATATATATATATATATATATATATATATATACAGAAAGCGATGCATAAAGTGTAATGACGCCCAGTTCCAGGAATGCACTAATATTTTGTTGGTAGTACCAGTTTGCAACAATTATTAGTTAACACTAAGTTGTTAACACTTCGGAAAAAAATAATAATTCGTTGTTACACTACATCCTTATGCATCGCTTTCTGCCAGGACCTTTACGTGCTTTTCCCAAATCACTGAAGTGACGTCGACAGGCAAGTGTTATTTAAATAAACTCCTGATGTACTTACAAACTTTCCAATGCCTCGTTTTATGAGTACAGAACCTATTCTACTGTATAAGTTTGGTACCATTCCGGGCTTTATTAGTGGGGTAATTTACGAGATATATCCTTGGATCCATTAGCGCCTGCACTAAACCATCCGGCTGATTTCTCTAAATAAGCTCTAACTTTAATAATGTTCGACCAAGGGAAAAAAGGCTTCTGGGGGGGTGTTTGGCTCGAGGTCATGGTGCAAAGGACCCTAGGTTGATTTTACTCCGAACCGTCCCTTTAAAAAACTATTTCTTTAAATGAAAATATCTCCCTTTGCTTTGAACTTTGCAGATGTTGTTTATGCTCAAACAGCATCATTACACACTAACTAAAGTTAGAAAAGTGAAATCATAATCAACCACCCCTTTAACATTACAATAATTGTTACAGTAGGAAACTGTGCAAGCAGTCTATTGATCTTTAAGGAATATGTCTCCCAAAAATGAAAAATTTGTTTACTTAGCCATGTTGTTGCAAACTTGCATGACTTTTTCTCCATGGTACACTCAAACTTTTGAACAAATGTGTCAATAAATGTCAGTGGCAAGAAATTGTTAATATTTTGGGTGAGCTATTCCTTTGAGAGAAGTATTCAGCAAATTGTATTCAGTATATTTCGGAGCACTGGCACAGAGGGTATGCATTGCTCATAATAATAATAATAATAATAAAATGTTACATGGTCATTGTGGACTTTTTACTATTCAAAAGACTAAAACTCCTGTGATTACTCATACACATTACTTCAGCTGTGTTTTTAAGGGGTCACAAGAGGATTTACCAAATGAGATGGTGATCCTGAGAGGCCAGTTCACTGAGGGTCTTTTAGGCACAGATTTATTTGGGCCACGTCCCAATCCACTATTCTAGGAATCTGTAATGAAGTAATTCTGTGGTCTATAGAGGGCCATTGACCTTGTATTCTGAGGTAATTAGTGAGCCACAATACTCCTGGAAACAAAAATCCTGCTAGATATGTATTGATGTTTGTTTTCTTTTTTCTATGATGTCCACTTAAAATGGTGATATTTTTGCTTTGTTATTGTGTTGGCCTCTGAACTTTTCATAGGAAATAAGTACACTGCTGAATGGATCATCTTCATTGAATATAGTTCCAACAGAAAGGGACACATAGCTAACAAAATAGGTCAAATAAAGATGCTGCTCCTTCCGTGGTTCAGGGAAACAAGCTGTCTTGATTACTTCAAGCCAAGCAGTGTGAAGGATGGATGCTGGCTCATCTCAATATATCTGATTATCTGAGAAAGACTACTTGAATGAGCTGGCAAAGGCTCTCTTGTGGACTTGAAAGTGTTATGGCATCATGTTTTATTGGACGCTTGTCAGGCAGGCCAGCGCAATCAATTCAACATTTGTCCAGGAACGATATTGGCATGATTTCCATATCAGGGTGGTTATAGATAAGAGCAACGAATGGTTTGAATATTCCTTCAAAGGTTATCTGACTTATCTCTTATTTGTATTGTATACAAAAATGGCATGTGCTAGCAATTATCTCCCATTTCCGAACACTGACTGGCAGCTATGCATAACTGCTTGGTGTCAGAGTGTGCAGGTTTTGCTGTCAGCCGGGAAGTATAAGTGCTTCCAAAAGAATTAGAAACTATTTTGCTTAGAGTATATATAAAATGCATCTATATTTTAGTGCCTTCAGTGCAGTTTAGTGTCTTTTTGTGTAAACATAATGATGTGATTTTGAAATTGTGCATGATTGTCCATGACATTATGCATTTGTGTGTTTTTCTCTATATTATTGTCAGTGTATTTGGCCCATCCACTTCGCTCTCTTTTAAAATTTCAATAAAAGATGATCATAACCCAATGACATCTATGGCAATGAATCCCACATGTCAATTACTTTATTGCCCTCCATGACGACTCTTTGTGATAGATTTTAAATTGGGCATGATTCGTCATAAAAATGAAGCTTTGAAATTCCTCTCTTTTGTGACTGTATCAGAATAGGTGAAATCTAACAGCTACACATTTTATTAAACAGTTTAGGCAGAGGTTGCAGGTGTCACATGTGAAAGTAAGCCAATTTGAAGGCTGCAGGCATAAAGTGAATACATAACTGAAAGATTGCATGGAAATAAAGACGACAGAGTGGATTTACTGAATGATGCATAAATAATGTATGGCCACACACCAGATGCTTTGCAACAGTCCAGTAACTCTAGTTCTCTGTAATTTTTGCCAGTATTGTGACCTCTTTCTTTTATGTATTGACTAAATATTGTAGAACAATGAAAAGGAAGCAGCTTTGAAGTGTTTCTAAAGCATTTACTCGGATCGCTTTTGCAATGCTGCAATATGTAGGCAATATTCTACATATGGTAATGTGATTACAGCAGCTCATGCGTTTCTCTGTCTCACTGCGACTTTACCCTCAGTGTGACATCTGCCCGTGGGGGCATCAGAAATTGCACGATGATCAGAAATGACAGATTAATGCAAATTCAAGTAGTCGTGCTGCTAAATATCCATTTAGCGTAGCGTAGGTCAAATGAGCCCTCAGCTGTGGTGAAGACCCATACATATGGTTGTCACATCTTGATCCCCATTTCAGACTCTGCCGGCATGTCTTTTGAAGCGTCATTAACAATCTCTCAAGATCTGTAAATTACACAAAGAAATATCGGATGTTACCGTATAAGGACATAATCCTTTAAAAGAGAGACAGCCACTCGTAAAAAAAGAAAAGAAAAAAAAGGTTATCGTTAAAGTCTGCAATTAACCAGGAGATCCATTGTGAGATCAGAACCAAGTTTTCGTTAATATCCCCAGCAAAGGTATCCTGAAAACTGTCTCTCGCTTACATGATTGCGAAACATTTAGAGGTAGAAGATTTCAGGGGAGATTTCAATTCATTCTATCCTTTCAATGTCACATCCTGTGTCTCATTTCTCCTTTCAAGCTGAGAGTTCCTGTGGTGATTTTCTGCGGCTTGTCCTCACTGTGTGTCCACTTGGCAAATCAGACTCTCTCAGCTTCCCTGTGCTGTGTCTATTCTTCAAGCTGGAGACCTCTGACAACAGATACAAGACCTGTTCGACGGCTCTGCAAGGTACGAGGACAGTCCATCCGAGCTGCAATGCCTCTGGGCAAGCGTCATCCACAACACATATTTAGCAACTCACAGTCCGAGACCTTTTTCTGTTGTGTGCACTTGGGTCCAAGCATGATACCTCCATTATTATCTCGGGTAATCAGATTTCTGCCAGCATCATAGGGATTTGACAAATGGCCCTGTGCATCAGGCCCGACTTCCCATTTCCCCCTCTTCAGGTTCTTCCTGTAAATGTGCCCATTCTAAGTGTGATGTATAATGGTGCACAGCGCTGTCAGACAGCTCTGAATGAGATTGTGTTTTCCTTTATTGTTCCTCTGCCTTTGCTGAGGCAGTCAGTTCTGAGGATGGACATATCCATTGAGATGCCTCAATAAGATGAATCCTATGGCGAACAATCATGTTGTGCAGTGCTGATATGTCAAAGACAGGGACAACACAGAGATTGGAGAAAATTCCAACCAAACAGTAATGATTCCTCTGTTTGCTGTTGCTTTCAAGGTTCTTGAAAGTACTCACTGTCTTACAGGGACGTCGCTAAACCCTTTTTACTGACAAAGTACACTGTTCCCCATTAAAATAATACTGATAAATGCTTGTTTGTTTATGAAGATTATAAACAGAACTGAGAATATGTTTTCCTTATAATATATCAGCAATCATGTTGTGTGTTTACGATCAGCTGTACACTGCAAAGTGTAAGGAGTGACAAACACATTCAAATGCAGGAGTAAATCCTCTAAATCATTTATCTGAAATTGCATTAATTGACAGTGATAACAGGACAAAAAAATCTAAATAGTTCTGTGCATTAAAGCATTGGTAGAAATTTAGTAGCTTTAATAAGTCTCTAGTAAGATAATTTGAACACTCTTTTATTTGTAATGTGTTTTCACATTGAAAAATACACTCACCTAAAGCATTATTAGGAACACCATACTAATACTGTGTTTGACCCCCTTTCACCTTCAGAACTGCCTTAATTCTACGTGGCATTGATTCAACAAGGTGCTGAAAGCAATCTTTAGAAATATTGGCCCATATTGATAGGATAGCATCTTGCAGTTGATGGAGATTTGTGGGATGCACATCCAGGGCACGAAGCTCCCGTTCCACCACATCCCAAAGATGCTCTATTGGGTTGAGATCTGGTGACTGTGGGGGCCATTTTAGTACAGTGAACTCATGTCATGTTCAAGAAACCAATTTGAAATGATTCGAGCTTTGTGACATTGTGCATTATCCTGCTGGAAGTGGCCATCAGAGGATGGGTACATGGTGGTCATAAACGGATGGACATGGTCAGAAACGATGCTCAGGTAGGCCGTGGCATTTAAACGATGCCCAAGGGGCCTAAAGTGTGCCAAGAAAACATCCCCCACACCATTACACCACCACCACAAGCCTGCACAGTGGTAACAAGGCATGATGGATCCATGTTCTCATTCTGTTTACGCCAAATTCTGACTCTACCATCTGAATGTCTCAACAGAAATCGAGACTCATCAGACCAGGCAACATTTTTCCAGTCTTCAACTGTCCAATTTTGGTGAGCTTGTGCAAATTGTAGCCTCTTTTTCCTATTTGTAGTGGAGATGAGTGGTACCCGGTGGGGTCTTCTGCTGTTGTAGCCCATCCGCCTCAAGGTTGTGCGTGTTGTGGCTTCACAAATGCTTTGCTGCATACCTCGGTTGTAACGAGTGGTTATTTCAGTCAAAGTTGCTCTTCTATCAGCTTGAATCAGTCGGCCCATTCTCCTCTGACCTCTAGCATCAACAAGGCATTTTCGCCCACAGGACTGCCGCATACTGGATGTTTTTCCCTTTTCACACCATTCTTTGTAAACCCTAGAAATGGTTGTGCGTGAAAATCCCAGTAACTGAGCAGATTGTGAAATACTCAGACCGGCCCGTCTGGCACCAACAACCATGCCACGCTCAAAATTGCTTAAATCACCTTTCTTTCCCATTCTGACATTCAGTTTGGAGTTCAGGAGATTGTCTTAACCAGGACCACACCCCTAAATGCATTGAAGCAACTGCCATGTGATTGGTTGATTAGATAATTGCATTAATGAGAAATTGAACAGGTGTTCCTAATAATCCTTTAGGTGAGTGTATATAAAGCTATGCTAATGTTTAAATTATTATCACTTAGTTATAATTGTTATTAGGATACGTATTTAATACATTTATTTTATAGGCTATTTATTTTGTGGAATTTTACTGGATTTTGTACCGATTAATTTTGGTATTGTGAAAACACTACTTTTTATTTAATTGGTCAAGCAGGTCTGCAAAAAGGTTTGCTTTTCGAGTGGATTTATTAAGACACTTTACTCATGCACTGAATCATTTGCAGAGGTTTCTCACACCGAAATGGTAACAGGATATTTTATGAAGAACAGAAAGAGCACTGGATGAAGTGGATAATTCACTGTAGGAAACAAAACTTGCTAATGTCATCAATAATGAAGCAACTCTTTATTCCACACGCAGCTTGTGAACGACTCTCTATGCAGACAATGACAATTTATATCCATATATCCATTAGAGTATCAAAATATGGGCACATGTTTTTTGATGGAGGGCTTGTGCCCCAGTAATGATGATAAGCAAGTAATGCCCGTGCTGTCTGAGGTAGCTCTACATGATGTTGCATGTAACTAACTCCAAAATGTTAACTCCATAAGCACAATCGTTATTAGTTTCCTTTTGTTGGGAGACTATTTTGCAACTTGGATTCTTTACAATGTGGAGCTTGATGACTCCTGAAAATAAACCATCAATTTGCATTCAGTGAAACAAGGTGACATATTAAAACACTAATGAGTAATTTATTACAGCCAAAATACTCAAATGACAAGAAACGCTTTCCAGATGGCTATATTTGAATTGCATGGGCTTATCTTCATCCTCCCATGGTCTCATGGAGTGAAACACCTCATTTGTTTTGACTCACTCAGTGCTGTCTTCCAGCTTGCCATGCTATTTGGCATCATGCTGTTTACTTCTGGAGGAGGGCATGGGTGAGTGGCTGCTGCTGCTTGACACATATTAGTCCTTTCCTCCTGAGGTTTGCATTGAGCTTTGACGGCTTGCTGTGTTGTCTCACAGTGAAGAGAACATTTGGGTCTTTGTTTATTTGCGGTCTAGTGTGGGTCACACTAAGTTGCACGTTGCCAGTTAATCATGACTACTTTGTCAGTAAAAGGCTATATACCTTGTCATGAGTACTTTCCACTGAGGTTAATTCTGTTGTAACTGAGTAAAGGGAAGAAATGTAATTTAGTAGCTGAATTTGAGTCAATACTTGAAGTGTCACGGAGGTCATTAGTTGTAAATTGTATGACTGTGAAGCTAAATGAGGTGAGGTGAATTGTATTTTAACTTAACCCTTAATCATAAACCAATAGCAAAACAACAATGTAGATGTTTATGCTATATAGATTATGTAAGGAATAATGTACAGTCTGCCAGACATTATTGCAAAATAAACCCTATAACAGGCGTTCAGGACCCCAGCGTGGAGCACAGGAGTCTTGTTTCACCATGAAGGGTTTTTTTTTTTTGCAATGATGGCCCTAACTGAACATTACCCAGCTTGTTACATGGCTGCTCACCAAATAAATATATAAGTGGAAATGAAATATTAATCTTAGAAATTGATATTATTGTCTTCATTGTCTTAGACCACTAAAATGTACAAAACAATTGGCCTAGCAAAAAGGCAAACACTGCAACAACATTGCAGTAATATTAAACTGAAGTCCTCCGAAGTAATTTTCACTACAGTCGATAACTAAGATACAAGATGGCAGAAGTATTGTTTCTATGAAATGAGATAGTGAGTCTGTGATGTGATATGAGAGACATGCAAGCCATGCGTTGCATGGACAGTGAATATTAGGAAATATCAAGTCTTGCGTATCCAGATTTTCGCACTGATAGCAAAAGGTCTGGACTCCACCGAAGCACCGCAGAGGCCATCTGACTGAAATGTAAAGCAACCAATCACAGTTTGTTTTGTTCAGCGTCATGTTTAGTGGCGTGAAAATGAAATGTCGATGTCCCTACAATAACAGACCAGCGTGTAAAACTCTTTGACATCTTTTAAAGAGTATATGTCATGAGCTTCACATACTTTTCAAAATCCAGCATTTAGTTGTTTCTGATTGCGGTCATTGTCACAGTTGTAAACAGCGGCTTTCTTCCTCCATGGGGGGGGTTTGGCGTCACAACGACTTTGTTTCCAAGAAGACCGTTAAAGAAAGCAACACACACGTCTCCCAGAAATCCTGTAGAATTCAACCAATCAGATGACAACTTTGAAACTCTTGAAGTGTTTCCCATTTTGTGCGCCTTAAGCATAAGACATTCAGCCAATGGTCCGTGGACGTGACTTCTGAGGCAGATCTGACTGATAAATTCTGTGAAATGACAAAGAAGTTTTCTGGAGAGCTGTGTAATAAATAATTACAACAGCCAAACACTACTATACGAGTATATAAACTAACATCCATAATATACTCCCAAAAATGACAGGTAATAGGCTATACATTATTATTTATCTTTCCATATATGCAAATCTAATCCCCCACAGCTTTAATAGTGCCCTAAACACACAACATCTGCGGCAGCCAAACTCTAGTTTTCATATGCCCCTTGGGTCTCGCACAAAGTTACAAACCATCTCGGTCTTTAGCATACCAATTGGCCAACTTTAAAACTGCTTCTATTGTGCTCTGCCATGGGCATATCTCTCTCGTTATATCAACACGTCTTCACGTTATTCTATTAGTGTGCTTAAAATCTGTTCAGGAGAAAATGACTAAGTCTTGCCTTAGGTGACCCACACATGTTCTTTTATATTAGTCTAGTCTCGTTTTCCCCTGGTGTTTTTCTCAAACCCACATAATGTACCTGCAGTTAAAATTATAATTCATCATCGTTTCTTACATGTGCCTTAACATTTAGCTGTCAGCCCGTAGACTGTTGAGACCTGGGAGACAGATCTACTGAGGGTTGTTTTGGAGGGCAGTTGGATCTAGGCCAGAGGAAAACAGCAATATCTAGCAATATGTCTTTTCATTGAAATGTAAATTTTGGCTTTTGCATCATTTCCAAATCCTGTCCTACATTCGTTGGTACAAAACAGATTTTTTAAATCAAACTAACCAGAAGCCCCACTTACCTGTATCATCCATAAATTACCAGTGATGTAAGAAGCTGGAATGTTGGAGGCAACCTTTGTTTGGTGATACTGATATTGCAGTCTGCGTGTAATGAGGTCATTCATCGTCCTTTGATGCAGCAGAGCTGGGCAGCCTGAGAACAAAAGGTGGCTGGCGGCAAACCTGACTCATAATGACAGAACAGACAGAGTCGTCTCGGCTAATGGCAGCCTGTCATGATTCTGATGATTTCTGCAGCTCTATTTCACTGTTTTTTGTCCCTGAGCAGTTTGTCTGCATGATGAAGTGCTGAATGCATTTCTGATGGATCACATGTTGTTGTTTTCCTTCCTTCTTTCTTTTTTTTTTTTTTTTACCAACAGAATGTGAATGACTGAGTGTGACATATGCTCTTTTCTCTTCTATAATTTTGTAGACACCACTATTATTTTGTTCTGATTTCTGAAATGAAATTCTAATGTGAAACGGAGCACACCTGCCAGGCAAGCCGGATGGTTTATTGCAGTTTGAGACAGCATTTAATGTTTTACTTATTTACTCATTTAGAAGTTTTTACTTAAACCTTACCCTTTTTAATACTCTAATAGAAATATTACAGAGCCCCAGTTTGGTAGTAGATAAAGTCAGTGACATTTGAGGCATTTGATTCAATGATTAATGCCTTTGTTGATTACATGAAAATTGATTATAGATCCCATTCAGAATCTTTTCTGGCTGATGAATTGTAATCATCCGCTTGGCCTGAAGATCATGCTCACAGCTCCCCACAAACTGTCAGGCATATGCTTCACTGGCCAAGGACTCAATTGGGTATAACAACTGTTGTCGTGTTTGTCCAGTGGGATATGACACCTTCAGAGAACAGCCCTGCACTGCATACAACTTCATTATGGGCATAAATAAAGCCTGAAGAACAGTACTTGTGACTCTCGGACAGTTGGACAAAAGAACAGAATTTGCTGCAGGTGGTGTTTAATAATTCATGGACTTGTGAAACTCCCTACAAGTTGGGAGAGATTTTGCTGCGTGGTAAAAATCCATCTGTTTTCCTGAATGCTTACCACACTGGGGTGTTAAAAGACTAAACACGTGGATCCGGGGTAAAATTTGAGTCTGTGATCTTGCTAAATGTTTGATTGTGTGGGTTCTTGGTGACACTAAAATAAGTTATGTTAACAATGATTTCCTGCAGGGGTTCAAGCTGCAATACTGCCGAATGACAAAAAAAACGTTATTAGCAAGATGGTAGAAAACTGTACATTTCTTGTCTATTCCACCCACTGCTACTTAAGAAAATAACGGAAATAAGCACAGTTACAACAGCTTAATATGTGGGAGAGCGTTGCTATAGAGAGTGACAATATTGTATTGCGATTTGTAGCACTTCAAAGTCAATACCAAATCAAAACTATTTAGCACATTATTTGTAATTAAAAAGGTTTAATGACAAAATATGGTTATGGTTACACTTAAAATAGTTACAAAATAGATGTATGAGATGATGACTTATACCATTAATCTTACCCAGCATGTAAAATGTTACCTGAGAGAGAGAGAGAGAGAAAGTGTAGAGAGTAAGAGGAAAGAGGAGGTAAAGAGCGAGAGCCCCAAGAAAGGGACCCAGACAATAAAGCCCCTTTCACACAGCGCGATGATCCTGGCAAATTGCCGGGAAATTGCCAGAACGCCTTCTGTGTGAACGCAAACACGACCCGGGATTGATGCCGGCAACGATGCCGGGTTGGGGACCTAGTAACATTGCCGTGTTCAGTCCCGGAACGTGCGCTGTGTGAACTAAAGCCGTATAATGCCGTGTCGTAGTGATGACGCTGAAGCCGGGATCGTTCGCCAGCAAGTGAAACGGTGCGTAATGCGTAAGTTTATGATCGAATCAGAGAAAAAAATGCACAAGCGTGGTTTCTCAAGAGAGAAATCGCAGCTCATAAGCAAACTTAAGACGTTGCTGAGACATTACAAGTCACATCGATGTCACGTGTCTTTACGGGATTTTTAAGGGTTGTGTGTGAACACACTCTGATTCCGGAAAATCACTGGCAGTGTGAATGAACCAAAATCAAATGAACCCGGGTCAAATCCCGGGTCACTTTATCCGTGTATTTTCCAGAATCTCTGTGTGAAAGTGGGTTAAGAGAGCCAGAGCACCAAAAATCCAGAGCAACAGTTTCAATCTTCTTTTATCCTTTCCTGACCATGTGGCTAAAACCCAATTGTGAGACATTAAAACTGATCAATCAGATAATTACAAACTTCCCCCACTGTACTAAAGGTGTGACAATTCATCGACCCCCAGAGTACACACATCTTGGCCTACAGGTCTTGATCACTATCAGCCCATCTGTGCCTTTTGGAACTCCAAAATGGTCCTTGTGGTAGAAAAAGGGGGTGGAAAACAATAAAGCAAATGTCTTGGTTCATTTCAAATATCTTGGATTATTTGCAATCCTACAGTAGCATGAACGATACTTTTACAGCATTTATTATTCTATGTTAATGTTAATTTCAGGATTATAAAAAATGATATTATTGAATCTATTATTAACATACATGATCAATGAATAGTAGTATATTAATATATTAACCTAAAAAAAAGTTGTTTGAATTTAGTTCATGATACTTAATGTGGTAACATATGTTTTTAAGAAATTTAAACTTACTGTAAAGTTTTATTTCTTTTTTAAGGTTTCCAAAGCCATTTTTATCAGAACCATAACGATCCCACGTGGCATGTTCCACTTGTAAAAGACACAAGGGAATTACACTTTATTTACATGCCAATGTAGCTGGCACATACCGTATTTGTTTGTGCTTTATTAGCTTCAGATACTGATAGAATAGTGTTACGTGTCTAGCACTGATGAGTGATGACACAGATTTTTTTAAGATATAGAGGTACTGGATGCTTGTTAATGTATCATGGCTTAAAACAGGTTTACACTGTACTGTGAATTCATGTTTCTGAACTGTGAAAAGCTAAATATAGCATACATCATGTTTGCATATGCTTGTTGTTGTGTATAAAGTGTTGTTACTTTAAAGGGGTCATATAATGTCATTTTTGTACAAGCTAATATGATTCTTTATGGTCTAAATTAAAAGTTTGAAATATACTTTAATTAAAAATTCTCATTAGTATTGTAAGAAAACACTCATTTTACCTGGTCAAAAACAGCTCTGTTTTCAGCACGCCGTTTCAGTGCATGTGTCTTTAAATGATAATGAGCTTTGCTCACCCCGCCCCTCTGTTCTGTGCGTACACCGTTTAAAATAATAATACAAAAACCATAACGCGTTGTTCATTATAAACGTGGGATTATGAATTATATTGAGAACGTCATACATAGAAAACATGCCATAATGTACCCTGAGTGTAAAAATAGCCACATTCATCGTGAAGCGTGCAAGCTATTTGCAAAGATTAATATAAAGATTAATATAAAGGTCAATAAAACGTTACACTCACTTGTTCTTCTGGAGGTTCAGCAGGAACACGAATAGTTGGTAGCCTACTGATCCTTTTTTCTGGAGCAGCTTCTTAGTCTGGTGAAATGATTCGCGCAAACATGACAGCATTGACGTTGATCGTGGGGAATATTCCCTTCGAAAACAAACTCAGCCACTGCGTCTTCAGCTGTACGGATTTAGAAACATCATCAATATGACTGCTGTGTTCGTTATTACACCCAAGAACAGAACACCACAATCGTTAGACGCCATTCTGCTCAGCACTCCAGCTATCAACAATGAACGCGACGGTCGAACAGCTCGCTCACGAGGGCGCGAGGGCGGGTCTGTGTTTGAAACGCTGCTGTCAATCAGCCATCGTGGAAAGGGCGTCGATATTGTGACGTCACAATATCGAACAGCTTGATTTGAGACAGGAGGAAACATATAAGAAGATAAAAAAAAAACACTGGATGGATTTTTATCATTTTATGATGGTTGTGTACAGGCACTGCCAACACACATTTCAGTACAATCAACTTGTAAAAGTGCATGTACCATTATATGACCCCTTTAAGACAAAAGTAATGGGTGGAGTCATGTAATGATGACGAAGCGATGTGCTCAGGAGAATATACAAGTGTAATGTGAGCATTAAAAAGATGCAAGTTCTTTCGTTCCTGAATTGATGTTTCTGATTCTTCTTTAGTGTCCTCTGTCTTTATAAAAAGGAAAAGACACGACACTTGTCATCACCTGATGCCCCTGTAGACTGGGCAGATTTGTTTTATTGTCACACACCGCAAGCGTTACGTATTTCAAAATTAGATTGCCCCACCATGAAACAACTGCATGGAAAATAGGAATTCTTTGGAGCACACATGAAACAGAACAAATACGTCCAAAATGAACCCACAAGCATCATGAAGACTCTTGCTTAGAGACATCAAGAACGAGAGAAATTGATTTCCTTTTCTTCAGCCAAGACTCATTAAAATAAATGGCAGGATCAAAAAGCCAAGTTTGATTAAAGCCACACTTTGATGTAGTCATTTGCCACCTGTGGTTGTGTGTCCCTACCCGAGAGGTTCAGGAGACAATTGGGAGAGCGGCAAGGAAGATGGCATTTCCCTTTGAAGCACATCTGTACCGACCACATCCCCAAAGTAAGCCTATTTTCTTCCATCACTGTCACTGTCAGGTGTGAATACTTCAGGACATTTTCAGCTGCAGGACTTTTTTGTTCTTATTAGTGTAGTGTAGGAAATATAAGCTGACTACGCCACCTCCTTATTTAAGGCAGGAGGAGCCCTCTAGGGGTCACAAAATACAGATTATGGACAACAAATGTAGTTTGTAAAAAAGGTAACAATTTTTATTGTTCCAATAGAACCATCAAATGTTAAAAACTAGTGATAACATTCACAGAAGTTGGAATTAGCTCTCCTCAAGACTGCAAGAGGGTCGGACCTGCTCTTGTGGACCTCCTACCACCTGTAAGAGACAGAAGAAGACAGAAGAAACCCCACAACATACACCGCAAATAAGTAGTAACCTTTAAGTCACTATTTCAGTGCCAAGCTCCAGTACACACCACACAGCAATGTCACACCACCCAAATCACCTACACCGAAGGAGGTTTAGTGTAGATGCAGGTCCGGCCCTGTACAAAGTCTCTGACCACTGGAACACACAAAAGAGGAGAGCAGTACCAAAGAAAACAAAGCAAATAACAAATAACATTAAGATCAAAATCAATATCAAATAACAAACCACAATATAAATCTAAAATATACAAGAAACAGTGGCTGGTCTGCCCTTTAGCGAAAGTACAACTGCAACACAGTTACCCAATCTCAGCTCTCAATCCCCAAACATGATTGATAAAAGGTACGTTATTCAGCATTCCAACACGGCCATCAGCCCATTGAAGGTACCGCAGCAATAAATGTTTGTCTGCCTCATTTCCCAGACAGAGAATAAAACCTCTTAAATAATCAGCCTATGAAAGGGTACAGAGGCTGCACGTTGAGCACAACAAACACACGCCAGAACTGCAGAAAAACCACCTCCTGTTGCTGTAAGAACCCTTTATGCGATCTTAATGATAGAACTAACCACCTACACCTGAAACTGATTGCTGGCCAGTCTCCTCCCACATTCACCCCCCCGAAAAGATGTCGTCGCCTCGACGACAAGGACTAACTTATAGCCAGGGTCTAAAAAGATTAGCTTGGTTTAGACCTGTAAAAGCAGCAGCCCCTACCGCCCCAACATAAAAGCTTGTCACTGCAGATTGCGGCAGATGGTACGGATTTGAATGTTGACCAGCTGTTGGCCTTGAAGTACGTCGAAGGGTCAGCATCTCATCTTGAGGTTGTGGCATCTCCTGCTGACCACTGGCTTGATGAGAATGAGGTTGCAATATCTCTTGCTCCAATCCATCACTGACTGGACTGACATCTCCCTGAGCGTCGGAATCTGCCTCCTGGACACTTTTTTCTCTACCAGGCGTTAACACATGGTATGCCCCTTCTGGAAAGCTGTCGACAGACAGAATAGACTTTTCTTTAGTAGCCCACTCCGAATAATCCTCTTCTTCACTATCGAGTTCACCTTCTTGGGCACCAGCTTGCGGACAGGCCTGGGGTATTACTGGTTCACAGGGCTGATCTTCAAGCCGAGCTGCCCTCATCTCAGTCCTATGTACCCTGCGTGCATTACTAGCACCATCAACTGATGTAACGGTGTACGGAGCACCGGGTTTGTCTGGCACATTGACTACTTTATACAGCACTGGTGACCACACATCTTGGATCTTATGACGGCCTTGATGGCGATGGTCTTTTAAATAAATCAGTTGCCCTTTGCTCAATCCACGATCGTGTACCTGATTGTTGTGATGCTGTTGTCGATATTCTGCTGCTTCTTCAAGATTTTTCCATGCTAAATTACGTGCCAGCTGAAGCCGTTCCTGGTGGTGCTGGACCCACTCTTCCCAGGAGTTAATTACTTCTTGGTCAGCCTCGGAGACATCCATCCCCAAAAGGGAATCAACCGGAAGTTGCGGGGGCACCCCAAACATTAAAGAATACGGTGAATGTCCAGTGGAGCGATGAGTCGTCGTATTATATGCCCAGACCAGCTGAGAGATATACTTGGGCCATGCCCGTTTTTTTTCTGGGGGAAGGGAGCGAAGCAGATCGTGAAGAGTCCGATTGAATCTCTCACACTGCCCATTTCCCTGAGGATGGTATGTTGTGGTCCTAGATTTTTCAATCCCATAGAGGCTACAGAGCTGTCGAATAAGAGCACTCTCAAAGTTTCTCCCCTGATCAGAGTGTATCCTTTTAGGCACTCCAAAACGATAAAACCAGCTCTCAACCAGAGTTTTGGCTACAGTAATGGCGCTTTGATCTTTAGTAGGCACCGCCTGTGTATATTTGGAAAAGACATCAGTCATGACCAACACGTTTTCTCGCCGATCCATACCAGGTTCCAAAAGAGTGAAATCTATTGCAAGAACCTCCAATGGCTGGCTAGCAAGGAGAACACCTTGATATGTCTTCACTCCTGGCTGAACAGCTTTTGAGAGTATGCAACGTTGACAAAGCTGGCAGTACTTCTCTATCTCAACTCCCATTCCTGGCCAGTAGCACCTTTGCCTGATCAGATCAGTAGTCCTTCGCACCCCCTGATGCCCATGCCCATCATGAAGGTTATACAGAACTTCCTGGCGGAGGCAAGAAGGCAAAAGCAACTGAAAAAACTCTTCACCATGAGATGTCATTGCCCGTCTATACAACAGGCCATTTTTCTCAGTTATCCGATCCCATTGACGAAGCAGACACTGAAGATCTCTTGACAGCTGTACCCGTTGTTCTTTAGTTGGTAGTTGCCCCAACCTCCATAATGAGAGAAATGACTTCAACAGGGAATCTGCACCTTGCAGTACCACCAAGTCAGCTCTGGAACGACTGGGAAACACCCCAATCTGTTGCAACATCACATCGGCTCCTGCATTTTGAGTTACATCAAGGAGGCATTGCTCATGCGGGTTAAATCCGTCACCACGATCCTCGCTGACCTGCTCACTGTATTGGCGAGAAAGAGAATCAGCATTGCCATTGACACGACCTGGGCGGTACAGCACAGTAAAATCAAAAGCAGCCAATTGGGCTATCCATCGTTGTTCAGTGGCACCCAACTTAATCGACTGGAAATGGCTGAGAGGATTATTATCAGTATACACAGTGCATTTACTTCCCAGCAAGTACTCTCTGAATTTCTCTGATAAAGCCCACTTAAGTGCCAAGAGCTCCAATTTCATAGAGCTATAATTCTCCATGTTTCTCTCAGACCGTCGCAGCGACCGGCTGGCATAGGCTACTGGCTTCAACCTGCCCTGATTTTCTTGAGACAGGACGGCCCCTAAGCCCTGATGACTCGCATCAACTTCCACAACAAATGGCTTAGTAAAGTCGGCAAAGGCCAGAATAGGGGCACATGTGAGAGTCCTCTTTAATTCTCTGAAACTTTGCTCACACTCATCGGTCCACATGTTAGGCAAAAACGTACCTGGTTTGGCCCTGCCTTTCTTCGCAGTTTTAAGAACATCAGCAACCAGTTGATGGAGGGGGGCAGCTACTTGGGCAAAACCCTTCACAAAGCGACGATAGTAACTACAGAAACCCAGGAAAGACCTGACTTCCGTCACGTCACGGGGCCGCCTCCAATTTGCCACAGCGGATGTTTTTTCTGGATCAGTCGCCACTCCTTCTCTGGAAACACGATGCCCCAGGTACTGCACTTCCTGTTTAAAGAAATGGCATTTACTTAACTTTGCTTTTAGTTCTTTCTTTTTCAGTCGGCTAAGAACCACCTCCAGTCTCTGCAAATGCTGTTCCACAGAAGAAGAGAAGACAATAACGTCATCAAGATACAAAAGGACAGACTGTAAACTCTGGTCACCGAATATTCTTTCCATGAGCCTTTGGAAAGTCCCCGGTGCATTACATAACCCAAATGGCATTCTCTCAAACTCAAAGAGCCCAAAAGGTGTGCAAAAGGCAGTCTTTGCTTTATCTCTTTCAGCCACCGGGACCTGGTTATAACCACTCGCCAGATCTAGGGTAGAAAACCACTGTGCACCTGCCAGGGCATCCAAAGACTCTTCAATACGGGGAAGTGGATAAGCATCCTTCCGTGTCTTGGCGTTCAATTGTCGATAGTCCACACACATTCTTAATTCGCCACTCTTTTTCTGTACCAACACAATAGGTGACGCATAGGGACTACTGCTTTCTCTAATTACCTTACTGTCCAAAAGCTGCTTAATGTGATTTTTTACAGCCTGCCACTGTGTAGGGGGTATTCTCCTATATCTCTGACGCACTGGGGTATTATCAGTAAGCGGTATTTCATGTTCAATCTCATCAGTACACCCTAGGTCACCCTCACTTTTGGCAAAAACCTGTTGGTACTTCTCCAATAGCTCTTTTACTTGTCTACTCTCCGCAGATGTTAACCCTGGCCATTGTAATGCTGAAATAGTCTCTGATACAGGCACATGAGATCCCATAACTGTATGGGCATTCACTACAGTCGCAACCTCTTCACCCTCCCCAACAAAGTTCAACTGCTGTCCTTCAATTCCCTCAACATGATGTAACTTGCCCAGCACCTGTCTTGCATGCACTGTAGCCCCTGTAACTCCTACATTAACTACGGGTACATAAGTCACACCATTTACAACTGTCACTAAAGATGGTGACAGCAACAAACCTGGAGCAAGATCTGAGCCCCCTGGCTCCAACAACATAGGTTTTGGGGCGGTGTAGGGAACCTTTGGGCAAGTAACTTTTACAAATTTTAGGGACCCTGCTGGTATAAAATCTCCTGCCCTTTCAAGCACACGGACCCTACCTTCGCTGGTTACTGGACAAACCTCTAATCTATGGCAATGGCGCAAAGCCTTCTCCCAGCCTGCTTTAGCTTGATCAGCATCTAACGAGCTAAACAATACTTCCCCTTGTTGTGCAAATAACTCTCGATAACATTCTCCAATTACATTCATTCCCAATAATCCTGGTACCGCCTCTTGTTGTGAAGCACCAAGGGGATCTTTTACCACTAAAACCCCCCGACCTGGAATGTTTCTGCCTAACACCTGGACATCCAATTCCAAGTAACCTACATAGGGAATATCTAGCCCATTAGCTGCCTTCAAGGCAAGCCACCCACATGATTGAAGTCTAGGGGCCATCAAAGGTTTAAATGCCTCTTTAAAGAATGACTCTGTAATGGTGGTGACCATAGAACCTGTATCTAACAGACATTTCACTTCTACCCCACCCATTACCACATCAACAATTGGACATTTACCTATAAGAGGTGGTGAATTCTGCATGCTACTAATCACATTATTAATGCTTGTTCTCCCCCCATCTCCCATACCTGAGGGTCCAGTAGCAGTAGGGTTGGCATTTGTCTCAACAGATGGGCTAGTGGCTCGTGGTCTCGGTCCCTGACGACACTGACGAAGAATGTGTCCAGGTTTACGGCAACGCAGGCAAATAGGCAGACCTTCTGCAGTAAACTGATAATTAGAGTTATGAGGACGGGAGGCAGGCTGATCCAACACAGACTGTATTTTAGCTAAACTTTGTAGGATGCTATTAATTTGCAACTGCTGTTTATGAAGTTGCTCTTGTAGAGCAGACAAATCAAACCCCCTCCCAGTCCCCATTGAATTACAGGCCCCCTCAACATTAAAGTCAGCTCCTTGATGGTAAAGCCCTACTCGAGCCTGTCCAAAAGGTCTCTCACCCTCTTCAGCCCATTTAATAGCCTCATGTCGGAGTGCTAAAAAAGAAATTGATGAGTTTTGTCTCACAATACTCTTTAATTCTCTGCGCAATGCCACATCACGCACATGTTCGACAAATTGGTCTCTAACCAAAATATCTGGATCTATTAGCTTATTTGGATAAGAACGCTGGATATCCCCAATTAAAGCCCACAGAGAGTGAGAAAACTCTTTTAATGACTCATTATCTTTCTGTTTTCGTTCAAAAAACTGTTTTTGGAGACCAACAAAGGAAGAGGAGGAACCGTACAATTCTTTTAAAATGTGTAAAACAACCTCAGGGTTTTCCCGATCTGTCAAAGAGCGAAACCTAATTTCTGCTTTTGCTTCCCCTTCCAAATGATCATAAAGGAAGAGGGCCTTCTCTCTATTAGTAATACACCTATCCCGAAGACATGCTTCAACATTCTCGATCCAATCATAAACCGATAAATCAGTTTTGGATTTAGAGCCAGAAAAATAAGGACACTTCCTCTCCCGCTGAATATAAACAAACCTTTCAGATGTTGCTTGACTAGGGAGACTTGAGGCAATATTAGAAACCTCAGGTGGTCCACTAGAACTACTTGCAGCTGAACTGGCACCCCCTCCTTGATGAACCTGTGCATTAGCTACTCGCAACCTTTGTACCTCCTCACGTAGAGCAAGAAGTTCCTCCTGTTCCCCTTCAAAACTCATATTTACAACAAGATAAAATTACTGCACAACATATAACAAAATAATGAGAAAAAAAAAAAAAAAGGAAGAAAAAAAATTTGGCAAGTTATTTGTAGTCACTGGCCTCTAGGTCCCCGCTTGGCATCTCCGGGCAGTCGCTCCTCTTGTTATCCTGTCCCAGCCACTGTTTCTATTTTAACAATCATACAATAAATAACAGTTAAGATTACATTAAGTCCCTGCCGACTTACGCCAAAAATGTAGTGTAGGAAATATAAGCTGACTACGCCACCTCCTTATTTAAGGCAGGAGGAGCCCTCTAGGGGTCACAAAATACAGATTATGGACAACAAATGTAGTTTGTAAAAAAGGTAACAATTTTTATTGTTCCAATAGAACCATCAAATGTTAAAAACTAGTGATAACATTCACAGAAGTTGGAATTAGCTCTCCTCAAGACTGCAAGAGGGTCGGACCTGCTCTTGTGGACCTCCTACCACCTGTAAGAGACAGAAGAAGACAGAAGAAACCCCACAACATACACCGCAAATAAGTAGTAACCTTTAAGTCACTATTTCAGTGCCAAGCTCCAGTACACACCACACAGCAATGTCACACCACCCAAATCACCTACACCGAAGGAGGTTTAGTGTAGATGCAGGTCCGGCCCTGTACAAAGTCTCTGACCACTGGAACACACAAAAGAGGAGAGCAGTACCAAAGAAAACAAAGCAAATAACAAATAACATTAAGATCAAAATCAATATCAAATAACAAACCACAATATAAATCTAAAATATACAAGAAACAGTGGCTGGTCTGCCCTTTAGCGAAAGTACAACTGCAACACAGTTACCCAATCTCAGCTCTCAATCCCCAAACATGATTGATAAAAGGTACGTTATTCAGCATTCCAACACGGCCATCAGCCCATTGAAGGTACCGCAGCAATAAATGTTTGTCTGCCTCATTTCCCAGACAGAGAATAAAACCTCTTAAATAATCAGCCTATGAAAGGGTACAGAGGCTGCACGTTGAGCACAACAAACACACGCCAGAACTGCAGAAAAACCACCTCCTGTTGCTGTAAGAACCCTTTATGCGATCTTAATGATAGAACTAACCACCTACACCTGAAACTGATTGCTGGCCAGTCTCCTCCCACATTAGCCATTTGCAGAGTTTACAGCATTCTAGGGACTCTCAGGAGAACAAGCTTATTCCTTAAATGTCAAAATGTCCTATGTCAAAATCGCCTCTACTGCACTACTGACATCCATAATGTCATTCATCTGATTTCTGTTCCCTGCATTATTTAAAGAGAAGGTATCAAAGAAAAAAAGAGATTCTCAACGGCTGGCCTCTACTTCGGAGCCACTCTGAAGTTAGATGCGAGTTTTTAGGAGATCACTGTTGAGGCAGAGGAACACTAAATTTAGCTCTTAAATTCAAAGCAAAGTCCCTTTAAGATGAGTCATTTCACTCGGCAGCCATCTTTGAAATTCCTTTCGGGCATGTAAGTGCACCTCCTATCTCTTTGAATTGGGAAGCATCAAATTCTCCAAAACTGTTTGCCAAGCTTACGATTAAATTTCATATTTCAAGTCACCAATGAAATCTGAAAACAACTGTCTCATAAATTTTGTTTCTAAACTAAATTTTTCAGGCTGGATCAAGCTAATGCGCATGCGAGTGTCTGACTTTTTCTATAGGAACCAGAGCTTCTAACAGCAGCTGCAGGGACACGATTGGCTCTTATTTAGAAGGCAGGACTTATTCCACCACTTTTCCCCATTCAAAACAATATGAGTGATGTGTCTTGTGTTAGTCTATGGTCTTTGCTATTGGTCAGATATTTGTATATTTTTCACGCCGGACTATGCATTTGACTCAGATTCCATGATCGTCTGTGGTGTTTGATGTGTATACTGTATTGTTTCTTGTATTTGTCCTATTTTTTATATATTTGTTTATTGATTGTAAAACGCTTTGATCTTGGGGAAAGCGCTATATAAATTAAACTAATTATTATTATTAAAAGTTTATATTTGAGCTTTAAGGCCATTTGTATGCTTGGCATCTTTGAGTGCAACCTTCCTGTAGTTTAGCTCCAACCTGCTCCAACATACTTGTCTGTAAGTTTTGATAATGCGTTCCACTTTCAAACGCACATTTGCAAACTTCTCTAAATACTTTCCCTTGGGTGAATCTCTGCTGCCATTTGCGTTCCACTACATCAAATGGATGAAGGTACAGACCCCCGAGTGAGTGAGTCTACTCACACAGGCAGCTCCATATACCACACATCAGATCATGCTTAATTTACTCCCCACCTCACACAACTTGTGTATAATATATAAATTATTTTAAGATATAACAGCATAATACTTTGTTCAACCTTAAGCTGACTGTTTGTCATAGTTTATTGTATTTATATTTTATTCGGAGGGAAGTTTGCAAACCCTAGTGATCCTGAAGACCTTAACTAGCTGGTTCAGATGTGTTTAAATCGGGTTGGAGCTAAACTGCAAGACAGTGGTTTTACTTGGTTGGGTCATCACTTACCGTCTAAAGTAAAATCTAGGTACTGAAGCAAAGCCATTTGATAACCAACTGTAATCATGGTTTAAAGGCTATAGAAGTCCACTCTTCTTGTTTCCATAGAAAATTCGTCAACACAGGAAAGATTCATGGGCTGTTGAGACTTTCAGCATGTCTTGCCAGGTCAAAGCAGGTCATTTCTGTGAACTAAATGTGTCAAAAAGCACAAATTGGAGATTAAAAGTTAGTTAGCCTATATATGTCTACTACTTCTTACCATTGCACTTCAGTACTAATGTTTTTTTTTTTCTAGTATGATTATACAATTTTTCTTCTGTTTTGCTCTTTTATAGTCTGTCTGCTTCAAAAAAGCAGCTTGATCAGAGAATCCATGCAGCGAATATTATTTCAAAAAGCCCCTTTGGAACTGGCAATGCTGTAACACACAGCCCTGTAATATGTAGTGATAATTCTATCACAAGAACCTTGACTGGTGCCATATACCACACACCAGCTCATCTAATAAGTCACACCATTGCCAGCTCTGCGTTGGTGTTCCATGGGAAGATTAGAGCATTAACAAAACGTCTAGGACAGATCCACAACGGATCACACACACGCACACTCTCACTCCCCCTGATCGTGCCTTGATCTGGTTGTACTGTGCGGAGATAAATCCCTCACACACGTAGGGTCGGTTCTGCTGCTCTTCGAATATTGAGGCACCTCTTCAGTCTGTTTGTGCTGCTTAACAACCCCTGTGCCTCGTGCTCCACATCACCCTTCTCCTCCACCCCCATCAAATCTGCATTTGATTATCCCCCCCCCCCACCACCAGTAATCTCGCACGTCTCCCTACCTGCCGCGCCACCGCCTCTTGCTTATTGTTTAGTATAATGGTGTGGGGACTTACAAGGATTTACACCTGATTATGTCCCGCAGGGCGAATCCCCCATAGACTGACCTTGCAGTTCACTATTGCTATTGGCTAAGCAGACTCAGCCCATTCGGCCAAATTCCTCATCTCTCTCTCGTTCTGTGTCTCCGGCTCTCTCACTCACTCTCTCTCCATTGGCTGTTGTTTATCCACCCTGCCTGTTTACCTCCATGAGTCATCCATTTGTCACATTGCAGCTCCCGGTTGCTTTTGACGAACGCTGCCTTTTGCATAAAAGCCCGGCATTAATCGCCATGTTCTGACAGGATGACGGCGAGGTAGAGACAGGTTTCACAAAGGTATACTCAAATTTCTGTGTCAACCCCCCACCCCCCATGCCGGCATCCCTCCGTCCCTGCTCCTGTTTCCTGCTGCAGTCGGTCTGATGAACAGGAGAATTGAATTTCATTAGTTACATTGTCCCTGTTTTGAGCTTTGTGCTGCTTTCTTTTTTCCTCCCCCCTCCTTCTCACTCCTTATCCGTCTCTGCCTGCCACTCTTAGCTTTTCTCACCCCCCTCCCTCCGTCTCCTCCATCTCTCCATCTCAATGCGCCACAGCTCCTCCCTCCACCTTGCACAGCTTCGACTCCTCCCTCTCCATCTTTCTTCCCTCACTCGCGCTCTCGCTCTCGCTCTGCTGGGTATGGCATATATGTGAGCGGGTGCACTCCTGTTTACATGCATGCCTGCATCTGGGACAGACTCTCATGTATTCTCTGGACTGTAGCTGCTCGTGCTCCACACTCTGAGAATTTTCTGGACCCTTTGCTTGCTTTGAGGAATTGTTTGCCGTTTTTGTTTTTCCTCTCACTCATGAAATTCTTCAAAGGCCTCCTGTGTGCCACCCTGCCACTCTGGAGCGATTCGGATCCAAGCTGCACTCCGGCAGAATGGAATTGCCAAATTTAGACTCCACCGCATGACGTTTCTGGTAAGAGCAGTTTGCATTCAGTGCCAGATAAGCGTTTTGAGAACTCCGAGATCCTGTAAAGGGCTGAAAGGGGGATATGAGAATTTTGGGAATTGTGAATTTTAGGTGGGAAATGTGTCTGAGATGGATAGTGCACAGGCTCAGGAGAGAAAGATGCTGAATAATGCTTCTTAATCGGACATGGGACCAAATACCGTGGACTGTCAATGCACAGGGAGGGGGTCATTTGCTACAAATGAATATCTGTCCGTGTAAGCATTCATGCATATTTTCACCTGCACTATGTTTCTAAAAAAATCTCAACCCTATCCTCCCCCCCCACCCCTATTTTTATTTTATTTGTATTTCTCCATGGCCAGGTTATAATACATGTTATCTATGGTGCAGGCTTGTATGTATGCTAGACTTCTGAGTGTATTTTTGGTGCTGTTGTCATGGTTTATACCTCAAGGGTTTTTATTTTACAGGATGCATTATGAAAGAAAATAATGTATTGCTTTCGATGCGTTTGAGTCTTTAATTCACAGACCTCATTATAGAGCCTCTTTTCTGCCTGTTTTTTCTCTCTCACACTTTCTCTTACACACTTACTAACTAATTTCTCTCTTTCTTGCTCTCTTTTTCCTATCTCCCTTTTTTACTGCTTGGAAGCAACTTCCTCCGCAGCTAATGTGGCGTTTAAAGGAATAACAACATTACACTTCATTTCTTAATCTTGGCAAGCTGTCAAAAATACATTAAGAGGAGCCTTACAGGATACATCAAAGATTCATGTTATCTCAGTGTTCTCATTGGTTTCCTTTACAGCTGTCAGATCCCTCTGTCCATAGTTTCTTATGTAAATGTACATTGTCAGTGCACATCTATAAAAAAAAACATAAATTTTTATCTCATTAGCCATCATACATAGAGGCCAAAAATGTTCAGACAAGGTGTGAGCCGATTCTCAGATTCAAATCCACCATGTGCTCTGCAAAAACCTCCTTCTGCTGTTTCCCCCGCCCCTGAACACAGGGTTATCAATCAAAACACAATGCATCTACAATATGCATATAGGCTTGTGTTGGATAGGAAGACTGGAACATGAAACAACTGCATGGCAACAGTATCCTGGCCACATTCTGAAGATGCTGTAGCTGCCAGCGGAGAAATCCAGGCCAAAACATAATGCCATGGCTAAAAATTCAGCGCTGAATAGTGATACAAATAAGACAGCCTATACATTGAGATATGTTTCAGTATTCTAGTGATTGTGTTAAAAGGCAATCTCCCCATCGAGCAGATTCTCAGTTGGTGGTAATAGCCATTATGATAATGCTGCAGTCTGATAACAAACAGAAGATGAAACAAGATAAGGCAGTGCTACAGGAGAACTGCATCACCTCACGCTCCTGTGCCATGGGTTCACACATAGATTAGACCCTGTGCCTGTCAGCCTCTCGTTTTCACAGCTTTTGTAAATGATGCAGCCCAGGCAGTAAAAAGGGGCCGAAATCCCCAAAATCATTGAAATTCAGATCCTTTCCGATTGCGAACCTGCCACATCCCACTCTGCTACCCTATTCATTCTCTTCTATACGCTTTTTTAAGCACTCAGTGAGGGCCTGCTTTCAGCCGTGGCATAGATAGACAGACCAGGCGTGCATTTGTCCTCATTGTGAAGGGATGCAAGAATCGGACGCCATCAGCGCAGCGGTTCGTTTCTGTCACACAAAATGAGGGACTAGTGAAATAGGGCTGTACATAGCGGGAAAGCCAGCAAGAGGCTGCTGTGAGAGGCGACCGAGTGACATATCAGACAGCGCACACTCACTCCAGCCTCCCACAAATGTATTCAGAAGGTCACAGAGTCGCTTCACTGCAGCAGACTCACCCATTAAAATTTAATCATAACAGCTTTGTGTAAAAAGTAGAAAAATATGAGACCAGGCCCATGCCTTACTTTATTGCCACCCCGTTTCTAAGGGTTACGTGTGCATGTGAATGAAAATGATGTTTACATCTTTGAAGAAATGCTATCTGTCGTTTTGGAGAAGTTGGTGTCGTATCTCCACTCATCATCTGCAAAATTTGCGCCTCGTGAAAGACGAGAGGAAGATATCATTGATTGTATCAGTCAGAGTAATCAAATTATTAGCCTCGGATGGAGTGGTCAGAGGAACAATGCTAGCATAATTCAGGAAGCTCGAGTCTGATTATCCCGTGGCTAATTTCGTGAGATAAGCCCCTTCCTAATAGAACCATTGATAAAGAACTCCAAGGAGCTCAGCTTGAGCTAGATTGCTTTTGGGATTACGGGTGTCCTATATTCTCTCCACATTTTCTCTCTTCTTTTGTTTCAATTAAACCCAAAACAAAGAGCCCTGTGTTTAAAAGAGGAAGAGTGGTTGGAGTAATTACCAGCTTTGCCTGCTGGTAGCGGTGAATTTAAAGTGAATCTCAAGAGCATTAATGAGGAATGAAAAACACTTTATGGAATTATTATTAACCGTTACCGGAAAGCTGAGGGGAGGATTGACATGGGACTGGGCCCAATTAGACTTCGCACCATGACAAGGAACCTGACAGCAGCCGTATCTTTGGAAATTTAGCCAGACCATGGGCTAAAATAACATATAATGTTTCAGCCGAGTGATAAGAGGGCGCATGCTTGATGCAGCTTACAAAGAATAGATGTGTTTTATTGTCAAGAGTAAGAGACAGAAACACAGTGCATCTGTTTCATTACCAGCCCTTGAAGGATGCTTATTTAAACTGCAAACATCACATATTGCTCCATCGGCAGTTAGTCAGAAGACCAATATTCGGATGACAGGTCGTAACTTATTTCAATCTCAACCATGCTTGGAGTTGAAACATTCATGTCATTTACTCAATTTATGATTGCATGAAGCTTCCAGGCCACCAGTCGGCACAATGAAGAGTGTTGCTCTCGGTCTGAGCCGTCTTTTCTATATGGCGGTTTTCATTTTTGCTTCAGAGTTAAATGCTTTTAGAGTACAATCGTGGCAAGCCCTGGGAAGTCATGGGAAATATGTATTCAGGTAAAAAGACACTCTATAGTCTTGTTAATTCTATACTGAATTCCATATACAAAGTGTCCATTTAATATTCCTCTCAATGCGAAAGCCTCGCTTTGACAGTTTAGTCATACCCTTTGTTTGAATGGTATAAATTTCAGCGCAGTGCTTGACATTGTCGCTTCAATAAGTCTAGAGTTCTCTATGTTTCGACATCAAGGTTCATGTTAGTTTTTCCTTTAGTGGAATGTAGCTTTCCAAGCCTTGGGCTTTGATCTAAATCTTACTGTCATCAAAAAACAAGATCAAAAGAGAGGAATCAAATAGAAGCAAACAGTTGGAAGATGCATTTCTGCTTTGAATGCTGAATCCGTAGGCTTAAAACCCAAGCTGATTTGGTATACGAAGTTGTTTGTGTGGGGTAGGAAGAAGACAAATATATGGGGCAAGCAGAGCTGATTATTGATTTGGCTCAGGTCCTCACTGATTAACTGCTGTTGTAAATACCGATAAAGACACCTGCTTATGTTGTGATGAATGGTTGTGACTTGATTTGCTACTCACAACTTGGGCTGCCTTAACACTATTTTCAGTGACCTAGCATCCAGAAATATTTATAAAACAAAGTGTATCTTTTCACTCTGCTTTGAATGCTAGTCAGTTATACTATATAGGTACAACATAAGCAAAGCAGATATAAAACAATACATTTCATCTGACAATGATCTATGGCAAGCCGTTTTAGCTTAAATTGTACGCATTTTTACTAGTAAGAATTAAATTTGAGAGCTCTACAATTCAATTCTTACTAGTAAAAATTACAATTAGAGAGCTCTCTAATTCAATTCTTACTAGTAACAATTCCAATTAGAGAGCTCTACAAATGAATTTTTACTAGTCATATGTCTCCATTGACTTCCATTCATTTTTAATTACGGAGCTCTACAATTGAATTGTTACTAGTAAGAATTACAATTAGAGAGCTCTCTAATTCAATTATTATTAGTAACAATTCCAATTAGAGAGCTCTACAATTCAATTATTACTAGTAACAATTACAATTAGAGAGCTCTCTAATTAAATTCTTACTAGTAAAAAAACTAATTAAAGATATGTATAATTGCAGAGCTCTGTAATTGAATTAAAGAGCTCTGCAATTGCATTCTTACTAGTAACAATTCAATTGTAGGGCTCCGTAATTAAAAATGAATGGAAGTCAATGGAGACATATGACTAGTAAAAATTCATTTGTAGAGAATTATTGCTCAAATTCGATTTTTTATAGCTATTCACATTGTTGTCTTAAATATAACATATATCAGATTCCAGTGCAAACATCATGGTCCTGAACTGACCTGTATGCACAAAAGAACGATAAAAAAGACGTCACGCAGCACGCTGTCGTACGGAAGTAAACACTAAGGACATTAAAGTAAGTTTATTTATAGTGTGATCTGCCGTGGAGGCCAGCGAAATTATGCGCAGGGATTATAAAAAACAAAACAAAGACGAGGATGTGAAAAAAGAGAGCTGAGTTTTGAAACATTTATGATACGAGCCTTTGTGTTTTGCTTGTATGAGCTGTCACTGTTGTGAGCTCTGACAGATCACTGTCCTTCACTGACTACCTATCGCAACTGTCTTGATAACTTTGGTTATGTAAAATCTTTGAAGTGACTCCTATGAGCGCAGAATTGTGACAAATAATGCTCTGGAGTGTCGCATTAATTCCGATATGACTGTTGCAGACTGTGGTCGCATTGCAAAACATCTGACCTGTATTGGATTTAGTATCACATATTGTAACAAGTGGCACAAATCGGAATCGAAAAGATCCGATTCCATGTGGTTTGTGCTGTTCATACTGTCATTAGAAAAACAGATTTCACATATGTCACATATGAGCAAAAAAAAATTGGATTTGGGCCACATTTGCCTGCAGTCTGAACGTAGCCTTAACATATTTTGTTAATCCTGGGACAATATTCCTGTCTGAACATTTAAACATAACCATATCCTACCCCTAAACCCTACCCATAACTTATCCCTAAAATCAGAGGGAAATGATAGGTGAATAACACTGATGGAGAAGCACCTAACCCTGGTTGTAAGCCTAAACTTGACATAATGTAAACTCTAAACTTGTCCTTCAAATCTGATTGGTTGATTGGAATGTTGTTCCAGGATCAACAAAGATGTTGGTGAAATCACGGTTTGCCAATGATCCCTAGAACTTCGGCGAGCGAATTTGACTCCAACTGTATCCAAAAAATATTTCTCAGGGTATAAATGAATTGAACATTACAGACACAGAGCAAATGGGTCACCCGTGCCATTTCACAACCAGATTGCATGAGAGCAGACAACTAATTACCAGCAATTTAGCAGATAACTATTTATGTACTGGGAATATTTAGATAGCTGTTAACCACTGATTCGCTTCATACTGTGTGAAATGTGTTCAGTGTGATCAGGGATACCAGAGAGGGAGAAAAAGAGAGCGACAGGCAGAAAGAAAGGGATGATGAATAAATAGATAGGAAAAAGGAACAAAATGAACTCCCTCAGGCTAGTATATCCAATTAGTTGCTGCACTCTATATTCGCTTTACTTTTAACTCACAGTAGCTTTCTATTAGACTGTTGTGCCTATCATAAAACATTATACTTTGTGGTATCATTTGCCAGCACAAATGAATCATTATTTAATCCATCTCTAAAAGAATGTAATAACAATAAAAGCAAAATTAAACATTTTATAATTGTGATTCCAAATATTTTTTTGCGTGTGGCTCACATCGGACCATCCTCAAAACGCAGCCCATTTGTATTATTTCTCTCTTGTGTTCATTCTTCCTGTGTTTATATTTATGCATTTCAAATTAGTAGAAATATAATATAGAGTCTTTTTATGATGTATGAATCATGAATTTTAATTTGACCAGAATTAAAAGCCTACAAAAGTTTTTTATGCACTAAAATAGCAACCTGAATCAGTGTTTAATGCGTTTTCTCTCACTATGGTACAATAAATATTTAAAAAATGACATCATGATGAATCACCCCACCATTAACAAATTATTATTTCTTTGATATAGTACTTTGTTAATTAAAAACAGCACAAAAACCCTGCTGTTTACTGTAAATGTTTTTTTTTTTTCTCCCCCAAAGTATATAACTCTCTGGAGATCAAAACAAGTTATTAATTACTATGTAAAACATTGTTCTTTCATGATTGTTGTATCTAACCTGGAAGTTAAATCCCTGAATGAAGCACTCATTTGTGTTTACAGAGTGCCAATTGGAATACATACATTACACAATAAAGCCAGTGCACTTAAAAAGTATGAATGTAGGATGCAGAAACTGAGAAACAATGAAAATATCTTCGGATTTGAAAATATAATTATTTTCAAAAGTAATTTTCTGATAAATCATTTTACACTGATGCACTGTGTTTTGTTGTATGCACAGATTTTGAGCGTCACTTATAGAAAGATGTTTTCTCGTCTTTGTTTCGTGGCATTTTTTATTTAATAACATACACTCACCTAAAGGATTATTAGGAACACCTGTTCAATTTCTCATTAATGCAATTATCTAATCAACCAATCACATGGCAGTTGCTTCAATGCATTTAGGGGTGTGGTCCTGGTCAAGACAATCTCCTGAACTCCAAACTGAATGTCAGAATGGGAAAGAAAAGTAGAAGACCCCACCGGGTACCACTCATCTCCACTACAAATAGGAAAAAGAGGCTACAATTTGCACGAGCTCACCAAAATTGGACAGTTGAAGACTGGAAAAATGTTACCTGGTCTGATGAGTCTCGATTTCTGTTGAGACATTCAGATGGTAGAGTCAGAATTTGGCGTAAACAGAATGAGAACATGGATCCATCATGCCTTGTTACCACTGTGCAGGCTGGTGGTGGTGGTGTAATGGTGTGGGGGATGTTTTCTTGGCACACTTTAGGCCCCTTAGTGCCAATTGGGCATCGTTTAAATGCCACGGCCTACCTGAGCATTGTTTCTGACCATGTCCATCCCTTTATGACCACCATGTACCCATCCTCTGATGGCTACTTCCAGCAGGATAATGCACCATGTCACAAAGCTCGAATCATTTCAAATTGGTTTCTTGAACATGACAATGAGTTCACTGTACTAAAATGGCCCCCACAGTCACCAGATCTCAACCCAAAAGAGCATCTTTGGGATGTGGTGGAACGGGAGCTTCATGCCCTGGATGTGCATCCCACAAATCTCCATCAACTGCAAGATGCTATCCTATCAATATGGGCCAACATTTCTAAAGAATGCTTTCAGCACCTTGTTGAATCAATGCCACGTAGAATTAAGGCAGTTCTGAAGGCGAAAGGGGGTCAAACACAGTATTAGTATGGTGTTCCTATTAATCCTTTAGGTGAGTGTATATTTCAACATACAAACGCACATTTGCAACTCTTGTAAATGTTTTCTTCTGCTGTATAGATTAGGTGGTGCAGGCAACAACTGCGATAGGTGTGAAATAGACATTCACAAGAAATGTCTACCAGCTGATGACATTCTAGGAAAACATAGTTGTTTTTCAAAGTTTGTTTTTCAAAGTGTAAGGAAAATAGACATGCTGCAATAGATTGAGAATGGTGATGTTAAAAATTGGTAAACAGTTTAAAAAACGGTGTGTTTCAGAAGAAATGCAAACAAAATCAAAGATGCATAAAAAACAAAGGTGTCCAAAATGTTACATGCTAATATTTGGTATTGTTTCAGAGTCGGTATGCTCCGGTGAAAACTTTGTGACATGTGTGAACTTTGATGAGGCCAAGAACACTAGCACTGTATTCAATAACAATATTCAATATAAACAAGAATCCAACTCTAATGCGACTGAGCTTGTTTCACATATAACTGTTGATAGTTAGGTTTAATAGTTAGATCATTTATCTAACAATTGAAATTTAATGTTGAAACATTTCGGCATTCTGCTGATGAGGCCAAAAACTGCTTGAATGTTTTCATAAAAAAAAAGAACAATTATTAAGACATAAAACACAGCTTCTGTTTTCTGGATCGGGCCTAAAAGACCGGTGCCTAAAACTCTGGTGTCAAAGTAGGGGAGAGCGGGGCACAAAGTAACGCTTTTTGACTTTCTCAGTTTGTGAAAATCTTATGGTTCAGAGTATTTATTTTTTCCCACATTAATTTCCCACATGTCTAGTACAATTATGTGGTTTTGTTTTATTAATACAGTATTTACTTTTTTCTTGATATACCCCGAAAGAATTGAAGTGAAATGTGACAACATGCCCCATAGGTGGGGTACATTGTAACATGTGAGGGGCACATTGTAACATGACCATATGACAGCTTAAAATGTTATCTGATCTAATAAAAAATATATACAAGACAAACTAAAATATTTTCTAAATAAAATACAATTATTAACTTTTTCATATAAAATAATGGCATTTTTTAATAATTAAATATAAACTCATTTTTGAGTTTCGACTACAAACACAGGAAAACACAGCTATACAACATAGTTCAAAACAAATAAATAATTTGTAATTTCTGAACATTGACTCTCAGTCTTTATTCACCTTTTTCTCACATTTTCTCAATAAAATTAATAAAACTATAGAATATAATGGCATATTTCTAATAGGGGCACATTGTAACGCAGTGTGACAACATGCCCCGCCTGCACAACTGGGATTTAAACCCGGCTAGTGTCTTCTGCCAGTTAGCGAAGCATTAAAGAACTATCTCAACTGTTAAATAACATATTGGAGATTAAAATAATATCAGATTTGTCTAATTTTAAATAAACACAAAAAATAGAGATGAAAAATTAACTTAAGTAAGAAATTTACTTTTGCTATGGTTTAATAAATGTCAATGGATATCTTCCAATTTTCTTTTTATTTTGGCACAATTTTTTCTCTATATAGTGTTGATATGGCAACTAGTAAATACACCAAGTTTCGTCATGCTATCATGTGTGGAAGTATTTAAAACAAGTGTGTTACAACTAGCCCCGTGTTACGTTGTGACCCGCGCTCCCCTATTGGTGTGGACAGAATAAAAAATGAATCATCCCACCTTTCACGTAAAAATACCCCTTATCAACTGTAATTCATTAGCTTAACTGTTGTTTAGTGACATACACAAAATAACTGTGTATCTATGACTGTGCTGTGAAATGCACATCTTTAAGGGTAATAGTTAGACGAGTTTGAAGTGTAATAGTTTTATAGGTAACGGAAAAACAGCAATACTCATCTTTCATGTCGATGTTTCGTAGACATAGCAGAAAGATGTTCTAAAAGAAATATGATTTGTTTAGTCTTAAACTACACTCTCATGTAGAAGGACTGTCAATTACATGCAAACTGTACAAAAAGAAAAAGAAACAAGATGTAAACAGCGTAATCGACTAGTAAATAAAATGTCAATTACAAACATTCAAAACTGATCACAAGTGGCTTTTCTGTATTTGTTTTAAATGGCTCATGTTGTATTTACTTTTTAGCATGTTGACCTCTAGAACTTTTTTCTCTAGCAGTTTTTACCGGTACTTTGTTTAGCAGCCTCAAGCTTTAATGAATATGGATCTCTCAGTGCAATAGTCAGATGTGATTCTGTTTTAATAGTTTAAGTGTAAAACAGCATGCACTTGTGTACATGCAAACTTTTGTGTATTTAATATAAACGGTTCTTTTCAAGCCTCTTTTCTCAGTGATTTGGTCTTTTGAATCTTACGTGGATGTTTTGGACACATGTGATTCCTGTATAAAGATTATGTTTTACAGTTAGTCCATAGGCTTTACAAGAGTGTGGAACTTTGCATCACTACGGTGTGACAAAATATGTTGGCGTGTTAAAATACACCCAAAGATTTAAGCACAACTATTTACACACATACGAAGTAGGAGAATATCTGTATATTGTAGATTGTGAGCATTCCATTATCTGTTTATTTGGGGTCAGAGAACATCCTTAGCTCATTCATCTCTTTAATTTTTTCTGGATTTTGAAGTGTTAGTTAAAAAATAAAGATATTAGTTAATAACAAACAAACAAAAGCTTTAAATCAACATGAAACCATAATATTAATAAATAAAATATGGCATAATTACAGTTTGAAAGTGACTTCCGTAATATTTTCTTTTAGTAAAGCTGTGCCTGGATCACCCAACACAAAGTTTTGCGTTTGTGGGTGAGACCTCGCAAAGATTACACCAATATTAGCTTTCTCAAACATTGCATGTTTGCATTATGCCTGAAACTTAGTAATCAACATGCATTTCTATAGATCTGTCAAAAAAAAAAAAAAAAAATCATCTGTTATCATGGTTTAGTTGTATTTTAAAACTTTGTGTCAGACATATTTGGTAGCATGACTATCTCGTTTCATTGTGTATTAAGTCCATATTTATCAGGCTAATATTTGTAGAAATAAGAAAAGTAAATTTATAAAACAAAAAGAACCAGTTAATGGCATTGTGTCAGAACACAACAGGTAAGATATGTTTAGTTTTAACGTTTTATTCTAACTTTAAAGCTAGATTATCCTTTGAAAAGAGTTATACAGTATTTGATTTTGGGGAAAATCTGGAAAACTACCTTACACATGCAGTGTTTTCACCAACTGACCTAAGCCGTTGACCATCCTTAATGCTGTCATTGTGTGTTGGACTGTTTGGAGTATTGAAGCACCTATTTCTTTGCAAAAACATTGCATCAGACATATTATAGATCATATTTTTTACTTTATACTTGCTAGGAAATGAATTGAAATTGAACCTTTGTAGAATTATTTTTGTAGTAAATTCTATAAAAGAAAAAGCTGGAAACTAGTGCCATTTAGCTTAATCTTTGGTTTTTAAGGGAAATTAAATATTCTCAGGAGACCCATTGACCCCGGAAGACACGACTTCTGAAGACCTCTCGTGTGTAGATTCACTAAGTTGAAAAATGCTGTTTTGTAATTTACACATCTGAAATTAAGGACTAACTTGTAGGGTCCTCCAAAATCGAGGAGGTCAAAGGGCACGCTTCCTGCTATAGTATCATAAGCTCTCCCCAAAGTCTGTTCATGCAGCCAACAGACAACCTGTCGCATCAACAAATGCTAACATTTTAAAATTCTACATATATTTTGAGTAGATAATCGATAGTATATTCTCAGTAAAGGGTTTCACCCTGTGTGTTTCCACACTGATTATGTTCAGAAGATACAAGAAAAGTAAAAATAATATACAACTTATACGTGCAAAAGATCATAGCTACCGTAGAAAAAGTAAGATCATGCTTTGAATTAAGATGAGTACAATCAAATATTCGCTAAAGACAAACTTTACTTATGCGGCGTCCTCAGAAGCACATCGCGTCTCTGAAAATGTGTGGTGATTTTCTAATTGAAACACCTTAATCTAAATAAGAGCAATGTGGAGTCCACGGATTTCGTAAAAGCAAAAAAAAAAAAACATTGTGACAAACTTTGGCAACGTGTTTCATGTTGCATGGAATACTGCTTGAATATTTTTGTATAAATAAGATCTAAGATGACTAAGCACAGTTTTTGCTTTAAAATTGTAAAGTTTTTGAGCAGACGCTGTTTAGTAAAAATAATACCTTAGGTTAAATTTCTGCAAACTCATTTCTACCATACAGAAGTCTTCTAGGAAGATAAATAGAAGATACGATTTAAAAAAAAAATCTTTTTGATTTAAACAGTCTTTTAAAATAGATTTTTATAGATTATGCTTTTAATTAAATTAAGTAGGAATAAAATTCTGGAAAAGCAGACTAACTTTACATATGCTGTGACATTGTGTCCCAGAGGCTTATCTGGTCTGTAACTCCTCCCGCCTCTGTGAGGGTCTGAAGCTTCATTTCACACTGTAGTTTATTCCTGAAGGATCTGGGATTGTTTTGTTTATTACAACTTAAACTATTTGCTTTTTGGATTGTTTTTTATCATTGCATGAACAACTACTTCTTCAGCGCTCTGAAAACGTAAGGTGTTTATACACACTTTCTTATTTATATTAATTTAGCTAAAACTATGTTTACATTTGCACTATGTTTTTTGAAAATGTAAAAATGCAGTTTTCTGTGATGGTCGTGTTCAGGTGTACAGGATAGAATATGCAGTTACAGTACAAAAATCATTATGGCTATGGAAAGCACCCCATAAAAATTGCTGATTGAATCTTTTCATATAAATGAGATTTAAGTACAGTTTTTTCTTTAAAATTTTCAACAATCTAACGTTTTTGAACAGACGTTCTTTAATAAAAATTATACTTTAGGTCACCATTAAACAAAATCATTATAGTAATCTCCTAAAAGATAAATAGAAGATACGAATGTATTAAAACTTTAAAGATTTATTTAAACAATTTTTTCATTTGAAAAGATCATATTTAAACTTTTACGATTATGCTTTGAAATAAATTTAGTACGAACAAAACTTTCGCTCTGGAAAGGCGTTAGCAGACTAACTATACATATGCTGTGACATGATGCACAGAGGCTCATCTGTTCTGTCACCCTATATCCTGAAGCTATCATTAATGATTGTCAATGAACTTCTTTCTCTGAAGATGTGGCGGTGATTAGAAGGAACTTACTGTATAAGCACCCCGTCAATGGGGGGCTGCCTGAGGCATCACAGCTTCTAAATGTTTTTATTGTTGCTCTCTCTCTCTCTGAAGATCGGCCTATGTGGTGATTTTCTCACAGATACAACTTAACAAATTATTGAACATTTAACATGTGTGAGATGACTTGTGACACTTCAAATTTCAAATTATTTTACATACCCCTAATGAATAAAAAATATACTTTAAGTTCAAGTCAAGATTTTCAAGTCAAGTCAAAATTAATCAATGGACATATTATACTCACAAGGTCATAGACATTCCAATTAGGACAGGGCGATATGGCCTAAAAAAAAAATCCTGATTTAAATTTTGTTTCTTCCCCTACTTAAAATGGTGTAACCCCCCCCCCCCCCCCCCCCCCCAACACAATGTTTACATGGTACAATGACTGGTATGCTGCTGTTTTTATTATTGCTTTCATAATTTCAATTAAATTCTTGGTATTTGATTCTGATCTTGATTCAATATCGATTCCTTTGGATAAATATTAGGTACAGTAGATACATGTTAATTTTTCAAAAAAAAAAAAAAAAAAAAAAACTCACCTAATGCTGTAAACATACAGAGCCCTGTTAGCTGGTATTATTATTAAAGGTTAAATATAACATCTCAAATTAAATATAATGCGTGTTTTTTATAATAACAACATTATCATTTTTTAACGATATAGGTAAAAATATAATAAATATGTAATATAGTTATCATATTTAGCAGAATACTCCTCTCAATAGCAATTTTTCAAAAAAGTCCAACTAACGTGCTATGGTCATTAACCCATTTGTGCCCAAATTTTTCTGAATGGTTTCATGCATATAATCGTGTTAATAGTGTCCTATGTGAACATGTTCTGCATTTATTTTCCCCAGGTTTTTTTTTTCTTTCTTGAAAATCATAACTGAATGTGCGGCAACTATAGTTGCCGGTGGGCAAATATGTTGTATGCACCCCCTCAATGTAAAATATGAATAGGAGTAGAAAATTTGGCATTTATCTCAAAATAACTGCTTTCAGCAGATTAATCTTTATTCATAAACAAATTTATTATGTATAAAAGTCGAAGAACATTTGATGCAAACCCCAAAAAACTGCATCTAGCTTATAATCTCTTGAATATGAAAACATAACAAACAACAAATCCATTTGCCTTAACCATTGTGCGCTGTTCAGGGTCTTTTTGACCCACATTTCTAACTTTCATTCATGGGGATAAC
Source organism: Rutilus rutilus (assembly GCF_951802725.1). Classification (NCBI taxonomy): domain Eukaryota; kingdom Metazoa; phylum Chordata; class Actinopteri; order Cypriniformes; family Leuciscidae; genus Rutilus; species Rutilus rutilus. The sequence goes on from NC_140211.1 coordinate 34,521,889, forward strand.
ATGGATAATTTGACATTGTTTAGTGTAAGATTTTTGCCCATCTTTTGGAAAATGCTGTTTTAAAAATAACAAATTATCACTTTAACCAGTAGATGGCTGCAGAGCACCACTATTTGCTATATGCTTTTTGACTAACTGAAAGACATCTTTTCACAAGTTTTTCCAGTTGTATTCATATCTACATATTATGAAATCACAATTATAATAATAAAAGTTACTTTTTGTCAAAGTTTAGGCACTTTTTGTACTTAAAAAAAATATGTCGCATCCTGATCAGCTTTAATTTAATCATAATGTAACATTATTGGAAAACTGATTTTATTTCTGTACAAAAACTGCTAAACTTTGACAAAAAGTAACTTTTATTGTTATAATTGTGATTTCATTATATGTAGATATGAATCTAACTGGAAAAACTTGTGAAAAGATGTATTTTAGTTTGAAACTTTTAGTACTTTTAGAGCTCTGCAGCCATCTACTGGTTAAAGTGATTTTTTTTTTTTTTTTTTTTTTTTTTTTAACGGCATTTTCCAAAATTTGGGCAAAAATCTTACACTAAACTGTCAAATTATTAGATATTAAGATATCCATGTTATCCCCATGAATGAAAGTTAGAACTGTGGGTATTTTATAAGGCAATTTTTATTTATTTTTTGGGAGAATTTTTCTTTTCTTTTTTTTGAACATTTTGTGGAGTAAAAATGTCCAAATGTGGAGTAAAAACATTAATAAACTGAGTAAAATTACATTTGTTTAAAATATATATATTGTTACAAAATTACATTTTGTTGCCTGGGGTCTCTCAGACCCCAAATAGCCTGACTGTAAACCGCAAACGAACAGCGCACAAGGGTTAAAGTTGTGGAACATAGTGCAGAACAAAGTGCAGCCATAACAGGGCATTGTGTATCAAAAAGTTAAATGAAAAAAAAATAAAAAAAAATAAATAGAATGAAGAAAAATATATATCTATATGTCATTTAAAGGGTTAAGTTATGTTTATGCACTAAACAAGACCAATAAACTTGATTTATTAACCTATTAACACAGTATACCCCATTTTCCCATGATATATGTACTTACAAGGCATTTGCCCACCGGCAACTATAGTTGCCGCTTGGACTTTTGACTAAGTGTACAAAAAACTATAGATCTCTTGTAAGATTTGTTTTGTTTGGATGATTCCAGAGACCTTCATGATTATGTAGATATATATATGTCAACAAAAAATACTTATTAGTAACATCAAAATGACCTTTCTTTGGGAGGGTTTGCCTTCGCCATGCTTCCTGGAAGTAGGGGTAGGAAGTTGACAGCTTCATGTGACAGGGAGGAAGTGAATACCTTTTTTTTTTTTCTTGAAATCCTTTATTTGGTTGTTTGATTGCATGTCATTGAGAAATAAAACATGGACAACATCTAGAAAAATACTTACAAAAGGAAAATGACAACTATGCACTGCAGCAACTATAGTTGCCGGTGGGCTTAAATTAAATGGCTTTCCTGAGGTAAATGTAACGTTACGTGACATATTGTTCTCAAGCTGTTTTATGGAGCTCTTTCCGTGGTTGAAAAACTCTGATCGATCGATTTTATGTAATCTCGGTAAGTTGAACTGTATCTTTCAAATGACCTATTGATCATTCGTGTTTATTTAGCCTACTATTAACTAGTAGTGTTTATGTATCTCTATGGCAAACGCGCGGGGGGAGGGCTGAGCCTGTTCGGAACTACGGGAGCCCAGAGGGGAGCGTCGGCGAATGTTAAAGAGAAAACCGATTTCCAGTCAAACAAATCGACGTAAACTACACATTCGAGTTAATCGATAAAATCGATTTATCGCCCAGCCCTAATTCCAGTCACTGGTCATACATCATTTTCAGCCCCGGAGGATACCCAAGGTGAAAGGTGGCATTGGCATGGAGGGGTCAAGGTCAGCGCTAGGGCACAAACTTGGGTGGTCCACGGGGCGTGGCAAAAATGTCAAGACGTCACCCCAGGTCAAGAGGTCATCATCAATTATAGGGTCATCAATCATTTTGACACTCTGTGACTCATAATAACTACTGACCTATACTGAATATAAAACTCAAATAAATAGGGATCTGCAAGTGGGTCACTCCCAAGCTTTGCTTATTTGTCTTGTTTGGTCAAGCCGAGGCTCACCGCCAAGGTCAAGAGTACAATGGTGAACAGGGAGAGAAAATAGAGAGGCTGCGTAGCTGGTCCGACGTGATATTTTTTCTCAAGGTTATCGCCAGGATGAAACAGAGGGGATGGAGTGGGAGAGAGAGCAAGGATGATGGACCTTTGGGTTGAATTACATTTGTACATGAGTGGGAGAGACAGAATATCATCCTGTGAGCACTCATACACATGAGCGGTGTAACATGAAAATATAAAATCAATTCAACTGATAGCCACCTTCTGTGGTTTCAGATGACGATGAATCTTGATATCGCCGTGACGGGCGCGTTCAGTTTCATCGGTGTAATAAGCCTTGAAACAATACGTCCCTGAAAAACAATTGTTTGTTGTTGACAAAGGTAAATACTCATATTAGGTAAATACTTCAACCTTAAACATTAATTTCTCTGTGAGGGTCTCTAGCTTAAACAGATAAATAGCTCGGTTTTCCAACGTTGGAGGCAGAATTGATTTTGCCCTCTAGCTTGACAGATAGCCCTGAAAGTAACAAATAGCAAAGAAGAGGACAAATCTTTGAAGCGCAACACTTATTAACTTCATGAGTATTGGGAAGGTGCAGTAATCTAAAAGTGATCTAGGCCTCCATTAGTAGAGGAAGGAGGCATCAGTCGGAAGACACCTTGTGAAAAAGAAGCCTCGCTAATTCCCCCCACATGCTGACAACAGATAATTGAAAAGCAAGGCTGCACACCCTTTCATCATCAACCGGATATGGACTTGTCAATTAACTTGCTCATATTTCATTGACTGATTGAACTTAACTGAACAGTCTTCTGCATTCCGCCTGTTTGATTGTGAGGCACAGTGGATGCTGCAATATGGCAAAATAGGGCATTACATTTGAGGGTCCCTCTCTCAGAGGAGCGCTATGTTAAAATAAACTTTATTTCTTCCCTTCGAGCTAGCGGGCAGGGTTGAATGGGTATGACCTTCCCATGTTACTGAGGGAAAAAGAACAGAGGAGAAAATGTAATTTCCACTGAAAAGATCTTAGGAGAGCAACCCACTTTAAAACGGCAAGCAGCCTGTCGTGTGACTGAACGCTGGGTAGTAATTATTAAACAAAGAGAATGCTTAGCGCTGTTCTAAAATGGGAATGTTGATGCATACTCAACATATCACGCTTTTAATGTAAACAACTGCACATTTAATTTGCTTCTTAAGAGAATACTACATTTATGACAGAGATGGCCTTTTAATAGTGAGGTGCATGCTTGTTACAGAACTGGCTCGACTTTAAGAATCCAATACAAGCACGCTACTCCCTTTTCCCATATGCAGAATGACTCTCATTGACTACTGTATTTTTCTTCAAATCAATCAGGCTAAAGGCGCACATTTCTGTATGAATATATTCCATGCCAGGAACGGTTGGTTACACTAAAGTACCCTGAGGTAGATATGCCTTTAAAGACACCATTCTCTACATGGAAATTCATGCGGGGGTGTTGACTAATAAGATGAGCTATTGACCATGTGAGTGATTTCACTATATTGAGAATTACTCCGTCAATGCAATTTTCTGGCAGTGCAACAGAGAGAAGCAGTTTTTTCCTTCTTCATACATTATTCATAGTTTCCTGACAGACTTTGATTTGTATGTTTACAGAATGGGGGCTTCCTGAGCGATGATTTAATCTTTTAATTGGATAATAAATCCAACACTTTGTGTAGTGGCTTTTCAATTGCCATCAGTTGACCACAGAGGCCAAATTAGTTTTAAAGCATTTGCATACCTTAGCATTTGGGCTAAAACAAAGGTTAGAGGGATTAGGAATAAAGATGGAAAAGTGTGTGTGTGTGTGTGTGTGTGTGTGTGTGCGTGTGTGTGTGTGTGTGTGTGTGTGTGTGTGTGCGTGTGTGCGTGCGTGTGTGTGTTGCGTGTGTGTGTGTGTGTGTAAACCATAATTTCAATTTGAAAAGAAAAAAAGAAGAAAATGTTAGTGGTTCATGTTAATTAGACTTTTAGTTTTTTCTTTTTTATTGAAATCATCATTTTCAGTTCGCCCATTGGCAAACATTTGCAAATTACAGGCCAAGAAATAACAGCACAAATGTTTACAGTGCACTTTTCATCAGTTGTAAAACAGGTACACATTTCTGCCCATGAGCAGAGCTATTTTCTTCCTGTGGGAGTACTATGTGACACCACAACAGTGAACAAAATACAACATTTTATATATTGGAAGCCACGGCCATGTTTAATTAGGAAAACTGTGATCACACCAGAGACCCACTGTAAATTTAAAGTGATTTCCATCTGCTTTTGCTTGCTTTTTGTTTTAATTACCAAGCAAATTTGTCAATAATTTTTAATGAGGCAGTACCTTTGACCTGTTCTCTCCTCAGACAAATCCCCCCAATTATAGTTAAAGGTCAAAGGTGGTTGTTTGGCAGATATTCAGGAGACATGCAAATTGAACTAAAATTTGCATCGCAGGAGATGTCACACATGATAACAGTTTAAACAACCCTGTTGTGCCTCCGGAGGCTTGATGCCTGCTCAGCCGGGGAAGATCGAGATAGATTCAGCGTGATTAAAACATCCCATTCTTGGCAGCTCTGTTTACGTCATGACCTTCACCCTCACACCTCTTCATGCCACACTAGTCGTTTAATCGATGTAGTAATTCTCTCACAGTAGCCTGATCGCTCTGCTCCCCGACTGTATGCAGATCACACTCGATAGATGAATGAGGGATAAGCACCCTTGACAGTAACGGTCCTTTTGATCTAGCTGAGGAGCACTAATATGAAACTGTTATCGTTGAAAATATTCACCTAATTTCACACCGGACCTCTAAAGAATCTTGCACATTGCCGACACACCTGACAACACTCAGAGATGAAATCAGCAAATCTATGCATTAAGTAGACTTTCACTCCCTTTCTGCAGGCAGTTTCATTCTATCAAACTAGTCTGGCCTAAGCCGCTTCACAGTCCTGTGAGTTGTGTTGTACTTTTCTCTCAGAGAACACTCTTTCTGTGTCTTGTAGTTTTCAGTGTGGGAAAATTATATTGAATTAAAATATTGTCAAAAGCCATGATAATAGCTGCCCTTGAGATATTCTATTGCAAATGTGTAAATACAAGTTGGCTAAACATAAGATTTTCAATTCATGTGTTTTAAAATATGCACTCTACTGTTGAACCTACAAAGTATCATTAATGCGTCCATTGAGTTTGCAAAAATGTATTTGAATTCACTGATGCAAGAAGTATTTAATTCTGGGTCACTTTCACTTGCTTTACAAATGGGAGCTACTTAATGTTAACCTAATCAATTATTAAAGCAGCCCTGTCTACTTAACATGATTTGTATTTGACTAGTCCCATTAGCAACATCGTACCTCATCGAATGCAACTTGTGTGTTATTTTGGCAAATTCTCTGTCTTGAGTTCCTTTATGTCAATATTTCACGAGTCTCTTCACAAGCCCTAAACCAAGATAAGACTGAGCTTACCCAATCAATTTAGGAAGCAAAGTTTGAAGGTAAAATAGTAATGAGCCAAAGTTGATTTAGATTTAACCTGTTAAGAACCAAAAAAAATGTAATTTCCCTTCCTGTAATATTTTTTCAATATATAGGTTACCATCTATTATGTATGTAGTTTTAAGTTATAACTAGTTAGAATTATGCCATGCTTCATTTCAAAGGAATGTTTGATTATTGTTTCTTTTTATTGTTTTGTGTATTCTCAAGTTTGCATTGAACCTACAATAGTACGCTTAAATCATTAGTAATTTGAGGTGGTCCTAAGCCATTATTGAAAATGTATTTTCTGCACTAGAATGCAAAAAAATACCATTAACCATCAAAAGAATGGAAAATACAAGTTACATGTCCAACATATGTCCTTGTATATATATATCTGTGGCTATACTTCTCTATGGCCAGTGTTGGTTGTTTTCTTTTTCTCATACAGTCGTTTACTTTTTAATGCCTCTGTTCTATCATTAATCAAAGCTCTGAGTTGCCTTTACGCAGCATGTTCCAGCGCAGTAGTCTGTTACATTTGTTAAGTGTCAGCATTTTCTCCAACACCATCTCTTGCTATTTTAAGAACAGGAGCAATATGATTGTCTCTCAGTTCCTTTGCTTTTTTTTTTTTTTTTTTTAGTGGAATGAACTTTGTCCATGTTGTGACCCAATCTCTCTACTCTTTTTCTCAGCAGGTTACCATCAAAATGGTGGCCAGAGAGGCAAGTGGGCACAGCTACCTGGTGGCGTGCTGGCAGCCTATTCTTATCCTGATGCTGGGTACCGTTCTGTCCGGCTCTGCCACTGGCTGCCCCTCTCGCTGTGAGTGCAGTGCCCAAGAGCGCTCGGTTGTGTGTCATCGGCGGAAGCTGATCTCCCTCCCCGAGGGAATTCCCATTGACACACGACTGTTAGATCTCAGCAAGAACCGCTTGAAAGCCATCAACCCTGAGGAATTTCTCAATTACCCACACCTGGAGGAGCTACAGCTTAATGAGAACATCATTTCCATCATTGAACCAGGGGCCTTCATCAACCTCCTTGGCTTGCGAACTCTGGGACTACGCAACAACAAGCTGAAGTTGATTCAACAGGGTGTTTTCACTGGCCTCAGTAACCTCACTCGGCTAGATATTAGTGAGAATAAAATTGTTATTTTGTTGGACAATGTGTTTCAAGACCTCTACAACCTGAAAGAGCTGGAGGTGGGGGACAACGACCTGGTGTTCATCTCTCACAGAGCTTTTCATGGCCTCAGCAGCCTAGAGCAGCTCACTATGGAAAGATGCAACCTGACCTCTGTGCCAACAGAGGCCTTCAGTCATCTTCACAACCTGATGATCCTCAGGCTGCGGCATCTGAACATCAACATCATTCGAGACTTTTCCTTCAGGAGGCTTTATCGACTCAAAGTCTTAGAGATAGCAAACTGGCCTCTTTTAGAAACCTTGACCACAAAGTCCCTCCATGGACTCAACATCACAACCTTGAGCATCACAAATTGCAATCTCACTGCCGTCCCTTACGTGGCCATTCAGCACCTGGTTTACCTTCGATTTTTCAACCTGTCCTTCAATCCGATTGAGGTTGTGGAGGGCAACAAAATGCACAATTTGCTGAGGCTCCAGGCTTTTCACTTGGTTGGGGGCCGTCTAGTCAGCATCGAGCCTTATTCATTCAGAGGACTCAACTACCTTCGGGTTCTCAATGTATCCAGCAATAGTTTAAGCACTTTAGAGGAGTCTGCCTTTCACTCGGTCGGCAATCTGGAGACACTGGCTCTTCATGACAACCCCTTGGCATGCGACTGTCGTCTCCTCTGGGTCTTTCGCCGTAGATGGAGACTTAATTTCAACCGCCAGCAGCCATCTTGTGAAATGCCAGAGTTTTTGCAGGGTAAAGAGTTTAAAGACTTCCCAGATGTTCTCCCAACAAATTATTTTACTTGTCAGAAATCTAAGATCCGAGATCACAAAGCCATGCATAAATTTGTGGATGAGGGGACCACTGTCCAATTCCCTTGCCAAGCAGATGGAGACCCCGCTCCCATGATTATGTGGCAGTCTCCAAAAAAGCAATTTATCACTACTAAAACCATTGGCCGGCTGTCGGTGTCTCCTGATGGCACCCTAGAGGTTAGATATGCCCAAATACAAGACAATGGCACATACACATGCATTGCTGTCAATGCAGGGGGTAACGACACCCGTTTGGCTCACCTACATGTTCATAGCTACTCTCCCAATTGGCCCCATCAGCCCAATAAGACTTTTGCCTTCATCTCGAACCAGCCCAATGATAACAGTGCCAATGGAACTGATGCGATTGATCCCTTTCCCTTCGATATGAAGACTCTCATTATCGCTACCACCATGGGGTTTATCTCTTTCTTGGGAGTGGTGCTGTTCTGTCTGGTGCTCTTGTTCCTCTGGAGTCGAGGGAAAGGCAATGCCAAGCCAAATATTGAAATTGAGTATGTGCCACGGAAAATAGATGGAGAAAGCAGCCCTGCTGAAGGATCTCACAAAATCAGTATGAAGATGATTTAAAAGACTAATCACCATTGTGTGTGCATTACGTGAATAGGTGTTCTTGACAACAGACTTACTTTGAGGGAGGAAGGAGAGCGTAATCTTTGCACCCCTTATGGAATTATAAAAAAGAACAATGTTCTGACAAAAGCCTTTTACATTTTTTTTACTGACTGTACAGATCAATCATGCAGGGATTGTGTACTCAAAGGGAAAGCAGACAGGTCATTTGAGGGTTTCAAAAATCTGTGTACTTGTTTGGGTAAGTGTTGAAAAACATAGTCCTGTTGAAATTTGTGCGAAAGCCAGAATACAAAGGACCGGTATATATTTATACCTGTCCTCTTGTCTCTTTTTCTGTACATAATGATTTCGATGTACATTGGGCAATACAGTGGTTGAATGCAACCGATCAGACGTTATTGGTTGTTGAGCCTACTGGAGTGCATGTGCTATATCTAGATACATGCAAATTGTATAGGTCTAATTAAATCACTGTAAATGTCCATTACCAACTCTTTATAAGAGATCAGTTTGTTTTAAATGATTTATTGATTAGGCTTGACAATCATTAATATCTCAATGGTCAAGTATTAATCATTAAATATGGTTTGATGGTGCGATTTCAATTTTGACATCTTACATAGTATCATAAAGCCAGATGTAGCTTTGAATTTAAAGCCATTTGCTTTGACTGAACATGTGACAAAACTATTGGACCTGTGGTTGTACTCACACTAAACTACTATTCCATCAGACAGATCTCCTTAGTTTTTATTCACCTACTGGTGAAAAGTTTACAATTTTATTGATTTAGTCATCAAAATGTCATCAATTTGCCATGCTATAATGCATTTTCTACCACTCTCAAGAGGCAGGAGTTGCTCAGTAGGTAAATGTGTTCTACAACCCTTGAAACACTTACAATTATAGCTGTTTTTGGGACAATGGATGGCTGTAAAACATATTAAAATGACAAGCTTTTATACTTCAATGTCTTTGCTCATTTCTTTTGCTCTGCTCTGTCAATTAAACATTGAGAGCTGGTGAGGTACACAGGAAGATTATTAAAACGCTGCTCTAATGTGCAGCTAAAACCTTCGCTCTCCCTCACACGCCATATTATATTCAAGATTTTCTGAAAAAACATCTTTTCTCTGTAAATACTCATTTCAGTGTTAGTGGATAGAACACGTAACGTTAGTGAGAGTGGATTTGAAATGTTAAATCAACCTAGGATTATAGGTTTAAACCCTATATGCATGAATCTGCTTAATTGGTAATTGGATTAACTCAAAATTAGTTTTGACCCTAAAGAAAAATTGAGAGTATTGAGAATGGATACGCATAGTGCATATACGCATCCGCAAGTGTGTGATCTGCTAGACTAGTCTACAACGACAGACTGTTGTGTATTTATTTGCTCTGTTAGATAATTTTGAGCTTCCTGCAACTCGAAGCCTGCCATTTCCCAATACTCATCACACACACACACACACACACACACACACACACACACACACACACACACACACACACACACACACACACACACACACACACACACACACACACACATTTGCCTTCTAAAGTAATCTATAACATGTTGCAACAAATCCACAAATATCCAGAGAGGCTTTTGTTTTTGAATGCACTCGTTTAGACAAAGCTACCAGGGACAAAGCCACCGCACAAATCAGGATAGGAGGACCAACCTGACAACCCATCATCTCTCACAGGAGCATAATGGAAAACGTGTCAGCTGGAGTCTAAGCACAGAGCCCTCATGTTTAAATGGGAAACGATAGTTGTGTAAGATTATCTTCCTGTCCTTTTTCTACAGAGATGACTCCCAAACAGTTGACCAAACCCCACAGCGCTTTAATAATGAGCAAATACAACAGCAAGGGAGGGAGTGGGAGTGGTGAACATTAATAAGAGAGGAAGTGGAGCAACCAGATGCCAGAGAGAAGAAAGGCAAAAAAGAAAAATGGAGATGATTAATATTTAGTGAAATAAGACCATTAAGAACAAAGCCAATATGGAGGCTGTGTTCTTCAAAAAATCAAAAATGATTAATTCAGGTTAATACAAAGCTGGCTAAAATATTTAGTAACTGAGCCAAACTACAATATGAATTAAAATTAAGAGATAAGGAGGCATATTTCCTCTCTATTGGATTACTTTAGGAACTATTTTGTATTTTTTGCTCTTCATTCATCTGTTCTACCTCTTTGACCTTGTGTCTGGAGGTTTCAGAACAGTTTTTGGAAATGGTGTTATACTATAATTGCATTTTCTTTGAAACTATTTTCACTCATAAATTGCTAGTAAATTCCATCAATAATGACAAAGAAACGTCCATTAACACATTGGATTAAAGGTGAAATTTTGAAAAGGAAAGACCAATTGAAGAAAGTTCAATTCTTGTAAAATGTCCAATAATCGTTTTTTTATTTTTTATTATTATAAATTTTTTTTTTACAGTGTAGTAATTACTGAATTAACAGTCTTAGACACCAACATATCTGAACAAATTTGCACAAAGTCTCACTGTAATTCATCATAATTAAGATCTCTGCCATTGTAATCTGTAGATTACTATTAAAATTGCCATGTTTTGTTAATCCAACAGGCTATATGGAATACAATCTAACATTGAGCTGTGACGTCTGTGAGGTAAGTGTAATACAGGGGAAGGGAACATCTCAGTCTTTTATTATGTCAGATTATGCCACTTTATTCATCATGTGAGTATTCACCCTCTGACTTATAAAGAACTTGTTCATCTGTCGGCTCACAGTGATAGGATGATGGCTACATGCAATTTTGGATTGGTAAAAAAAAATTCTAACCATCATGACATGATTTGTTAAAAGGGTAATACCTTGACATTTAATCTGCATTAGATGTATTGTACAAGGAACATACAGTATATATTATTTATAACAGGAAAAATACTGAACTTCACATTGACAGATTCTTTTGACAGACCATAATATAATATATCATAATATTGGCCAATTTGCATGTCTCTTCAACCTTGTAACAGTGATCACCAGTGAAATCCAAGGATCAGTTTTTGCACAGATAAATTATTTAAATAACTATTGACTGTGAAAATTGTGCAATGATATTTACAGTTAAGACCACTATAGCCATTAGCTATTTTGCTCTCACCTTCAGCCTATTTTTCTGTAACAAGGTTAAATGGTGTTGCGCAGAACAAGTTTTGAAAGATAAATGGCATGAAATAATGTTGCGCTTAAGCTTTGTAACAATGCATGATTGTTTTAGGAAGCTGTAGCCACATATGATTGTTTAAAAATTGTCCATTGAAAAAGAAAAAGAAAACATTTTGACAATAATCTGATTCTGAATATCGAGGGATACATCTCCTGGATTTTCTAGTGTTTACCAACCTGATACTTCGGGCCTGAGGTGGGAAACTATAATTTCTTGTAAGTTTAGAAGCAACCTTCTCAAATTAAAGTGTTTTTCCTGAATGTTTTGGTTGGTTTTTGGAGTTGGTTACACTTTATTTTAAGGTGACATAGTTACATTGTACTTACTCAAATAAGTACTGAGTAATAATAATTAACTACATGTACTTACTATAGAGTTAGGGTTAGGGTTTGGTTTAGGGTTAGTTAATTGTAGTTATGCATAATTTACTTTTATTACTAAGTACATGTATGTCACCTTAAAATAAAGTGTTACCCTGGAGTCTCTCTTATATGAAAATATCATATGTTAAATATGTGCCACTGAGATATTTACATAGATTCTTCATGGGTAATAGAAAAAAAAAAAAGATGACATGGTCAAATATGTTATCATAAACATTATGTGCATCCCTACATATTTTATGTTAATATGTTTCAAATTAACGTACAATGCAATCACTACAAATGGAAAGTTCTCTAAATTCTGAATTTAAATGTCTGGTAATTTTTCAAATTGAAAAACTCCTAGCATATCACTCATGAGCAAGAGCAGGCGTTCCTCTCATCGCTGCGTGTCCTCGTTCCAGGCTATCAGCAATATGCATTTATCAAATATGGAGCTGCTGGTCAAGGTCATTTTGAATTATTTGAAGGCATTTCTTATTTTCCAGTCTGTTTAACTTTGGCATGCAGGCACCGAGCAACAGCATACAGCACTATAAAGCATGGTAGGCTTCCATTAAGTGTTTACTACATCTCAAGAAATCATAATAAACTAGAAGGGATGCTGTATGTGGCACTGGCACAGCACAACAGTGGACTATTATAATGACATAATATCAGATGAAGCTCAGCCAAAAGATATAGATTAAGAAATGACAGTGTGATTTTCTGTCGCCATCACTTCCATGAGCAGCTAACAGAATCAATCAAGCTTGGAGGACTAGATGTATGGGGAGTGAATTAATCTAGCATTGTGGTCTTGCTCTTATTGCATAAAGCTGCTAAGAGAATGGCTCACTCACCGATTGGTTTTATTTGTAATGCAGCCGCTCTGGTGGGATCAAGTGGAGTAATTTTGTAATGTCTGCAAACAGCCAGGAGCTGCCATCTCGTGAATAAGATAAAGACCCAACCGTGTCACTCTTCTTGAGGCATTACCTATGAGTCACATGATGGACATGTCTCTGCGTGTTTGGTGTCTTTTTTGAAGCCGAGTCCCCAGGGTAAACTCTCTATACAGCTGTTGTACTCTGTATAATGTCTGATCATTTCTTTTCAATTAACTCCACCGATCAAATTTAGCTCTTAGATTACTAATCAGTTTAGCCATGGTGAAGCAGGAAGAGAGCCTTACAGCAGAGGAGAGTAATTACAAGCAGATTGGCCACTGTTGAGAGCCAATGACACAAAGCGTCTGTGTGATGGAGGAGGATAGTACTCATCAGGGTTTTACAGGCTCACCACATGGGCTCACTGCTCCCAGTGCACTCACTTTACATAATGCTTTATAGTCAGGGACACCTTAAAGGGTCATGAAGGTCTAGATCTACGCGCCCCCTGAACCCCCATAATAAAGATGGACAGTGACATAGAAATTTGCACGATTTAAGCATACGTTCCGTACAATTGAGGTATTATCGAAATATCTAAATTTTAATAACGAGTGCTTATTTAACAACAGGCAAGTAAAACGATCTGGGTTACATTTTAGACACACACACCTCTGAAGGGATAGAAAAGTCACAAGTCACTCGCAAGTCGCAACCTGCATTGGTGAACAAGGCCGAAGTCCACCATTCTCCAGTTCTCGAAGCTCTCTTGAGAAAAATGCTTGCTACACACACATAGTTTAGATGTGTCCGTGGTTGATGGCCAATCAACCGCCCGCAGCCAGAGTCTAGCCCTGGCAGCATCGCGGGGAAAGATATGCAACGCACTGGAACTTGTCAGCTTTGCCTCGTTTAAATATGCTATATAAATAACATTTACTTACTTACTAAAAAGAATCATTTCATTTGTTTGTGAATTGGTCATCACAGCTTTGTGCCATGTCTGCAGTTGCATGTGCAGGAAACAGTGGAGCACACACTACAGATGTAATCTAACTAACGCCACCTCACGAGATGATATCTGACGCAACCGCATATGGATGCGCGCAAACTTAAGATTAGCCTATTTTCGCAGTCTGAAGCCTAATGTCACCTCACTGGAACAGACTTTTTGCATCATCAACTCACTTCACAGCAATGCACTAGGCATAATTTCCACCAAATGTGCTTTCAGAGCGGTTATATTCTTGAGTGCAGAGCAGTTTTCATCCCGATTGACCAGTGGAGACAGGTGGCACATTGGCTCTTATATTAGATTACAGGGTGAGATATGGCAACCATTGACATGCAGAAGTGGTATTTAACCATAGCGGAGTACTAAGTGAGGAGGCGAAATATGAATTAATAGAACCGCTCCCGTGTGGTTAACAGCAGTAAGTAATCAAGTAATTCATATGCTTTTCCTCTCTGATAGGTGCTGCCAGCTGTGTCTGTGCTGCATAAGGAGATGACAGGCCTCTGATGCCAGCTTGCGGATGATTAGGAGGACTATCATACCAAAATGCCAGCTGCTGTGTCTTTCTACAAGAGCAATCACCAACACTATTGTTGGGACCGTATGAACATGCCAAAAAGCAATAGTTTAAATTGGGCATCTACCTTAATTTTTAGCACGGAAGAAATGTATTTCCTGTGAAGAATTCCAATTCATTAGCCACCATAGGTAAATAACTGCAAAAATAACGAACGGTAAAACTATTTGCGCTAAAAACCAGTGTGTTTATTATAATCAATCAATCAATCATTAATCAATCAACAGCACGTACAGTTTTACCTCATTCTTTTTCTTTAAGTCCACATGCACACTGAAACAAACACGAGTAAATGGTGTTTGTTATCCATTGCCACATAAAACATGTGAAAGGAAATGGAAGGAAAACCAAATGGAAAGAAGGAGAAAAATGTTTTATGGTTTCTTTTGATTAACATTAGTAAATTATCATTCACTGTACACTAATTAGAGCAGTGAGGGTGCTGGAGAGACTCAGCTGGAGTTTAAGATGAACTAAAACACACAATTAAAGGCAGTCCTTGCACGGTAATTTCCGAGGGCATGTTGAAAACTCTGCACACAGCTCAGAAGCACTTTGTAAATCTCCTGTGGCCACAGAACTACTCTACTCCATCCACTACAGTTAACATGCACCAAACTATATGCTTTTTAAAGGCAGGGCCATCAAGCATGCACAGTTCAATCATCTGCATCCTCTCAAAATAACAGAAAGTTTCATTAAAGTACACTGTCACTTTTTTGTTCAAAATTAACAAAATTTAAATGAGTCAATACATCATCAATCCTTCTTCCAAAACACATTTTTGTCTTACCGTGTTTCACTATGGTAAGCCTATTATGAGCGTATATATATACATACATACATACAATGTTGTTATTTATTCAATTTAAAGTGCCTCTTTGAGGTTAAAACATGTAGGCTATTTCCATATCACCTTGTTTGTCTTGATGTGTCTGACACAGCCGTCCTTGTCATTATTAAAGGAATAGTTCACTTAAAAATAAAAATTCTGCCATCATTTACTCGCCCTCGAGTTTCAGACCTGAATGAATTTCTTTTTTCTGCTGAACACAAAGGAATATATTTTGAAGAATGTTGATGGACCCCACTGACTTCAATAGGGTCCATCAATTGTTTGTTTAACGACATTCTTCAAAATATATTCCTTTGTGTTCAGCAGAAGAAAGAAATTCATACAGGTTTGAAAGAACTTGAGGGTGAGTAAATGATGGCAGAATTTTCATTTTTAAGTGAACTATTCCTTTAATGCCTATCCCTCATATATATGCCGTGTTTGATTATAGTTTGTGTATTAACTAACATTGGTATGTACAAATAAAATATAACATCTCATTATAGAGATTTTTCACTTACTGTTACATTTATTACCACCATTACCATAATAGTGGTTAGAAATATATTAGAATAAATGTCAATTTAATTTAATTTATCAACTTTAATAACAATTTGTATTTCATTTAATTAAAATGTAACACCCTTTAAATTTAAAAGGTAAGGACTGTTAATACATCAAGATTTTTAAAGTAAAAGCTATATATATATATAAAAAAAAAATATATATATATTTTTTAAATAAAAGTTCACCAGCAATAACAACGGTGCATACCACAATATTGGTTTAAATTTCTGAACACATGATATTGCCACATATAGTGCAATCTGCAAGTTATGATTGGCTGTCTGACAATAAGTCTAGCTTATTTTCCATGTACCCAGTTGTATTGCAAACGATTATGTTGTATTGTAACACTATTACACCAGCCAGGAGAAAATAAATTAAAAGGAAAAGAGTCAGAGCCAAAGAGAACACTAATCACCATAGTGGTGATTTCACATGAATAACTTTTACACAATCATTTTACAAATTCATTACGATATGCTGTTGTTGATTGTGTTGTCGCAGATGCTGGATTGGTTTATTGAGTCAGCCAGAATTGTTGGAGATGCTCTAAAGATTTACGGCTGAAGCATTAAGATTTCTGCTGACATAAAACAAAGAACATTCCATCAGATTTCTTGAGGAACTGCCATGGAATTACTGGTGTGAGGATTTAAACCACAAATAAGATCCTCTCATTGACGTTATTGCTTTTGAATAGCTGAAGCAGGTATTCTTTTAACTCTTTTTTGGATATCCATATCGTCAACACTATGGCATCTTTAAAGCAGTTGTTTAAATATAGATTTACTGTCATCTATCCTCATGATTAAAACATTCTTCTGTAGAAGAAATCAGAACAGATCAAATACACTGAAAATCTTGTACTGACAGCTGAATGAAACACAGACAGTCCACTGAGATTGTTCAACACAATAGTATTGTATGTCCAGGACTGTCTGGATTCCGATAATTTGTTGTGGACCCAATTTCATTTGTATAATAATGAAACTGTTTAACAGTCAATTGTGTTTTAATGCAAATGAGGCGTAGAGGTGAGTGCAAGAGATGAGTATACTCCCGCACATACACTCCCCTTAAAATGGACAATGTAAGAAAATTGAATACATTAACCTTTCCTGCCTTTGTTTTTATTCTACTGCTTGATACTTTAATGAAGTAACAGTGGTCAGCAATACTAGCAGCCCTGGAACCAAGGCAAACCACCTGATTATCTGACTGCAATCAGCCTTTAAGCAAGAAAATATACTGGTACAAAATAATGCATTAGGAAAATGGGATTCTTTTTCAATCCCCTCTTTAAAAAAAGAAAGAAGTCAGTCATCATGCTGTATGAATAAAAGGTCACCAGTGCTTTTCAAGTGGTAGGAGATAACAGAAAGTTCCATCAGCCATTTCAGATAGCCTCACAAAATCACACAAAGAAGTGTTAGAAGCGACTTATCCAGAGGGAAAAAGTTTTTTTGTTGAGCAGCCCTCTCTGAGCAGCTATACGCTTGTGACAGTTCCTGTCTTTTGACTGCATCCCTCATTATGAAGCATCTTGCATCAAAAGTCCTGTCTGTCACATGATAACCTCCTGAAAAAGCTAGATATCCATAAAACAAATCAAGCTGCAGACAACGCTTAAACACTTAAATTCTCAGATTAAAAAAGGAGAATCAGAAGTGACTGCATTTTCAGTGTCCATTCGCCAACACAGAATCATTAAAGGGGACATATTATGCAAAATTATTTTTTTATAAGGTGTTTGAACACCAATGCGTGTCCGCAGTGTGTGAGAACAACCAGCCTATAATGGTAGATTCAGAGCTGATTCAGAATTGAAAAGGCCAAGTTTTTATTTCCGTTTTTTTTTTCTAAATGTTCTGTGGGCTGTAATTAAGTAGAGTTAACATTTGTTGTCTAGTTGTCTAGTCAGTTGACAAATGCAGTGAGTAACACATTATAGAATGTATAAAGCAAAGCGTCAGTAAGCAACCAGTCGTGATTAGGGCCATCTGACTGCTTTTATTGGGATAAAATTCTCTAAAACGACAGTCATACAAAAGAATAAATGCATGAGATTACAATTCATAAAAAGAAAACAATGTATTTCCTTGCAGCGAGAGTGACAGACAACGCGATATACGGGGTTCAACCGCGGCTGGCTGGATTGAGCGTCCAGCAAAGCGTCAGCAAGCAACCAGTCGTGATCACGGGCCATTTGACTGCTTTAATTTGGATAACTGGCCCCAAAAGATCAATCATACAGCTAGAGAGGGAGGAACACAAAACACAAAAACTGCCAAAAATAAATGGTTTCTGAAACTTGCCAAGGCAGACTGCCAGCCAGCCACTGACAGGTCAAGTGACATGCCAGTGGCGGCTCCTGCCAGCCAGTTGAAGATTGAACCCCTACTGGAGTTTTTACTGATGATGCCCTCACATTCTTTCACAATTAGCATAAATACAAGTTTCCTGGTTAAAAACGGCAAGGACAGCTATAGCCAAGTTTGTTTACTATTAACTATTAAGACTGTGTGTTTTTTTAAGCTAAAGCTTCACATGCACATTCTGGGGACATCAGAGACTTATTTTACATCTTGTAAAAAGGGGCATGATAGGTTCCCTTTATATTCAATTCAAATTTCAATTCAAATTTATTTGTATAGCGCTTTTCACAATACATATTGTTTCAAAGCAGCTTTACAGAAAGTGCATTTCAGAAATGTACATAGAAATATAAAGTTAGTTAATCATGTATTAATTTAGGGCATAACATCGCTGGCGTTGAGTCGTCTCTTCACAGGCATCGAGTCATCTCTTCACAGGCGTCGAGTCGTCTCTTCACGGGTGTTGGGGCATCTGAAGTCTCCATGAGAGGCTGGATACAAACTGGAGCTGACGAACTCTATTTACCTCGGGACTAACGTCCCGAGATAACAACAGAAAAGCAGATGGGAAATAATTAGCATAGCTGCTGTTCATAATATTAATGCATTTTATCCGATTTAACTGTAGTATAAAAGGTAAGTATTATGTGAATGCTTGGCTAAAGAGATGCGTCTTTAATCTAGTTTTAAACTGGGACAGCGAGTCTGAGCCTCGAACAATATCAGGAAGACTATTCCAGAGTTTAGAAGCTAAATGTGAAAACGCCCTCCCTCCTTTAGTGGACTTAGATATCCTAGGAATGACCAGAAGCCTCGAATTTAGTGATCTTAAAGAGCGCGATGGATTGTAGGACAATAGAAGATCCGGTAGATACACTGGAGCAAAACCATTTAGGGCTTTATAGGTCAGTAGCAATACTTTGTAATTGATAGGTAACTTAATAGGTAACCAGTGTAGAGATGATAGAATTGGTGTTATATGATCATATTTTCTTGACCTAGTAAGAACTCTAGCAGCTGCAACTGTAGCTTGTTTATTGAGGACGCAGGACAACCAGCTAATAAAGCATTACAGTAATCTAGTCTCAAGGTCATGAATGCATGAATTAACTTTTCTGCATCAGAAACAGATAGCATGTTACGTAGCTTAGCAATGTTTCTAAGGTGGAAAAAGGCTGTTCTTGTAACATATGAAATATGATTTTCGAAAGACAAGTTGCGGTCTAGTATAACACCCAGGTCTTTTACTGTAGTGGATAACGTAACAGGACATCCTTCTAAATTAAAGTTGTATTGCAAGAGGTTTTGTGGGCAGTTTTTTGGACCAATAAGTAATACCTCCGTTTTATCTGAATTTAATAGCAGAAAATTACACGTCATCCAGTATTTTATATCTTTAACACACTCTGTCAATTTAGATAATTTAGTGTTTTCATCTGGTCGTGATGAAATATATAATTGACTGTCATCAGCATAATAGTGGAAATTAATTCCATGTTTTCTTATTATATTACCAAGTGGCAGCATATATATTGGGAATAGAGGGCCTAACACAGATCCTTGCGGCACTCCATAGTTTACTGACGTTATCTTCGTTTTAGAAGATTTTTCCCCATTTAAACAGACAAAATGGTAGCGGTCTGATAAGTATGATCTAAACCAGTTTAATGCCTGTCCCTGAACACCAGTGTAATTTTGTAGGTGATTTAAGAGTATTTTGTGATCTATAGCAGTGGTTCCCAATTCCAATCCTCGTGACCCACTGCTCTGCACATTTTGTAGGTCTCTCTTATCTGACACACTCAGTTCAGTTCATGGAGTCTCTCCTAATGAGCTGATGATCTGGTTCAGGTGTGTTAAATAAGGGAGACATACAAAATGTGCAGAGCAGTGGGTCACGAGGACTGGAATTGGGAACCACTGATCTATAGTGTCGAACGCAGCGCTAAGATCGAGTAAAACTAGTATTGAGATACAGCCTTGGTCAGAAGCTAGAAGTAAATCATTTGTAATTTTAACGAGCGCAGTTTCTGTGCTATGATGCGCCTGAATCCTGACTGAAAATTTTCATAGATATCATTTTCTTGCAAGAAAGAGCACAATTGAGCGGACACAACTTTTTCTAGTATTTTAGACATAAATGGAAGATTTGAAATGGGTCTGTAATTTGCTAGGTTATTATGATCTAATTGTGGTTTCTTAATGAGAGGTTTTATAACTGCCAACTTTAATATTCTTGGAACATGACCTAAAGTTAAAGACGAGTTAATAATATTGAGAAGAGGCTCTTCCACTACAGGTAACACTTCTTTCAGTAGTTTAGTGGGTATTGGATCTAATAAACATGTTGTTGGTTTAGATGCAATGATAAGTTTATTTAGCTCTTCCTGTCCTATAGTTGTAAAGCGCTGAAGTTGTTCTTGAGGGGCGTTAATTGAGGCTGAATCATAAGACACCATTAAAGATTGTACATTTACAATTGTGTTTCTGATGCTTTCTATTTTCTCAGTGAAGAAATTCATAAAATCATTACTACTACACTAACGGAATATTTTGCTCAGGTGATGTCTGTTTATTTGTTAGTCTAGCCACGGTGTTAAATAAAAAACCTTGGATTATTTTGGTTATTTTCTATTAGTTTGCGGAGATGCTCAGCCTTGGCTGCTTTTAGGGCCTTTTTATAATGTGACATACTGTCTTTCCACGCGATTCTAAAGACCTCTAAATTAGTTTGTTTCCATTTACGCTCTAAATGACGAGTTTCTCTCTTGATAACATGCATAGCACTGTTGTACCATGGTGCTTTAGTTTTCTCTCTAACCTTTTTTAATCTAATTGGTGCAACAATGTCTAATGTACTAGAGAAAATGGTGCTCATACACTCTCAGAAAAAAAAGGTACAAAAGCTGTCACTGGGACAGTACCCTTCAAAAAGGTTCTAAAATGTACCATTTAGGTACTAATATGTACCTTTGAGGGACTAATATGCACTCTTTAGGTACAAAAGTGTACCTTTTGAAAAGGTACTGACAGTGACAGCTTTTGTACCTTTTTTTCTGAGAGTGTAGTGCTAGTCATTTCCTCTCGTTCATCTGTTTGTTTGGGTTCACTGAGCAGCTGAGATAGATCAGGTAAGCTATTTGAGAATCTATCTATTAATTAATGCTTTATCAACATTGACCAATAGATCTGAGAGAAAGTCTGCAAACTCTTTTAGGAAATCAGCATAGGGCCCTGGAGGTCTATATACAGTAGCCAAGGCTAGAGATAATAGGGATTTCTTTCTTACATCAAAGAGCGTAATATTTAGCACAAGTACTTCAAATGAATTAAACCTGTGACCTGTTTTCTGAGTAACATTAAGAATATCTCTATAGATTGTTGCAACACCGCCGCCACGACCAATCAGACGGGGCTCATGCTTATAACAGTATCCTGGTGGAGTAGACTCATTAAGACCGAAATAATCATTTGGTTTAAGCCAGGTTTCAGTAAGGCAAAGTACATCGAAACTATTATCTGTGACCATTTCATTTACAATAACCGCCTTAGGTGTGAGCGATCTAATGTTTAGAAGACCTAGCTTTAGAAATTTTTGTTCACTAATATTGAGATTTTCTGGTTTAATCACAATTCGATTTTTCCTAGATCCTACAGTAGATTTAATGTTTGACCTCACTAAACGAGGAATAGACACAGTTTCTATATAATGTTCTACATTGGTACTTATATCAATTAAGTTGGGACAGCAAAGACTGTGATTTGGACTTTGACTTACTAGTCATATGGTGTGTAACGTCTTGGAGATGTTGTCCGACAGAAGAGCCGCTCCGATTCTGCTGGGGTGAAGGCCATCAGCATGGAAGAGCCTAGTTGCTCCCAGAACAGATTCCAATTATTTACAAAGAGCAGTTTCTGTTCATTACACCATGACATTAGCCATTCATTTAGAGCAAATAATCTACTGAACCTTTCATGTCCTAGTCGGTACGTGGGAAGCGGTCCAGACACGATGATCATTGTTTCAGGCGATGTGCTGCGTACCGTCTCGATCAGGCTCCTGTAGTCCTTCTTCAGAACCTCCGTCTGCCGGAGCCTGATGTCGTTCGTTCCCGCGTGCAGCACGACAGCTCCGACGCGCTCGTCACCGTTTAGGATCTCGGGAACCTGCGCAGCAACATCGAGAACACGAGCACCAGGAAAGCAGTGAGTGCGCATCTTACCTTTACCTGAGGTAGCGTGGACATGCCGGACGATGGAATTGCCGATGATCACAGCGTCGCATTCCGTCTCGCGAAGAGGGGAGAAGCGGTTCCGGGTGGAGATCTCGAAGACCAGGAGGGGCGGAGAGGCCCTTGCTCTGGTCCTGGCTCACGTCTTCCGCTGTGGAATCACCCAGGGTCCATGGTGTTGTGTCGGTGCCGGAGTGAATGAAACCAGGGATGATCGCGTCCTGGGTGCTCGGGTCCTGTGCAGAGAAACACACGGAGTAGACGAGGTCGGAGTCAAAAGGTTACTAACCACTGACTTGTGAGCATCGGCGCGTGATGTTTCAAGCGCTGATCGCCGATCTCGCAGCTCGGTTTGCCTCTCTAGTAGGTCGCGGATCTGCTTGTCCACCGACTCCAACTCCAACTGCACAGAATGCAGCTCGAACATATCCTCACCTGCACTCAAAGGTAACATTAGACACACATCCGATATATTCGCCATTATAGCAGATGTGCTATAATGGCGAATTATAGCTTTCAGTGATACGGGTGTAAATAAGACGATCGATAGGCGAGACCACGCGTGCAATGCTAGCGGGCTAAGGCTAGTAGCGGAAGTTCGGAAAGTTGGATATAAGTAGCGATATCAAAGCAATCCGATAGTTTTTTATAGAGAATAGTATCGGAGATATGTTCACACGCTGTAAAAATAGAAAATGTTAGTTTGTAAATGAGCGTTAAGAAGAAAATCAAGGATTATGAATCAATTCGACGGAGCTCCAAACACAAACAACGGGCTCGATTCAGTGAATAATTGCTGTAAAAACACTGGCATGGGCAAGAGTATACGTTTACAGTACATGTACTAAACATAGGCTTTATTCCTGAATTTTCAGCATCATTACTCCAGTCTTCAGTGTCACATGATACTTCGGAAATCATTCTAATATGTTGATTGTTGCTCCAGAAACTTTTTTTTTTTTGCTATTACCAAAGATGAATTTTTTATTGAACTTTCTATTTATCAAAGTTTCCACAAAATAATTTTAACACTGATAATAATAGGAACCATTATTAATAATGAGCACCTATAATAAATATTGTGCAGTTAATTATCATATTGTATTTTCAGAAAGTTTTGGAATATTTTTCCTCTCCCCAAATTGTCACTACCGAAACACAATAATAATTATTTAATAAGAAGGCTTATATTGACCTATTCATATTTTGTTTACATCTACCTTGTAAATATATGTTTTGCTATTTAAAAAAAAAAAAAGTTTTCACAGGTAAATCAATAACAATTACAATTTTAACAATATTTCAAGTGTAATTTATAAGATTTGTTGTATTTTGAACCCAATCTTTCTTTGTAAAAGGCATTAAGTTAATCATACTGATTTCAAAGTTAAGGATTCATTAGTTTGAATATGCATTGAACCAAACACTATAATAGCATCTTAGTTGATTATTCAATATACTTTATTTTAGACCAAACATCCATGTTTCGGTCGTGATGGCACATTTTCTGTAGTGACAGTAATGTATTGGTAGCGACCACATCATATTACAGAATTTTAACTCACATATAAAACACTACTAAAACATACTAAGATACTAATGATTTGCATAACTGTACTAAAGTTTTGTTTATTTCACCCAAATAAATGATTATGTGTTCTCTTTTGTCACTACCACAACAATGATGACATGTTTCGGTCATGACTGTTTCGGTAATGACAATTTTAGCTACTTTTGAGCCAAGTTCAACGATGATAATCAGCACATGGTTAACTAGCACAGTTCTGAACAGTTGTACACACATAAAAACAAAATTTTATCGAATAACACTAAAAAAAAACATGATGTCACAACCGAAACATCACCACATGTTTTGGTCATGACTGTTTCGGTAGTGACAATTTGAGATACTTTTGAGCCTAGTTCAAAGATGATAATCCGCACATGGTTAACACAGTTCTGAACAGTTGTACACAATTTTATGGAATAACAGCCAAAAAAGTTTGCTTAATTGCAGAGAAAAAGGTGTTTGGTAGTGATGTTCCTTAAAGTTACACACAGATTTTCAGACTTTTGAACACATTTCCCTCGAAGTTATGGTACCTATCTATATTGAAAAAGAGGTTATGAGAGAAAGGCACACAGGAATATCTCCTGATCAAAAATGTAGGGGTGTGGTTAAAATCAGTCTCAGCCAATGGACTAAAACACACACTATTTCAGTAGTGACATGAAAATGCGGGACACATTTTTTTACATAAAATTTCATGATTTAAAAATAAAATATAAAATATATATATATATATATATATATATATATATATATATATATATATATATATATATATATTTTTACTTTACTTTATAAAATAAATCAAACAGATATTTAAAAAAAAAAAACAAAAAAAAAACATTTCAATATCATTTTCACAAGTTGAAATTTAGGGGTTAGGGTACGGGACAGCCACCTCCCAATGGAAAGTACCCAATAAATGATGATTTTATATATATTAAGCTTACTTATATTTTAAATATTATTGTGGGATTCAAAAGATACTAGAAGGATCTTAGCAAACATCTAAAATTTTAATACTTAAATGCTTTTTAAATGTGTTTTTTGTTTGTCGGACAGCAGTTTGCACCAATTCTGTAGAATGGCCCATATAGTTGTATAATTACTCATTTCGTGATTTGGGTCATATTGCCTACCCCTAAAATGTGTGTTGGCTTTCAAACGCAGTAATACTTATGGACTAATATTAGTTTCAATATTAAAATGGAATGTATCTCAACACTATGGTGGTCGAAGTTGCACTCCTTCAGCCACTGTGTTAGAAAGATCTCAAGGATAGTGGAGGACTCTAAAGGTCCTTTCAGAACATGCTGGAGGCATGGGCTGGAGACATGGTTGCCAAGAGCAAATATTGATTTTCCTCTCTTCCCACTGTGGGTTTCTCCAGCAGTGACAAGTTCAGGCCTCACCCACGCTGTGTAAAAACCAGTGTGTGGGATTTAAGTGAATCAGCCATATGTCCCCTTCAAAAAATGTCCTCCAAGGCTTTCTTTTTCACACACTCATCAACACAACTCTATCAACACATCCTTCAGGGATGTCAATCTCCTCTAATTTAGATTTCAATCCAGCCTCCCTCGCCACCCTGTGATTCGCACATGCTGTGAGCACTGGGTTGTTTCCATGCATGTTGTCCTATTTTCATTAGACCTGTCACTCCCATTGCCATTTACATGGGCACATTTTCATGAAAGCTCCCAGATGTAGACATCGCAAGCACAACGAAGCAATGACAGCCACATCAGCATGCTTCTCCTAATGCCTAGCTCCCTTCTGCTTTCCTCAAACAAAGCTTTCTCCTGCTAATAATATGCTGGCAAGAAGGAACCCTCTCCTCTTCGAGAGAGATTACATGCTTCAGAGTGGGGTGCATGGCTTGGTAAGTGGTGTCTTCCAGGGATTATGCTATTACATCTTTGTGTGTCAGTTGATAAATGAAGTAGCTCAACTGTGCATGTCGTATAAAATATCCAATTAAAATGAACCACGGGGCAAAAACTGAACTCACTGGTGCTACAATACAGTGGCATAAGGGCATAGGAGCAACCTGTGGCAAGTTGCTCTAAGAATTCTATTGTGCCTTTAAGCAAGGCACTTTAAAACAGATTGCAATGAGCTTAAATGGTTTCTTATGAAAAGTATCTGTGAAACTATCATACTTAACTGAAGATTCTTATATGTTTAAATAATGTTTTGTTGTGTTGCTGAAAAGATACTTGCTAAAATGGCACCTTTATTTGCTTAGAGTGTGCATATGCTGCAGATTTGTGAACTGTTGCCAATGATTCCCAATAATGTTAAGTGTAATGGATTATAGAGTTAATAGTTAATGTAATTAAATTCCTTTTTTTAAATTAAAAAGCAGTATAACTGACTTAAATTAATAATGCAATTACTTTTTCCATTAAATAATGAGCAACATTATCTGATTACAATTTTAGGGAAGCAATTAATAATCTGTGTTTGTTTTATTTATTTATCTTTTTTTTGTGTGTGTGAAATTTCCCAACACATCTTCCCTAACACACACAGTAATTTTCCTGGAAAGATAACTTATTACTGACATGTTTTCAGATTGATCGCAATTGGGCTATTGATTTAGATTCTGGTCTTGGTAGTAAGTTTTACAGTTCCTTTTTTTTTCTTTTTTTCTTGCACTTTAGGGATTAGGATTTTTATATATATATATCTAAGAGGTATAGACATTAATCATAATGCCTACTTAAATACCAAAGAAAAAGAGAAGATGTTCATGTCATCTTGTCCGTGGTGAATAATCTACAAACCCCGCGTTGGCGGGTGTTTTACACAAGATTATTTGTGTCTGACAGTAGGCTATGTCAAATTCGAGTTGCCTGCCATTTTAAAGACATTTTGTGCTGCATATTCAGGTCAAATTGTTCATTATCAAGTAGTTAGTGTTTTAATACTGCTGCATCTAAAGTGCATGAACACACACACACACACACTTGTGGTTTACGAGGACCCTCCAGACATAATTATTATTATGCTGTACAAACCGTATATTCTATCACCTTGCACTAACCCTACCCCAAAACCTACCCATCACAGAAAACTTTCTGCATTTTTGGAATAAAAAAAACAACAACGCAGTTTAGTATGTTTTTTAAAGGTCTCATATTGTCAAAACTGAAATTTCCTGGCTTTTTTTTATGACAACAGATGTCAAGGGGCTATGAAACTACCATATAAGTTTCAAAACAGTTAATCCACAGACAAATGCACACAGCCTGCATAAAGTAGCTGTGCCTTTTCACGAGCCGTTGTGTCTTCCGTATAAATGTGATGTCAGAACTACCCATTCACCGCCTTTAGTCACCACCCCAAACACTGCCCACCGTCACAAAACTACATCATTGCACAGGCTTCCGAATAACATTAATATAAGAGAACAGTGGCTAATGTTTATTTATTCAGAAATGCCAAAGCAATTTATGTCGATCTTAACCGTCTGTTCTGCACAGTTCACAAGTGACTGCTTCGTCAATCAGGCACAGTTCAATGCTGGTTTTTCAAAGAAGCTACTCCTCAAAGATGCTGCAGTCCCTACAGTTCATAGTTTTACAAGTTTACCTTGGCCGTCAATGGCAGCATGTTCTCGCAATCTGTGGGCATCCTTGCACATTACCATCTTTGCACTACTTACCACAAGCCTACACCTTTTACAGAAAAAAGTAACATTGTAAAAGAAATTGTAGCACGTCAACTTATCAGTAGGAAAGCAGTAGTTACATAGCTTACTGCATTCGGTGTCTGTCTGCTAATGTTACATTATAAAGCAGTTAAGTGTTTCAAAATCAGTGTATAACTAGCTATTAATGTACATATTTTGGACATTTAAATCGAATTTGACAACAACAACAAAAACCTACCACTAAACCTACCCATCACAGAAACCAGAAAGATCACAGAAAATGTTTCCATTTTCAAAACACATCACTTAGTATGATTTATTAGCTGTTCCCTTTTGAGGGAACAGGCGCTGCGTCGGAAGTAGCAACGTTATGGGAACGCCTCTGCGTGATTGCATCTGAAGCACCTGTAAAATCACTCATTGGTGGAACGTTGTGCCATAATGCATGACGGTGTACCACAAAAACTATAAAGGATGGCCGGACCAAACATAGTCAGCTTCTGTGCCCTCAGTGTGAATTGTTTCTCATTTGGTGTTGTTTGTCCCATTAATAAATGAATAATTAATTAGATATATGGGAGGTGACACACAGTCAGCTCTTGAGGGGAGCTCTGATGTTCATTAATAAAATGTCCTGACATGCACTATCAGAGTTTTAGCTCCGCTCCTGTTGACTTTTCTTTTAGAGGGAAGAAAGTCTTAAGCACTAAAGAGTCGTGTAGCTCGGATCTCGCGTTTGTTGAGGAAACGCATAGATTATGGGTCCGCAAAAGATATTATATAATGCCGGAGGGAACTGAGCAGACGGGTGATTCCCATTCTCCGACCGCGTGCGACAAATTATGTATGTTTGCAAGAAATTATTTTATGATTCTTTATTTGTATATTGAAACTATTCTAATAATATATTCAGCTAATCATCCAGACTGTTCACTTGTCTGTTTTTTTTTTTTTTTTTTTTTTTGGCAGTATTTCATTTGAGGAAATAAATGGTGAAATAGTTGTCTGGCTTTGTGATGTTTTTATTAATATAGGCTAGTATATTCAGTAGGGTTGGGTACCGTTCACATTTTAACCAGTACTTCGGTGCCGGTACCCAATGGTACTTTTTAAAAGTACTTCAGGTATGTTTACCTCAATAATTGTAAAGAAACTTTAAGTAATTTATAGAAGTGTTATTGAGATTATGCCAGAGCTGCCTTGGTCACTGTCTGTCATTGTCTGTGATGTTTTGTATATTCATAAAAACAACCATTTTAATAAAAAAGAAATTTGTGTGTGTGTTGTGTATTTTCTGGTAATTATAAAACACATAAAGACATACAACATTAATTTAATTTGTAATCTTTTAATCATATGAAATTAAACAAACTTTTTTGTCAAACAACATGCTGCACAACTGAGCATTATACTGTTAAAATTAAACCATGGAAGAAAATTGTGATTATTCCTTAAAAAATAAAGTTCTCTTACGAGAGTACTCTTGTGTTGCGTAAGTTTAGCTTACGCTACGGGAAAACTCCATTTCTCGAGAAAACTGAAGCAAAAAATTATCCTTAATTTTTAGAATGTAAAACACATTTGCTGCAGCAGGCAGACATAGGCGAGGCAGCTCGCGCCCCTATTGGCTGCTCTGCGGCAACTGCTGCAACCTATCAGTGCGTCAGACATGACATCAGCGCCAATGAGAGGCTCGCCTCGCGCTGTCGTCATGGCCCGCAAAAGGGGTGTGGCTTCAGCCTATAAAAACCCCTCGCCCAGGTTGCACAAGTGATTTCGTCTCCTTTCAGAGAAGGACTTCGCTGGATTTTCGATTGAGAAGCAACGCCGTGGAACAGCATCTCAGCGGGATGAGCTCGTGTCAAGGACACCGGCTGGATATTCGCCGCCTTCGCTCGCCATACCTGCTGCGCTATCCGGCGCTCATATCCTTTCACTGCTCCGTGTGTGTTCGCTGCTGTGACACACACGTTCTCTCACCTAAAAGAGCAAAGGCATTTTTCAATGCCCACCATGTCCTGCGGCTCGTGCCGAGCCGTTCTCAGCGACGGGGACCGCCACGAGTTGTGCGCTTCCTGCCTGGGAAAAGAACACACGGACCACGCGCTCGCCGACGGCGGCTGCCGCGAATGCGAATCTTTGTCTCTCTCGACCCTGCGGGCTCGACAGGGTTTGTTCGCCATCAAGTCCGCTGTATCTACGCCTCCTGCTGGGCCGCGCCGTAAAAAGCGCCGCTCACAAAGGCCACCAGAAGCCTCTGTGAAAGAGCACTCGCCGGCGGTGTCCCCACAAGCCTCTTTCTCTGAGTCCCCCGTCTCATTCCTCGACGGCCAACGCCCCGCTGCCGCGGCGGCCGGAGAGATGGAGTGGGATGCCGCGGAGGACGACAGCTGTTCGATCCTGGCGTCCGGGAGCGAGGACTGGTCGGGATCCATCCCTGACCCCGCCCCGTCGACTCAGGAATCCAGCGTGAGGGCTTCCGTCGACGCTGAGCTTCTCCGCCTCCTCACAAAGGCCGTAGAGGATCTCGGCCTTGACTGGTCTACGCCCCAGGAGCCCGCGCCTAACAGGTTGGATGGCTGTTTCCTGCCGGGACGTCGCTCTGCATCTGTTTCGAGGCCCGCTCCTTTCCTCCCCGAGCTACATGATGAACTCTCCAGGTCGTGGGGAGCCCCGTTTTCCGCCAGGCTCTCCGCGGTTGACGGCGCAAAAGACAGGGGATATCTCTCCGTTCCTCTGGTCGAGGAAGCTGTAGCGACTCACTTGTGTCCGCCCTCTGCGAGATGGCGGTCCAAGTCGAGTCTGCCTACCAAAGCCTGCCGGACTACTTCAACGCTGATTGGTCGCGCCTACGCAGCCGCCGGTCAGGCTGCATCCGCCCTGCATACCATGGCCGTTTTGCAGATTTACCAGGCTAACCTTCTCCGTTCACTGGACGAGGCTGGCCTATCCGGCGGAGGGTGTGACGGATCTGAGAAGCGCGACGGACCTAGCTCTCAGAGCTACTAAGGCCGCCGCCCAGGCTATCGGCTGCAACTTGGCCGCTCTCACCGTCACTGAGCGTCACCTGTGGCTAACGCTGTCCATGTCTGAGTCTGACCGCGCCGACCATTTTTCCCATCTTTAAACTAGCAAAAGTGGATTCGGACACGCCCTAGGTGAACTTGCGCCCTGCACTTTAGACCATGCGCTTAGATCGTTAAAATAGGGCCCGATGTGTCTAGGTTGCAGCTGTAAGGTGTGTGTTAAAATCAGCGGAATGTCCTTAAACACTTAAACGCTTGAACCGTTCTCTTGGACATTTTAAAGAGTGCGAAAAATGATGAAATCTTGTCGGAACAGTGGATTGCGGCTTTGAAATTGAGTCCATTTGGACTTATTCTCCCGAACTGTCTGTAGTTGTCAGGAAAACATGTTAACAACTCAAATGGCGTCTTTTTTTCACCTGTTGATGACCGCTCTGTGTATGAAGGAACTGCCCGAGCCCCGCTTTCGCCTCCAACACTGAGAACAGACAAGATGACAGCATGATCGGCAAAATGTTGGTGACATTAATTTTCATTTAAACATAAAGGGCGATATACTGTATTGCGTCATCAAAAATGATTGAGGTCGTGTAAATATATTGTGCGATAAGTTGACATATTGATTATTGCAACAGGCTTAATTATTAATATAATTAGTATTATCTAGTGTAATGTAGACTGAGACACTATATCACAACTAAAAAGAGGTTTGAGTCCCCTTTAAAGTTCAGGTTCAAGTCAATGCACTGACTTTGTTCAATTTACACACTGAATATGGGTTGAAGATCAAAATTTTTAACTCTAAAACTAAAAGTGCACCAGATTTATTAATTAAACATCAGATTTTGTGGGAAACACTGAAGGGGTAATGGTGGTTTTACAGAGGGGATTATTTTTGTAATTTTTTTCAACAAGGGGGATACCATCCCCCTCAAATCGAGCTGATATTCATGTCAACAGCATGAATGTGAGTGTGATATTGCTTTATTGCTTTTACACAACAGTTGACGACAGTCCATAAATAAGAATTAAACAGTGAGTAACTCTCACTGTTTTTGGCAACATAATATTGCCAATTGCTTTGTCTTTTTTCAGCTCAGCTAACGAAAATAGTTTCAAACAAAGGCACAGCAGAATAGACAGTTCTGAGTGGGGTTTTGTACCTGAATGAACCAGTGGTTTTCCCTCAACAAATCGGTTGAGTGAAGGATTCACTGACTTAAAAGACCACCACATTTGTTGCTCCTGAATGAATCCATTTTTGAACAAATTCCATTTTAAATAATCTAACTTTCTAGAATGAGTTTTATTTTATAGCAGACTAAGGGTTCTGAGAAGAGTTTTTTACCTGAATAAACCAGTGTTTTGAACCGGTTTAATCGTTTCATTCACTCAAACGATTAAACCGGTTCAAAACACTGACTTCAATGACTTAAAATATCATCATGTTTGTCATTCCTGAATAAATCAGTTGTTGAATGAATTGGTTGAATATTTCAAAGACTCACTCATAAAATATAGTAATATTTCCCACCTGCATGCATAATGATGTGATCTACAGAAATAGGATGATACAAATGGTGAAAAGTCCCAGTGCTGTTGGACTGTTGTAACAGCACTCCTGAAAAAAGTACATTAAAATTACATAGCAGTGCAGCTCGCGCCAAAATTCTGTTAATGGATGTTTTAAATAATACGACTTTGAAGAATGAGTTTTATTTGGGCTGAAGGGCTGAAGTCCAATGTAGCAGTGTCCTAGATGTGTTTCATAAGTCATGTAATAGATAATGATTGACCTACAGTGTGGGAGTTCCAACAGTTCAAGGAAACAGCCAAGAACTGACTAGAGTTGTTTGTCATGGTAGATCAGTTTCTTCCCATGTTTTCACAAGGGGTTTGGCAGAAGCTGGCTGATTTGCATGAGTCTCATCACTCACATTCTCAGGTATATGGATATAAAGAACTCTGACTCTGCAGGTATCATTAATAAAACTAGAAGGAATGATAAAGATGGCCATAACCTAGAACTAAACCTAGATCTGGACTGCCAGTTGTAAACAGATCTCCCCTGCTGGGTAATGGGAGTGAGCCAGCAACTGGAGGGTTACTGACATCACAATCCATCTCTGCCGTCAATATGTCCTTGAGAAAAGCACTTATAGCCAAGTTGCTTCATGGGGACTGTCCATGCAATTAATCTAGTGTAAGTTCAATTGAAAACGTGGCTTCTAAGTCAAAATGTTCAATTTTAAAGGTGACATCCTGCATTAGAGATGGCTTGGCAAGAGGGAAAGCTCAGATTTGACAAGGTGAAACATCTGGTACTTAGTGGGTGGTAAGAAAACAAGTAGCCACTGGCAGGTCTGCAAATATACTGTACATGTGCTTTCAGAAGCAGGGAAAAAGGAGAAAAGAGACGTGACTCTAATCAAAGAGTGAAAAAGTCTAAAGTCATACAGGGCCAAATAATACAATGTGTGGCTAGCATAATAATGGATCAACTGCTGTCCTCTTGGGCACACCATTTAATACTTTTAATAATTCAAGTATGGCCAGTTGGGCAAGTGCATTATATTAGAAAAGCAATGTGTAAAAATATATGTTTTAATATTGTTGTTGTTGTTGTTGTTGCTCTTGTTTATTTACACATAATAGTTTTTAAAATCCATCATAATAAGGAATAGATATTTAGTATAGATATTTCACATTGTCAAAATAAACTAAATATATCATGCATGTCTTTGGAGGGTTGATATTATTATATTAATCAATACAGAATTTAATTTAATATAAATACACTACCGTTCAAATGTTTGCGGTCAGTAAGATTTTTTTTTAAAGAAATTAATACTTTTATTCAGCAAAGATGCATTAAATTGATAAAAAGTGACAGCAAAGACTTTTACATTGATACAGATTTCTATTTCAAATAAATGCTGTTCTTAAGAAAAAAATATTCGTCAAGGAATAAAAAACAAAAAACAAAAAAAAAACATGGTTTCCACA
The DNA here is from genome assembly GCF_951802725.1 of Rutilus rutilus. Lineage (NCBI taxonomy): Eukaryota > Metazoa > Chordata > Actinopteri > Cypriniformes > Leuciscidae > Rutilus > Rutilus rutilus. The sequence continues at coordinate 34,555,470 of NC_140211.1, forward strand.
AAAATATTGAGCAATTGTTTTCAACATTGATAATAATAAGAAATGTTTTTCGAGTGAGTTTTTTGGCTGGTCAAACTTTCACTTTGCCATCAAATAAATGTCAAATACTGTATTTTTACTGTATTTTTTTCCAAATAATTGACCCCCAATTTTTTTTTACTAGTGTAAATGTCATTAATTCATATTAATACTCAAATTAATTGTGGATCTAAGTAGCTGAAAATCTACACAGCTAATTTTGACAAACAATTAAAAGAGTTAATAATCAAAAGAATTGTGGCATCACTCCAGATGCCCTGCCAAAGCAATACAGTGGCAAAATAATTTGGCCCAGTTGAAGTCAATTAATATTAAATGGCTTATCTATAATTCAACCATTTATCTGAGATACATGTTTGTTTATCTGGGTTCTGCATCTGCACCCGCACTAAATAGTTTAAATTCAACTTCAAGCTAATTCATTTCATGTATTGTGAGTACCCTGTCGGTGGGCATCACTCTGCAGGAAAAGCATAAACTCTGGAATGGAGGAAACACCTGTCTGGGAGCATTACTCTCTACTGGTGCCAAACTATATTTGTCAGAGGTCAGCCTGGGGGAGCAGCTCACTCTGGTTAAGGTTTTAAACAGTGCACAGGAAGATGACACATAATTACCGCAGCTAAGTTTTGAGGGTCCCTTGTTTACTCTCGCAAACCAACAGCAATAGCAGGGTCTTTGACTTGATTGTCAGGCTTTGCCATTGTTTTCCGGCTCTGCCCTGAAGCAACGGAGCTTAATGGTGCATCACAGATGACACAGCCTTCTCTGAGCGGAAGGGGGTGCAAGGGGAGAGAAGAACAGAGGGGAAAGAGAGTGCAGGGGCCTCCATAGCTCGCACAGCCTCCAGGCATAGTGGCAGTATGGTGTTAGTAATGAGAGTCCTCCAGCAGAGCGGGGACCAGACACTCTGCCTTTTCCACTGCAGCAGATGTCACCGCAGGGACAGCTGAATAGTAAAGAGGCACGGGCCAACCTTCTTCTCCTGCGCTATGATACAGATGCTGAAAGAAGAACTTGGTTCTCAGCTGTGCTTAATTACAGTGCGACTGCATGGGTGTTGTTTGCAGGCCTGTGAAAAGTAACAGGCTAAAAACGAGGACAATAATTCTACCCCGTGGTGCTGGAGAGAGACATATTCATCACTCACACTGCTGTATGGATGGCGAAATGGATTACCGTCCAGAGTCCAGACTGAAAGTCACAAGAGTAGAAAAAGTGGTGTTGTAAATGGTCTTTATTTAAATCCCCTTTCACTGATTTGTTTGTCATTCAAATGGATTATCAGAGTAACCTGAGTTGCACTTTTTAAGTAAAATGCAAATATTAAAAATAACATATTCTTCATGAACTGTACACATCATAGCCTGTCTCCCATCCAACCAATGGCTGTAAATGTTGTGTAGTGGGAAAATCTCAAGGTTTGTAATCGGAGGGTTGTTGGTTTGATTCATGCCATGCATGAAGAGCACAACCCAGCAAAATTTGGATTCAACAAACACAATATGGCCGAAGCTGCTTTGTCTGGAACCACTAGACGTGGTATCCAACTTTTTTTTTTTTTCATTTATTTAAGCTAAGAGAAATTATTATATGCAAATTTAAATAATAAAGTAAAATACAATAGTGTTCAATTTGGTTGTGAAGCACCATGGTAGAATGAATGATTATCCACACACAAAAATCCAAACAAAGATGTTTGAAAGAAAAACATAGTAGGTTTTCAAGGGCTGATCAATGTACGGATCACCGCGCCATACTAGGTCTATTTTAAATAAATGACTTCCAGTCTGTCATTTTTGAGAAATAAAGAAAGGGTGTCTTTGGAATCACTGAACCGATATGAAAGCTTTAGCGTAAGTTCTGTTAGGAAGACTCAATCGTTGCGTCACTTATTACCTCCACATCTAACCAATCACGTGCTAATACTTGCAGTATAAAAGATTGGCACTTACACATGTCTGAGTTCGCAGATGCTGACGCTGCCAATTACCTCCATCCTCCCCACCTCCACCAAGATGGTCCCTTCCCATACCTCCCGGGGGTCGGCTGCGCCCCTGCCTTCTTCTTCAGGCAGGAAATGCAGTTTCCGCTACCCTCGGATTGCACGTTACGGACAGGGCCTACGCCAAAGAATTTTATAAATATTTGCTTGCTGGGCTGTTAATAAATATATGCTTTGTTATATCATTCTATCTCCCGAGTCTTTCTGGTAGAACTGCAAATATCATCAGCTTTCTCCAACACTTCACTGTCTGCCATTGGTCAGTCAAACAGATTGATCCGCCACAAACTCAAGGCATACAGCATGTTTTATGATAGAGTTCAGGGCATTTTTCAGGGCAACTCAACCTAATGGATTATTTATAGTCGTCTTTGCATTTTAAGCTGGACATTTGTTTTAACATCGGAAAAAATTCCACATTAAAACTTGAAACGCCCCCTTAAGTGGCGTACATAAAACAAAAGGCACATTTTCATTCTTGTCTGTGCTTATTACTTTCTTTTCCAGTTTGGAACAATCTTTTGGTCTAGTTTCACAGGCATACAGGTGAAGGTTTTCGGTTTCCTTCTAAAAGTAGACTTTAAATTTCAAGCCACATTAATCCTCTATTGTGCCTCTTAGCAAAGATACTTGTCTTTTGTAAATCTTTGTCTCCCTCAGACTCTCTAAACAGAGAGACCCTATATCATTTCATGCCTCTCAATAGTTAAGCCTTCTAAGCAATGATTGTGATCCTAGGCAGAGTGCCATGAATATCTTCTTCTCATTATCTGTGACATGACATAGCTTTGTCAGTGGGAAGTTTCTATACTGGCTGACAGAACTCAGGGTCTGTCCACCGAAATTTGCACCATTCTGCTTTGGTTTTCTCCGGGTTGTTGACAGGTTCCTCTGCTCCTCTTTGGCATATCTCACAATGAATCTTTCAGATTGAGCCCCACAACTCACTAGAAACTGTTCACTGCCACATATCAGGGTTTCAACAAACAGTGCAGCCCTTGTTGTGTATACTCTGGGGTTTCCTTTCCCCGTTGATCTGTCATTTCCTCCATTTAGGGCTTTAGCAACATAAATTATGCTCTCTAATAAACAGAACAATATGAAAACACAGAGTTTATGATGCAACTATTTTGCCAAAAATAATTGCATTTACCACTAGAGAGCATTTTATGCATTAATTAAAGCGGTGTGCATGCTGAAAGATGCCAAAGCTCATCTGGTATTCATCAGAACATGCTCACTTTGATTTAGAATGCAAAAGGGCATCACAGAGCACACTGTGTCTATTCACTCATTACCATCATTGGGCCACTCTGGGTTTTTTTATAATCAAAAATTTAAAGCACACTTTACAGGACAGCAGGATAACACAGAAACCTATTGTGTATTTGGTGACAAAGATGTTTCACAGATCTTCTCTTACGATAAACTATGCAGCTTAATAATGTATAGGCTTAGGCTGAGAAAGAACAAAGGCATGCTTTCAATCTAAATGTGTCTAGTTACTTTCAGAGGCACGTTCAGATGAGGTTTCCAGAAGGGCAACGAGCATGACAAACTCTGTCATGTGCTAAATGTCACTTCTTGCCCTTATCACAAGATTACTTTGATGGCAAGTTATCTAGACATCAAACTCATGGGCTTAGCTCTCACACTTTAAACAGGACCACATCTTTTACCCCTCTCAGAAGTTCCAAAATGGTTTAAAAAAAAAAAAAAAATAGAAATCACGGCAACTGATTGATCAAGTGTCTTATTCAAATGAAACAATTTAGCTTTTACTTGTGATTTTTTTTTTTTTTTTTTTTATTAACTTTAAATAGACATTTGTAATTATGACTGCGAAAACACAGACGGACTGGGATTTTCTTTAGTGACCCTTCCTACATCATTACACCAGTAGGTGGTGTCAAGTGGCTGTTTTGAGTAATTCTGTTTTAATAAGTGATTCATTCAAAAAACTGATTCTTTCAGGTCTTTCAAGTTATTGAACCATTCACTTAGCCAATTTGTTTAGAAAAACTGGTTCATTCAGGATTCAGGCATAAAGAAATTGACTTATGCATGAGTCATTGAATCATCCACTCTTCTGGTTCGTTGACAACACTGATTAATTCAGACGGTTAATTCTGCTATGGCTTTATTTGGACCTGTTTTTATTGGAAGACCAAAAATTCACTAAGTAACTGGCAATATTGTGGATATAATGTAAGTTTCTCAGTATTAATCTCATGTTTTTTGAACTGTCATTGAATTCTCCATTCTTTGAACCATTTATTCAATCGCTTAACTCAAAACACTGATGTATTCACGAATTTAAATCATTGAATTATTTAAAAAACTGGTTCATTCAGGTAAGAAACAAGTTACTTATAAGTGGGTCATTGAATCATCAACTCTTCTCATTCATTCACAACACCGAATAATTTAGATGGTCAATTCTGCTGTGACTTTATTTGGACCTGTTTTCGTTGGTGGAGCAAAAACAGACAAAGCCGCTGGTAATATTGTATTTAGAATGTAAGTTTCTCAATATTAATCTCTTGTTTTTTGAACTGTTGTACAGAAGAAATATCACGCTCTTACATCAGCACAGCCATGTGGTGTCACTTAAATATTTTATGTTATTTCATACTTGTCTTTTTTTTTTTTTTTTTTATGAAAAATAGTATGAATACAGAGCATTGAACATTTGTCTGATGTTATCATTTAGTTCACACGCATTCGTTAAAATTTAAGGCTTACAACATATGGGTAAACGTGCTTTATTGATCTCTGCGGGAAACTTAGGTGCAGGGTATAAGCGCACAAGATATATATCCTCTTATGGTAATTAAACAAGGCAGACCATGTAGTGCTGTAGAATGACATACATTACAGTCAGAGATATGAATGTGTTATCCATTAATGGGTTCTTGCATGGGAAAGAGTGACCTTGTTCAATGTCATTACTTCTGACTAGGGAAACTGCAGGAGTAATGTGTGGCGCAGCACGTGAGAAGGAAACAGCGTTGTACAGCCTAATGGAAGCAGGCAGGAAGGATTCCCAGTAGTGTTTCTTAGAGTAGAGTGCTGGAACAAGCCGACGGCTAAAGGTGCTTCAAGATAGCGGACTGTGGAGAGGGTATGAAGAATTCTTTATTATGAGCTCCAATTTTGTCATCATCCTCTTCTCTACCACTTCTCTACCACAGTCTGGGGTAAAGTATCTAAACTTCCTCACGGTTTGTTTTGGGCAAATCCATGTTTCTTCCTGTGCAGATTAGTTTACATGTTGTAATATCAGACAGGATACAAAGAAGCTCTTAATTGTTATGCATTACATGTTGTTTATTTTTGAATTTCCCGAGGCATAAACAAAACAAAGGCTACATTTGCATGGATCCGGTGATTGATCACCTCTCTGCAAGAATTCCGTCCCCATCCACATGAGACGTGATGTTTCATTCGCGACCCATAAGTCACTTCGTGGCATTGCACGTCGGCGCCTGTGACAGTAGCGTGAGTTGAGAGCCGTACCCCTGATCTGTCTGAGACTGGCATGTTCAGCAGAGTCGCTGTTGTTCTGTGCTGATCCCATTAGTTTAACAGCATGGAATAAAAAGTGTCTTGGTGGGAAAGAGTGACTCACCACCCTTGTCTCTCGTCAAAGGTTACTGTGTGATGATGTCACAAAATGGTGAACTCTTCCATTTCTTGGCTCTTGGGAGATGAAGAGTCCCAGTCATTCTGTAAACACAAATGTGTTCTGGTACATATGTTTGTGTGAAACACCAGCAAAGGAGCAATTACTCAACAGAAGATCCTTTTTCAGTGGGTCTAAACATAGTATCTATGAGATCAATCAATGGAACCAAAAAATCAATAGAACCAAATACTGGAAACCATTTAGGCGAAGCCTAAAAATGGACCGAAGCATAGCAACACAAATAATATGCTGTAATATCTCACACCGAAAGTGTAGCAGGTTTAGAGCAATGTAAATGCAATTAGATATTATTCATTTATAAGAATAATTTTGAATGTTAAATTTCAAATGTTAAATTTGTTGGTATTATGGGTTCATATGGGTTTAATTCTGTCTAATTTTACTTCATTCACATGTAACTCGTCCGAACCAGTTATATTATACCCTAAAACACTCTCAAATAAACGTATTCATATAAATTATATTTATATAATTATTCATATAAATTCATAATACACAAACTTAATTTATACAACGTGAAATATGAATTATGCATTATTATAGAAATGAGTATTAACAAAGACTGCACTGTAAAAAAAAAACCCGTAAAAAAACGGTAATTTTCTGGCAGCTGGGGCGCCAGAAAATTCCTGTTAAAAAACGGAAAAATACTGTAAAAAATGGTCTTTCTTCCTGTTGTTTTTACGGAAAAAAACTGTATATTTAACATTGGATTTCGGTAATATGATATAATGTTAATTTACCATCCTATTGAAGTATTAATATCTGTTTTTTACACTGATAACCACCAATCACAGCAGTGATGAGAGTCACATGATCAATCAAAGCTCAACATAAGCAGTTCTTCCACAAGAGAGTTAATACTAATATATATAGAAGCTGCACAGTGTCATTCACACAAACATTAAACACCATCATGGTAACACATGAAAATTTAAAAATGCAATAAACATTAATTTAACAACATTAAATGTAACATAAACCCCTAATGTACATAACTGATTAGAAAAAACGAAGAAAACTATGAAGAAACAAACATAGTTATTTCAACAAAAATACATCAAATGTGAAGTGTCACAGGGAATTGTGGGAATGTCAATGTACGGTTTTTCACTGTAAATGATACAATGAGTTGTTTTTTCACTTTCAAAAACTGTAAATTTAACGGTATGTTACAGTAAAATTACATTAAATGTACCGTTAGATCTATCACAGTTATTTACCGTATATAGTACGGAAACTTTCTGTTAACCAATTAACAGTTTTTCACTGTAGCATTTTTACAGTCTTTTACCGTTAAAATTACGATAATTTTTTACAGTGTGTATATATAGAGGAATTTGTCTACATATTAATATACAGTAAAATGTTTTGTAAAGCTATTGCATTAACTAATGTTAATGAAATGTTACTCAGTTTTGTTTTGTTAAATGTTAAAATATTCATAATTCCTGCATGTGTTCTGAAAAAAATATTGAGCTTTTACTACTAGTACTTTAGGAACTAATCACTGTCTGTAATGGATTCACAGGAAAAGTACTCATTTGCATTATATTTGATTATTTATGTCTTTTATTTAATCGCAATGGTCTGAGAAACCGTGCAACTTCTTTCCATGCACTAACTTGTGCCTTTTTTCCGGAGTGCACTTTGAACACGGTGACTTGTCGATAAAAGAGCGTTTATAAGCCATTAGTCTGGATGTATATTGCTTCGACAACATTTGAGAGGTGAGTGGAGGTGGAAGCACTTACAGTCCATGAGAAGACAGACAAGCAAGGGCGCACTGAAGATCTATTGTGTTCCAATTCATTGCAGGTGTAAAAAACAAAAACAAAACTACAACTACATTAGTATTCCTGATGTCAGCAGTGAATCCTCTCTTTTCGATCAGTACCTATTCAAGGTTTTGAACAGCTTCACGGACAGCCCCAGGGACTTTATCCCGGCCAATCATTGACATAGCTGACATAAAATGCATTGAAGATCAATGATTCCAGGCATAAAAGGCAGACACCGTTGAATTCCCAAGCAAATATACTTGTTCTTCCCAGGATAGAAGATCTGTTAGTAACCCACCAACTTGATCAAAGATACTCTTGGGCATTCATCAGTTATAACAGAATCTCTTTATCTCATTAAGATGTGTTCAACATTCACTTCCAGGCCATTCCAGTTGTTTCAATCCAGCACTGTGGATAAAAATATCCAGTGATTTTTTTTTTTTTTTTCACTTCACTGAGCATGAGCTCAACGCGGCTTGCTTTACCTTAGACTCCCTCAGAACTCAGCCATCCACACACACCAATGCTTACAAAGTCGTGCAAAGTGAGGGGTTTAATCCCTCAGGGTGTGATGGAGTGAAGAGAGGTAATGCGCTTGAGGGTTGGCAATGGTTAATTTCATAAAGTTGCAGAGAATCGACAGAGTCTACTCAGTAAGAGAGAAGCACTTTTCTAGGCAATACATAAAAACAAGTTATCAAAAGCCACTTCAGCTGTAATGAATTTGAGCTCTGCAGGGCTCAATCAATAGGCACCTCAATAGGTGCTTTATGATACAGTTCATTGTATGGTGGTCGGTGCTCAAAAACATTGCATTAAATCCACCATATAAAGAAAGTGTTTATGACATTTCACCAGCCAGCTCTTTTCTTCAGCAGGGAGCCATAGGTAGCACTAGCATCTGCTCCAAACATCAAAACAAACCACATAAAAGACAAAAATAGTCATTCTTCCCTGTCTCTCAAGCAAAATGGATCATTACAGATCCATATTCTGCCATTTAGATCCAATACCTCCGTTTACCTCCATTAGAGGGCTCTGTGGAGGATCCAAGAAGCAGATGGGCCAATTAAAGCTTACAGCCTGTGTTGAAGTCATGCTTGCAGGCAAAGGGAATCACATCGCCATTCTAGCTAAGATTACTCATGTTCGGTCTTTGGGGGCAAAAAGTAGGTCAGGAAAAGTCCCATTAAAATTAAAAGTAAAAGCTTTTCTGCTGAAGAAAATCTGCTTTGAAACAATATGTATTGTGAAAAGCGCTATACAAATAAATTTGAATTAAAAAGTTCAGTATTAAACAAATTGGTGAAAAATCTAGTAATGTAGAAATTAATATTAACAAAGACAAGCTTATATAGAGAGAAATGAATATACATATTCATATAAAAAGGTATGTAAACCTATTGTTCATCATTTCATGATATTAGCTATTGCATTAACTAATGCAATAAAAAAATAAATAATAATTTATGTTAACAGATTACACTAGAAGTCCTGTTATTCCAACACATTCTGGGAAGGCATGAGGTGAATTTGTTTTTTCCTTACAGAACTAAAATAATCTGGAGCCTGTATGTATAGAGAGCAGTATGTGAGTAGGCCTAACCCATTTATGAATGTTCATTTCTTACTATTCCATACGAGAAATTTCCAGGATGTATCTAGGCTGTGGAAAAAGGGCTGCATTTCACTTGAAGGAGATAGCATTTAGGATCTACTTTGTTTCTTGCTAGATTTTTAGTAACCTATGAAGGCATATTCTGTTTTCAGTGATTCCACTCTAATAATTTATTCACTTTATGTAAAGGTGTCTACTCAAAGCCAGTGGGTGATCAGAATTGTAAAATTTGATAATGTTTTGCTGTTTTGACAAGGGAGAGAGGAAAGGTCAGTGAAAATGCTGCTCCCTACTGTACATTGCAAAATACTGCAGCCGAGGTTAAAAACAGTTTAGGTCACATTCAGAAATATCTTTATTTAATAACACTAGGGGGATTGCAAACTTGAATGTGCTTAAATCAGATGGCATTTCCTGCATCACTTTTAAAGCATGCAGGTAAACCTTAAAAACAATGTCTCTAAAGAAAATCCTACAAAACTTTTTTTCCTAAAATCAGAGCCTTATATGATGCAAGACTTAAGCTGATGCATATTACGTGTTCAGTCTATAGGCGTGTATAGTCTTTCTTTACATAGTGGCTCAACCTTAAGTTGATCAAGCGACGATAATACTTTTTGTGCAAAAAAGAAAAGTTCATTTTCTTCTGTGTGGGCTTCACGAGAGCACAACAACGCATGCGCGAGAACTGAGAAGATGACGCTTACGATAATTTGATGGGAAAGTGTGAAAGGTAAGCCATTCATTTTGCGGCATTGATAAGGCACTTTTACGTTTTCTCGTTGGTTTCTCACGATTTGGATATCCAGAAAATGCACACTTTAGAACCATTTTAAACAATACATCGAGACTCATCTGCGTCATCTTCTCGCGCATGCGTCGTGGCGCTCTCGTGAACACATCAGAAGAAAATGAATAGTTGAATAATTTTTGTTTGTTTTTTTGCGCACAAAAAGTATTCTCGTTGCTTGATAAACTTGATAAATAACACTTGCCTGATGGTTTATGCTACCGCTAACCCGGACGTCGAGGTCACTTCCTTGAATTGGGAAAAGCCCGTAAAAATCTGGCAGAAAGCGATGCATAAGGATGTAGTGTAACGACGCCCAGTTCCAGGAATGCACAAATATTTTGTTGGTAGTACCAGTTTGCAAAAAAAGCTTCTGGGGGGGTGTTTGGCTCGAGGTCATGGTGCAAAGGAACCTAGGTTGAAATTACTCCGAACCATCCCTTTAAGGTTGAGCCACTGTAGTCCCTTGGACTATTTTAATTATGTTTTTACTAACTTTTTTGGGTGGCAGAATGAAATTACATAGAAACCTATGAAGGAGTGAGCCAGCTCTCAAATTTCATAAACAATATCTTAAATTGTGTTCCGAAGATGAACGAAAGTCTTATCTCTCTCTTTCTCTCTCTCTGTTGCTGTTTGTTATAGAGCACCTTCAGCTCCAGCCTCTGCACTCACAGCTTTTAGTCAACTCCTGGCTCCATACATATCCTCTGAGTTTGTCCTTATGGGTGATCTAAACAGAAAGCGATGCATTAGGACTTAGTGTAACGACGCCCAGCTCTAGTAATGCACTAATATTTGGCTCTGTTTGGCTCGAGGTCATGGTGCAAAGGACCCTAGGTTGATTTTACTCCGAACCATCCCTTTAACAACAGTAAGACAAAATGTATCCTTTTTAGCCGAAAACCTGTTACCAAGACTCCACTTACAATCACCTGCATGAATGGTATGGCTCTGGAGTATGTCAAAACATATAAATACCTAGGCATCTGGTTGGATTCATCCCTGTCATTCATTACACACATCAATAACCTTCAAACAAAAGTCAAGACTAGACTAGCCTTTCTTTTCCGCAATAAAGCTTCCTTTACTGTGGTGTGGTGTGGCGCAATGGATAAGACACATGCCTTTGGTGTGAGAGACCCGGGTTCGAATCCACTGTGAGACACCAATGTGTCCCTGAGCAAGACACTTAATCCCAAGTTGCTCCAGAGGCGTGCGACCTCTGACATATATAGCAATTGTAAGTCGCTTTGGATAAAAGCGTCAGCTAAATGAATAAATGTAAATGTACTCATGCTACCAAATGCACCCTCGGTAAGATGACACATGACAGTACTGCCAATTTTGGACTATGGCGATATTATCTACAGAATGGCACCAAACACAGCCCTGAAAAAACTTGACACACTCTATGATTCAGCCATCCGTTTTGTCACTAATGCACACTTTCACACTCATCACTGTGACCTGTATAAACTGGTGGGCTGGCCCTCCCTTCATACCCGGCGGCTCCATCATTGGTTTCTCTTCATATACAAGACAATCCTGGCCAAGACACCTCTCTATCTGTCATCTCTTCTTCATGCCACTCATAACACCTATCACACAAGTAAACCTTTTTTTATTTTATTTAATTGCTTGTTCTACGTGTCATGTGAATGACTACGTATCGTTGTACAGTATGTTTCTATTTATTCCTGTAGCCTCTTGGCCAGGTCATGTTTGTAAATGAGAAGTGGTTCTCAAACAGTTTACCTGGATAAAAATAAAATAAATACATAAAAATGACAGGGTTGGAACAACATAGGTGAGTAATTGGCTGACATAATTTTCATTTTGGGTGAACTAACCCTAAGTGCGAAAGTACAGATACCTTACAGCAAAAATAACTCCACTACGAGTTACAAGTAATTCCTATTCAACTTGAGTAAAAGTCTTAGAGCATCTGATTTTAACAGTTTTACTCGTATTGAATGTAGGCTCAAAGATGTACTAGTCCTCAACACTTAAGAGACATGCCAGTAAAAAAAAAAGGAAAGAAACAGTTGATTTGTGAGGTTGACACAACAGCCTTTTAAACAAAAACCTTAAAGCAAGTCTGGTCATTTTCTGCACTCCATAGTACTGAAAGTATTTGAGGATAAGCTATGTTCAGATGATCTCTGCCTTCATCTCTCTCTGGCCTATCTTAATATCTACTTGACAACAGTATCTGTCATCACTTCACTTCCATGTGACAGTATTTGAAACCTACGTCTCAGTAAATCAGTACCTTCCTGACATCTCAAGGGTGAGGCAGCAATTCAAGGTCATGCTGAATGAAACTCCACCTTCACCTTTGTCTAAACATACATGCCTCCTAACTTTTTTTTTTTTACTCACAAAAGTTTTTTAAATGTTCATCTGGCTCTATATCATTCCAATAATACCAAGAGTTTTGACTTTATACTGACATCTGTATGAATGCATAAAATTTGCTACTATCTGCTGTCATTTCACACCAAAGCGGTCTATCTTTTTTCTACTTTTGTCCATGTCTTTCTCCATCTCGTAGTACACACATCCACAAAACAAATTGTTAGATTCATGTAATTTCTTTTCAATGTGCTGTGCTTTTATTAGTTAAAGATGGTATGTGGGTTTATCTGTAGAGTGTTAGAGATGAGGGGGGAAAAGTTTTATAAGTGAACACATTTTTATTATTAACTTATTATTAATTGCATGACACAGCTGGTCATGTGATGTCAACATGGCGCTGCCCATGAGGGGGCGACCCACTCCATCTAGATTACAACCCTTTATTATAGACGACTTATTAATATTCATATTGTAATATTATATGTTCATATTATAATATTCATATTTAAGATTAATATTTTATAATAATATTTTTATTGCATCTATGCATTGCATAGAATTCAGTCTACAGAAACGTACTAGAATACTTCATACACGATATTGATATTGAGCGTAATCCCTAATTTACCTTTGTTGGCGATAGCATGTGCTTCCTGGCACGTCACTCACTGTTGAGTTATGAGTATTTATGTGGTAGACACAGTCAAGTGCTGCTGCCGATGGGCTGCTTCAGTTGTTATGCTGCTGTTCACCATGAAACACGAATGAAGCGATGCAAAAAGTGCTTTCTACATTTTTTGAGCGCAAGAGAAGCAAGGAATAAAGACAACCTGGACCAAGTCATCTGTCACTGTTACCGTCACACCAAAAGTTTATATAGTTTTAAATTGGGTGCAGAGATAAGGCGTGAAAGTCTCTACTCAGTAGCAGCATGACCTCTCCTCCTCACAGTACAGCGTCAGAGCGTTCATGGACTATTGGACCTGCAGAACTGGAGATGAAAGAAAGTCCGCACATGCGAAATGACAGTGTGCGGTTCGGCAAGACCTCAGTGATCACTCAGCGCCAGGCATCTCACCTCCATCCCCGCATGTCCGTGTACAGCGCGACCCGTCCCACACTCTCCAGGTCCTTCTTTCAAGGACGTGCATATAATTTCTTGGAGAGACCATCGGGTTGGAAATGCTTTGTGTATCATTTTACAGTGTGAGTATTTTATTGTTTTGAGTATTTTATTGTATTTTATTGTGAGTAGCTGATTGTTACAGAGAATGAGAAATAGTCTACAATGTCATGCCATATTTGTAGATTAAGAAATACGCCTGTTTAAAATTATTTTACTGTTGCAAGTCAAGTAAACACTTGTGTTTAAGTGTTTAAACACTTAAACATTACACTTATTCAAGTAAATGTTTGATAATTGTTTTTCCCCACTTTTTTGCATGAAACAATCCCTTTAGTGCAGCACTTCAGTATACAAATACTACATTTTATTAATATATTCCAAAATGAATTCATTGCACTGCAGTTTATTGCATTTATTTTCAACATAAAACTCAATGATGTTTTGTTTGTTTTTTCTATTAAAGGGGTGGTAGGCTATAATGCCCTTTTCACAAGATGTAAAGTCTTTGATGTCCCCAGAGTGTGTATGTGAAGTTTTAGCTCAAAATACCCCACAGATATTTTTATATAACATGTTAAAATTGACACTTTTTGAGGGTGAGCGCCGTTTTTGTGTCTGTCCCTTTAAATGCAAATGAGCTGCTGCTCTCAGCACAGGGGGCGGAGCTACAACAGCTTGTGTCCTTTTACCTCACACAGACATGCATTGAAAATTTCACAAACTTTTAGCCTTTTATGTTCAAAACGGAGTCGGACAAAGATGGAGAGACTCAACATTTGTGAATGGTTAGTTAATGAATTTATGTAGCTTATGTCATTATCCTCTAGTCATTAATTAGCATATTCTGTCATGATAATCTATATTGTTCCGGGGGCGGGGTTTATGTAAATTTCAGAGTTATTGATGTCACTAACCTGGGAGGAATGTGGTGTAGTCCCTACCAGTCGTTTGTTGTAGTCCTCAAAAAACAATTTCTTTAAAAGAAAATTTCCCTTTGCTTTGAACTTTGAGCGTCATAACTTTGCAGATGTTGTTTATGCTCAAACAACAACATTACACACTAACTAAAGTTAGAAAAGTGAAATCATAATCAACCACCCCTTTAAGGTTTTAAATATTGAATCTACTGGTGTATTAAGTAAAAACTAAAGAAAGAGAATGACACCCTGTATAAAAAAAAAAGGTATTCGTAATACCAAAAAAACTGCCAAAGCTTTTTTGACTTTGGAATGAATCTACTTAATTGTCTACATAATTGTTAGTAAATGTAAAATTGCTTGAATTATTATTCATTTATATTTATATTAAAGTATATGACAAGTTATTAACGGGTCTATGTAAATATTTCCCTTTCCTTTCCCGGGTACACACTGTGCGATTTATAATAGTGCTTTAAGACTGTTGCTTGTCAGACTGCACAAACGTTATCCCCGCTGTAAGCCATGTCACACAATAGGATCTCAGTTGTCATTCATGTCAGACTGTACAGCAGTCAAGACACATAAAAAATGGAAGAAGACAAGAAGACTCCTCCAGAGTTTTACAACATCAATCCGTGACGCGTTCGTTGACTGTGAGCTGCTTTTACATGCGGGATAGAAATGGTGGCTAGCAAACAAAAACAATCTCTAGCTTTAATTTGGATCATGGCTTGTCTTGAAAAAACAAAACAACAACGACGATGTGTGTGGAGCTAGTGGTGGTTTGTTGTTGTCTCAGTAATTGCGCCATGAGGTTCTGCACTCATATTGGTTTTTGATTTGACGGTGTCATAGGAGAAGCCACTCTTCAGGACTGTGCGTCAAATCTTCTGACACTGCCATCATTTGGACTTCAGATTTTGGCCTAGGATCAAAAGAATATTTTAGGATTTTCAACATTTGTCTCAGAGAGCAATGTGCTTGTAGTTCTGAACTAAAGAGATGACATCACATGATAAGCCTACTCATTACATGAATACTGGTGAGGTGACTCAACACTTGGTACATGAAACACAGCAAGTTCCTGTACTTCAAACAGTAGAGAGTGATCCTTGGAACGCACGAATTGACACAAAAGGTGTGCTTTAAATTCAATGTAATTTGCTTTGAATAAGAAGACAACTGTGGCAAGTGGTCAAACAATGCAACCATATTAATTAATCATGCCCTATAGTGCGTGATATTGTCACAGTTATGCTTAGTTTTGGTTTTGTTTTCTATCAGTCGGTTTAATCATCTGTTTGCCTGTGTTGCTTTGTTTCTCTTTTCCCGCCATAATCGGTTTCCAATGGATATTCATTTAACCATCACCATGAGTATTAAAGTTCCTCACCTTCACTCATTCTTGGTCCGGTATTGTTTGTGCATTGCACACTGTTTCTTGTTGTTGGCTTATGTTTAATAAAGTCAATCGTTATTTGTAACCTCCTCTTCATCATTGGACTTAAACTGTGACAGAGTGAAGAGGGCAAATGGAACTAAACCATTTTATTTAAACTTAAAAAATGTGCATTAATCTACCTAGCTTACAATTCTTGTTGGTTTGGTTTATTCGAGACAAGTCTGAGATTCGAGACAATTCTCTCTCCAAGCCTTGCTTTATGTACTACACTTTACTAAAAAAAGCTAAAAGTCCATAAAATAAAAAAAACAATCAAATGATGTTGTATTATAAAAGCAGCTTTGAGATGCATTAGTTGAGTTTCTGTAAACTGCTATAATTGTGTTATAGTAGCCTAGTTAATCAAATAAACTCAAAATCAAGTAAATAAATCTTTGGCTGTATGGCTTTGTCTAGTATTAACTGATCTAAGAATCATTATTACAGTGTAATGAATAAAAAGGATGCTTTGCAGCAGAATGTGGCTGTTTTGTAATTGTCAAAATGACTCAACTCATTGGGACCTTTCATGGACTATATCTCTAGCAGGAGAGGAGGTGATAGCGGGCAGCTAAACTTGGCTGCAGAGGTGACTGTGTTCAGCAGGGGCCCTGTGGGTTTGGTAACCCTGTGACTCAGTGGTGTTGGGCAGAGATGCCAAGAGAACATGGGAATCTGAGTGAGAGGGTGTCAGATGCTGTATCACTGTACAAAAACTGTAAAAGATTGTGGATCATTTAAATTATACTTTGGTTTAATGTGTTTGTAAGAATGATGAGCATGAGGCTGAGGGTTGGAGGTTAGTCTGTAATTAACTGGTGGCTTGTCATGTAGCATATGCGCTTTATTCAAAGTGATTTACAGTGTACTAATATTGCGATGGTCCCTATGGAGCAAATTGAGGTTAATTGCCTTGCTTAAGGGCACAACTGGACTCTCCGGGCTTCTCAGTGCATAATTCATCCTCACCTGTTGCCTTGCTAGCGCATGGTCTTGAGCACTAGTCGACCACTTGACCACACTGTCATCTGCAGCAGGAAATTGAGGAGTCTCGCCTGAATACGGAAGCGTTATGGAAGCGTGTGTGTAGGAGGCAGGGTATGTTAGCCAAGAATGTGCACATGCTTATCACTGCTTCAAAGACTGCAAAGCCATGGGGGAATGAAAGCCACTTATCATCAAAGTGTGAACCTTGTTTGTGAACGTGTGCACATGCTGTTGGAAAAACTAGTATTTGTGCTCCATACATTTTTATTGTTTTCTGCCCAGCATTGTATGTGAATGAAATGTCTATCTATCTATCTATCTATCTATCTATCTATCTATCTATCTATCTATCTATCTATCTATCTATCTATCTATCTATCTATCTATCTATCTATCTATCTATCTATCTATCTATCTGCCCAGCACTGTATGCAAATGAAATGTCTATCTATCTATCTATCTATCTATCTATCTATCTATCTATCTATCTATCTATCTATCTATCTATCTATCTATCTATCTATCTATCTATCTATCTATCTATCTATCTATCTATCTAACTATCTATTTGTTTCAAACTGGCAAACTTCAAGGCTTGAACAATTCAAAACTTTAAAACAAGGCTTTATCAAGCCAAAAATTACTTGACAAGCTTAAATTTTCTGGTTCAAAATGACGGTAATTTCTTTGAATTTCACTTCAAGAATTCCTGTAGCTGAAACAGCAGAGCACGGTCACGGGTCTAAAAGATGGGTTTGATATCCCTTGAATGCATTATAAGTCACTTATCTATCTGCCCAATATATAAGATGCAGTGTTCAATTTAACTCAGCTTTCTTACGCTCTAATTTGGATTGCAATTCTGCATCCTGTTTGCTACTTCAAATGATATTGGAACTGAATTGGAATTTAAAAGGCATACTGAATTTGATTCTGAATGCTGCACAATGCTGATAAATACTAGTTTGCAAAACACTACTACAGCTACATACCAGAGACACCAGTGAAGAGGCAAATATTTATAGGGATTCCAAATATCATTTATCAAAACTGCTTAAATATTATTACAGTTTTTCTCAGTCGCGTTGGTGCATTTCTCACATCACTATTTACATTTGCACAACAGTTAATGCAGTTCTCAAAACAATTAGTACAATAGTTGATAACCTGGAAAAGCGTGTCACTTGCTCAAAATGGATAGCTCATTCCTCAAAAGCAAGTATTCATGTCAATGAAAGTGTCAGTGTCATCAAGATGAAAAGTCCTGACACCATTGTTAATGAACAAGATAGTCAAATGGCTTTGTCATGTTTTCATTATGACAGTTTACTCTGTAAATGTTTTCCAATGCAAAAAAGTCAGATCTTGGTGACACTACCTGAAAATGCTCAAGACAGCACTATATACTATTTGCACAGCCATTTGAAAAATACAGTAAAGTTACACATTACTGTATTTAGTGAGGTAACTGGGTACAAGACACTGAATATGTATGTTTCACATTTTTACTGCATTGTGCAAAAGAAAAAATACACCCTTATTTACAACAAACATAAACTCCCTTTGGGTAGAGCTGTGCACAACTGTACACAATATTGCAGTACATATTGGAACTGAACACAACATACATAGTACTGTAATCATTCATGCACATCCAGACGTTCCTCTCTGTCTGTTCTATTGTTCAATTTAGGAGACATTTTCAGGAAAAAAAAAGATTTAAAAAGATGTGTAAAATTAGCTTGACAGATTTTGACAACTAGTTCAACATTTTTGTATGTAATGACTCAAGCAATAATGAAATGAGGACTATTAGCTTTATTTGGAATGACTATTCAGCATTCACAAGTATAGTTAATTTTGACTGACATGACATGAGCAAATGATAATGTTATAAAACAGCAGAGAGTTGTATGAAAGCAATTGATGCATGTCCAAAAGCATTTGCAATTTGTTGGAAGGAATGAGAAACTGCTACTATGATGTGCACAAATGACTGTCTGTTGTGCAAATGTAAATAGTGATGTGAGAAATGCACCAAAGCGACTGAGGAAAACTGTAATTTCAGTGGTATCTGCAGGTATGAATAGTTAAAATTGCCTCATGCAAATTTGATTCTGTTTAGCTCCAGTTCTCAAAATACGATTTCTCATTGCCCTGATTATTTTCTGTTTATTTGATCTCTAATGCTGTGAGCTGTGCTGTGTTTATTATCCCTGGCTAACCACTGCGGATTGGCAGATCAATTACTTGTTGTATTGTACGGTAGCCTGTGGCATGTTTATTGACATGTAACTTCTCTCACAGACTGCTTGTGGCAGGTTCAAGGTCATTCAGCAGTAATAATTACATAATAAGATAGATATTTGTCAGGCAGCCATCGGATATGTGTCTATGTTTACTTACATCTCTGGTCCCTCCCTCTGAATTTGTGATGACAGGCAACAGCTGGGCACTGTTTGTCTGGCAGCTGGGTTTCATACCTCTTGGTGTTTCATTTTTATTGTTAATGCAGTCAGACTGATGAATTATTGAGCTGATAGAGCAGTTGTAATGGGTTAAGCATCACTGCCAAAAACAAACACGGAGAAATAGCTGTTGCTGAATATTAGCGATGTGCATTTCAGAGAAGATTAAAACACATTTTTAATTACAAGATTAAATGTATTCCTAATTAAATCAATAGATGACTTTCACACCTGATGTACTAAAAAACTGTTTTTGTCTTCTCCTTCATATGCTGTTGGAAATTATGATTACTTTATGTTAGTAATTATGATTAAAACAAATCAACAAGTTTAAAGCACATGAGAATATACTATTTGCATAGTTGTCTGTGAACAAACTCTTTTCTCTCCAAAATAATTATTTTTTTTGTCTCGGAAGTTACAACTTTGTTTGTTTAGACTGAGACTACACATGATGACCGTGCTGTGATGTGTTTAATCTACAGTATTACTGTAGATTCTGCAAGGGTTTAGAAACTGAACCCTTTATAGAATATATTTTTGGCATGTTCTGATTTCTTTGAACAGACTATTATAGGCTGTGAATCCGAGTAAAGATACATTTCCTAAACTGAGTTGCTTATTAGCATGCATATTACTAGGATATTGGCTGTTTATTAGTACTTATAGAGCACATATTAATGCCTTATTCTGCATGACCATAATCTACAACCCTTAATCTATACCCCATACCTAAATTTAACAATTTACTACACTGTTAATTATTTCCCTGTTAAATAACTGGAAATTACTGGCAGCAGGGTTACCATTAATTTCCTGTTATTTTAACAGTTAATTCCTGTTACTGTTTTTTTACAGTGCACTCCCCGTAATGTTTTTCAACAGGAATTTACTGTGAATCACAGAAAAAACAGGAAACAACTGGCAGCAGTGTTACCATTATTTTCCTGTTAAATCACCATTTATTTTGTTTCCATTAAATATTGTTAATTATTTTTAGCATAGTAACGTGTACCACTGATTGTTATAGACATATTCTAGCTTGAGTTAATACAAGAATAGGCATAATCCATCAGATAACACTTAAGTGAAAGAAAACTAATAGTTCCATGTTGAAATTAACTTTTTTTTTATTGTAATACAAACACTGAAAGGTAAATACTTACACATGTAGGCAGACATGGATCAGACCAATCACAGAAATATACTGTATATCATGTTCATTGCTGACATCTGTGGTCGCTGGATGAAAAATAACAACTGCGTCTGTCTTAAACTAGCAAAGACACTTGCGTTTGGCTTTGCGCTGTGTCGGTGCAAGATATACACTGTGACTCCTGGTCACATAAAAATGTTACACATAGGCTTCGTACTGTAGGTTAAAGATGTAAAAACAGGGGAAAAAAAAGATGCCAGCCCTGTCACAAAGGTGGACTGGATCCCTTCGCAAATGATTTGGCCCTCAAGGCTGAGCATCCAGCGCTGGAAGCGGCTTTCCGTTTCTCCTGAAACAGAAATGTTTTAAACTGTCAAATTTCTGTTTTAGTTTTCATTTTGAATACAGTTTAGTTTGATACCATTGAATTCACTACATACAACACCAAAGCCAACTGTCCTATCTAAAACCAACTTACCAAGAAGTATCAGACGAGGAGTGGCAGGTATAGAGAGTGAACTCTCAAGGTCAGCTGCAGTGGCATATCCCTAGGACATAGAACAAATTAAACACAATATTAATGACATAAGACTACCACTGAGTGAGATAGATATATAGATAGAATGAGAGATGGAGAGACAGGAAAATATAGATAAAGAGAGAGGGGGATATAGATAGAGAGAGATAGAGAAAGATACAGAGAGTGATAGTGATGGATAAATAGATAGGAAGTGAGATAGATAAAAGAGATAGAGGGAGAGAGTTAGATAGATACAGATATAGAGGGAGAGACAGACAGAGGGAGAAAGAGGGAGAGATAGAGGTAGAAATAGAGGAAGATATAGGGATAGATTGATAGGGAGAGAGTGATAAAACAGAGATAGATACAGGGTAGGTAAAGAAAAAGAGAGAGATAAGCCGCTTTTCCACCGAAATTACCCGGAACAATTTGTCCCAGGAACTTTTTTCCCAGGAACCTTTTTTGCCCCAGACCGGTTGCTTTCTGCGTTTACACCGCGGTCTAAAGTACCAGGAAGGTAAACTACGCGCAACTGCTCCTCCCAGTCTGCGACGGACAGTAATCAGTTTTGAGCGCCACATTTATAAGTATGGAGGAGATTCAAACTGTGCTGCAGTTATTGGTTTACTAACGAGGTAATTAACATAACAAAATAGACGAGCACTGATACTAAAGCGTGTTCAGAAAGCTCGTATGCGTATAAAATTAGACAAGGTACGTTGTGAGATGACTGGGACGAACGCGCAGAAATTTCCTTTTGCGCAAATACGCTTAAAAAAAGCCTGAACCCCGTCTATCAATCATAAATAGTGACAGTCTTGTAAATAGTTGTTTGTTACACCTCAAAGCGCTATTTCAATCCTGTTATAGTAAATTTGTAACATGGTTTGCCTTGCAATAGATGACAATGTGTAAACATAATGACTTAATATTAAAAGCTGTGGCAGAAAAGAGACGAGCACTGATAAAGCGTGTTCAGAGCTCGTAATGCTAACGTTAGATATAAAATTGTATGTTATCAGCTATTGCGGACATTGGCCGTGAGATGGCTGTGACGAACGCGCAGAAAGTTTCCTCTTCCACAAATACCCAAATAATAAAGCCTGAAACTCGTCGCCAGTCCCCCAGTGTTTTTTTATTAAATTCCATATTTGCAGACAGACAACTTTACTGCATGAAGCCACTTTTTAAAAGGGAGGTTAAAAATAAAGAAAATGCTGCGTGGAGTCATCCAACCAAAATGCGGCGTGAACACAACCAATCAGCTTGTGCAGCGCACAAGTCCCACCCCTGAAAGTTCCTGAACTTTGAAAAAGTACTACCTCGTGAGCAGGGACTATCGGAGGGGGAAATATTTACCCGGAACTTCATTTAGACCCTGGTTCCTGCGGTGTAAACACATCGAGTACCAGCCCAAAGTTCCTAGTTCCTGGGGAAAGTTCCTGCGGTGGAAACGCGGCTATAGTGAAAGATAGGTAAAGATAGAGGAATAGATAGAGGCAAAGTGAGGGAGAGATAGATGGTCAGAGTGTGAGTGTCAGGAGTGTGTGTGTGTGTGAGAAAGAGGCAGAGAGAGGTGTGTTTGTGTGTAGGGGAACTTACATCTGCAAGAACAATGAGTCCTGAGACATCTTCAGAAAAGTGATACAGAAGAAGATGGATGACCTGATAGGACAGCTCGACATCATCTGTTGTCCACAAGTTTGGCAAGAAAACATTATGCAAGCCAGTTAGACTTATTGATAGATTAGCAGTAAATTGCTAGATTAAAGCAAGTAGAAACCATTCAAATTTCCACCTGGTTCTGTGCTGTCATGGTACCCTGCATCTGCAATAAAATAAAAACAAATGTAAACATTGATCTACAACTCAATGATAATCAAAACAGCACAAAAACACAAAATAGGGTGCACTATGCCAATGCAATTAAAAGAGAATAACGTTAGCTGTTCACATAACTAACGTTAGATATTGCACTAGCCCAATCAGTATAAGTTAGCTGTTTTTGCTGGATTTATACCTCATTAATAGGCTAAAACCTGCACATAAAATCGTCACACCAGCATGTCTGGTAGCCCAAACAGCTATAATCCATCAAAGACGAGCAGCTGACATGAATTCATCAAATACAGTCTTTGACCAACTATCTAGCATCATAAACAGCTAATCAGTAAATAGATTGTGCTAAGCCGTTTGATTTGACGTGCACCTGGCAAGAATGCCACACAAACTTGACCACGGGAATGGTACTTAAACGTTATAGGCCTAACGTTAGCCTATTGTTTAGATTTAGATCGTATACATAAATGGACATTAAAATAAGCGCATTGTTTCTAAAATTAATGGACAAACTATCGAAATGTTGCTAGCTTGAATCACCTTGGCTCACTAGCAGCTAGCTAGCTAGTTACTTCATTTCATGTGGTGTAACGTTAAGTCCGTGGCGTTTAGTATGTATACATCAACATCACTGATAATTGTTCAAACTATGCATGACTTTCAAAAAACGCTTTAATCTCACCGGATTATTGTGATTTTGGTCGATATCTCCACCGCGATCTTCCGACATGGATCTCCGTGTTCGTTGCAGGTTCAAATGCCGTCTTCTAACTGTTACGCTCCTTCCCAGACTGCAAAAAATACTGTATGATCATGTTATTTCAGATAGTGGCGCCAATAGACATAATAAAGAGGCGCGGGCGCCTGCCAGCGTGCTGCGTGTCATACGGATATTTACACCGTGTTCAGAAAGAACAGGGGAGACGGAGACACACACACACACACATTGGGAGCGCAGTTCCTCAACTAAATGTATAAGCCGTCTCGTGTAAAATCCGGAGTGTAGGGTATTAATAGGGTAATAAAAGGCTATTACACCCACGATAACAAACACATTTGCGCATGCATAAAACACCGCAAACTTTCTTATTTCTGTCCATGGAATAGGCTATGCAGGATTATTCTTGATAACATTTGCAGTAGAGAAATCAGGTGTTTAATTTGTCTAATCTTCATTCAGTAAATGCATACAATATTTAGTTTGTTAGTATTGGATTGCACCGTCGACTATTGATTGAATTGTTCATTGTTTAGCAACCTAAAAAAAACGAAATGAAATTGCGAACTTCTCCACTGATAAATAATAACTTTTTTTATAATAGCCTAAGCATAAAATTGCATATCGGCATTTATCTCCAAACATACCAGACTATCATGATCTTACTCTATCCGACATCTTTGCTTGAATTTTCGATTTTGCGGTTAAATAACAAAAATGAGGTGTTATTTAACAATGAGGTGTTAAATAACAGAAATGAGGTGTTATTTAACATATATTTCCTAAATTTAACAGTAAATCGCAGTTATTAAAAATAACAGGTTAATCATGTTGAAATTTGGGCGTAAATTAACAGAAACATTTAACAGTGTATAAGCAGTAATTAGAAGTTTATTTAGGCAAAAGTTGTAGTTAATTAGTTAAGAATTTAGTTGCAAATTGCACCCTAAACTAAAGAGGGATAAAGAAAGTATATATTTAATCTCTCTCTCTCAACTTCTCCCTCAACTTTTTTTTACATAAAAAAATAAAAAAACTCAATATCATTAGTATGATTTATAAGCTGATTTCCTCATGGGGGCCAAAAATGTCCCCACGAGGTCAAAGATTTTGGATATTGACATCTTTGTGGGGGCATTTTGTCCCCATAACATAGGGTTTGCCAGGACCACACACACACTTTAGTATTTAAATGTTAAAATGCCATATTGACATTTCTTCTTTTCCCCCTGCAGATTCCTCATTGTGCTTTGTTGCCTGATCCTCAGTGTGCTGTCCACCATTGATGAGTATCAAACACTGGCTAATAAAACACTATTCTGGGTGGTGAGTCTCACTGCTTTAGACTTACAGTGTGTTAAATATTTGTTTTATATGAAACAAAATTATTGTGCGACTTTTTAAGGTTTATAATACCTGGTGGCCTTGGACAATTGATTCAAATGTCTGTTTTCTGGCCTGTAAACAGGCAGCATAAGTATCAAACAGGCATATTGCATGGGGACATGGTCTTTGAAGATGATATAGATTTTATGTTCAAATTTAACTTAGCCTCTTGGTGTAGCTCATTGTTTAGCTTGTTTTATCCAGCAGAGGGCAGCAGTTCATCATTTTGCATGTTCCATTTGATGCTGTGGCTTTACATTTTTTGCCCCCATCTAATGTAGAAAAAAAGAAACACTCACATTATTTATGTTTATTTATTTAGCAGGTTCTTTTTTCAATGTGACTCAGAGACGGATATATATATATATGACCCTGGACCACAAAACCAGTTACATGGGTCAATTTTTTTTAAATTGAGATTTATACATTATCTGAATGCTGAATAAATAATCTTTCCGTTGATGTATGTTTTTTTGGGATAGGACAATATTTGGCCGAGATACAACTATTTGAAAATCTGGAATCTGAGGGTGCAAAAAATCTAAACATTGAGAAAATCGCCTTTAAAGTTGTACATTTATGTTCGTGATTGTGCTGCATTCACTCACACAAATAAATGTTTTATATATTTACGGTAGGAAATTCACAAAATATCTTCATGAAACATGATCTTTACTTAATATCCTAATGATGTTTGGCATAAAAGAAAAATCGATAATGTTGACCCATACCGTGTATTGTTGGCTATTGCCACAAATATACCCGTGTGACTTGTGACTGGTTTTGTGATCCAGGGTCACACATAAGGAAGAAAACTGTCATCATGTACTCACCTTTTTTATATGTGGAACACAAGAATGAGGGATGAGAAGATTGTCAAGATTGCTCCAAAAAGCACCAATGTGCCCTATTCCAGGTCTTCTGAAGTCATGTTTTAAGGAAGAGTTGCTATTCACTGATAATCTTACTCTTTGCCATTCAAAACTGGCCAATCCAACGAGAAAAGGGAGGTGAAATGCGTAGCAGATTTAAATGTGCAAAAGTGAGTGAGATTTTCTTGGGCAGCCCTCCTTACACTCCTTGCTTTAAGAACTAACACTGCCTTAATGAATTCAAGGCCTGATAACCCTCTCAGAAAACAGACACTGCAAAGTCTATAATCACACAGGCAGCTCAATTCACAGAAAATGAAGGTGTTCTGTTGTCTAGAATGGCAGCTTGAGCTGGCATTCTTAAATCATTCTATTTACTTTGTTCAATAATCCATAGCAGTGTTTCTGCTAAGCATTAATTGCTTCAGGCCTTGTTAGCGCATCTGAGGCTTTGTTTTGATCAATATTCAGATCACAGTCTGTCGAGTAATTAATGTGCTCACCGAAGCATTTTCTCCTGACAGAGGCTATGTTAAATATTACTAGAACAGACCATCCTTAATACCATCAATACCATCAATACCCTCAAAAACAATAGCTAGCATTTGTGTCCAGAGCCTCAATGCCATATGTGCATATTAGCCAATGTTCCCCATGCAATATGCCTGTTTGCAAGCTTAGGCTGCCTATTTACCGGTCGAGGAACAGAGACAAAAGAGAATCAATTGTCTTAGGACGGCAGAAAAAGGAGAAAGGGCGGGACAGAGATTATAACCCAGTGACTGCATGTCAGAGGTCAATCCGACCACCGGCTAATGGGATTAAATCTATGCTTCGTGTTCATTAGCTGATGCCTCGCATCACAAGTTAATTCTGCAGAGTCTAGGGCTTGATGCAGAAAAGGCCCTTTCGGATTAGCTATCCGGCTACTGCAGCCCTGAGCTTAACCAAGCTTACAACAGGTGTTGTCTGTTGTGTGTTAAAAAGCAATCATCCAAAATCAAATAGCATACTTTTAGCATGGGTGGATACAGTCACTTGAGGGAGCAGGACGTTCTCACAGGAAGTAGAACGCTTGTTTTAAGGGCTGAAACCTTCCTTTAGACCCAATCACCATGTCATCCCCTACCCCCCCTCGTTCACACCCTATTTTAATGAGGCACGGCCCTCTACATTGCGTCTCACAGCTGTTGAGGCAAACAAAAGCAGACTTGCCCCTTTCTACGGCTTTCAAACTGCTCGCTAAGCCATGATCAAAATGTATGATTCTTTACAGCACATAAGATGTTTATGGGTCATAAACATATAAGAGTGTCCACGATAAAAAAAAAAAAAAAATTGTTTAAAACACATGTGCCAAGTTCTTTGTGATATAGTCTTTGTATTCATGTGGTGAATTTCATATGGTGTTACCTCATAATTATTGGTAACACTTTATAATACTGTTCCATCATTAATGAATAACTACAAAGGGACAAATGAGTGATGCAATATTAACATTCTAGTAACTACTATACAAGAAACACTGATTTAGTAAGAAGTAGCGCTCAGTTGAATGAGGTAGTTCACTATTAGCTAATCAATTACTACTTTTTTTTTTTCATACCTCCCAGAGGACTACTAAGAATACAGATTCATAATTAATGTGAATAATGCATATTGTATAATTAATTCTGATATAAAGCAGGTACTATCCAAAACGTTACAAAAACCTCAAATGCTTACAATGACTTCAGTCAGTATTAGGGAGTGATCAGGCTTTTCTCTTTAGTATACTGATACAAATAATTAGTAATTCCTTCTGAAGGATTTGGTAATACTCGAGTCATTGCTAGTGGGTTACCATGATCTTCACTTTAGAATTATTTATACATTATGCATTATTCACATTAATTATGAACCTGTATATAGTAGTTATCTGGGAGGTATGAAATAATTATTATTGATTAGTTAATAGTGAACTACTGCATTCAACTGAGCAGTATTAAGGATTTGTTAATCATAGTTTATTGTTACTATTAGAATGTTAATATTGCGTTCCTCATTTGTCCTTCGTTATTCATTATAAAAAAAAATCACGTTTTTTTGTGAACCCACAACATAAAAAAGTCAAATTATCAGATATTTTAACCAATTTATTGAATTTGACACAGTTTACAAGGGTCCTCTCTTTGATATAATTTTCTGTTGGTTGAACCACATGACTTTGATTTAGCGGACAAAGAGGTTTTATATTGATTAGCGGTGGATCATTTTGTTGGGAAAAAAATCTATAAAATAATAATAAAAGATTATTCCAAACTACTAAATATTGTTTTCTTTTCAATGATTGGCTTTTTTTCTTCATTATGACATCAGAACAGTCCATGCCCCAAAATAAATATTAAAATAAATGTGAATTCAGAAATGTCATTTTTAATGTATTTTTGAACAAATCAATAGATAAAACGTATAATTTAGCCCCTTTCCACTGGTATAGCAGTTTTTTTTTACTTTGAGTAAGTGCTTATGTAAATTAAGCTAAAGCTTATCAGGCAAATCTTACTAAGTGTAAATTAATCATTGACTTAGATCATTGTTCAACACTTTTTCCAGTGTCAGCCACTAAAAGTCTTGATAGGCCCTGTTAATCTTTATTAGCATGACAGTGTTTCACTGTGAGCAAGGAGAGCTACTGCACATTAGCACCACTTACAGCCACACACATGCTGTTGACACTTATTAACTGATCCTATTCTGTGAGGAAAAAAAGACTATTGTGTGTGTCACACTTCTGGGGTGAAGCCTCAGAGGTTGATCATTACCTGCTCAACAGTGGTAGGCGACAGAAGTCACACAGGACGTTACGCCACACACGAGTGCTGGAAGTCGCACAGGACACTAGACTGACCCGACACCACGCGCACTGAGAAATTGTGATCTCACATGCTTCCCTGTCCCCCAAAAAGTGTCATAGCTGTCACCAAACTTCCTCCATATGCTAAGTGTGCTAACACATCCTCAAGCTCAGTCTCGAGGTGTTGCGAGGACAGTAGTCCTGCCACGGGGTGCTAACTCCTTCTCCAGGCAATTATCAGTTACAGATATTACCCTCCCCTAATTAGACAGAACACAGATGTCTCTTTCTTTGTCAGTGTTAACCAAGGCCCACCATGAATGGCTAATAAAACTGAAAACGAACAAAAGCCTCTATAATGATGAAATGTTTTCTATTTGAAAGCACCATGAATGTGTAATGAGCATTTATTGCTGTATTTTAACAATTTGCTGTAATGTTTTAACCCTGGGTCAAAAGAGCTTTTAGACTTTTTGTGATTTGAGCAGCTAATAGAAACTAAACATTATCCAGTCCATTTTAGCTTTCTAAAAGCATTTTTTTTTTTTATTAGGGATATTCACTGTTATGAGGTGAACCCACATAGTATTAAATGTTCATTTCTAACGCTGTGGTGCTCAGAGTGTTTGGACAAACCACCTTTATCTCATTTGCGCTGATAAGACACTGCATCTAGTCAGTTACCCTCCCCCAACACAGTAGCTAATGCCTTTCTGTTGTGTGTGATAGGATGTAAAGACCTGAGATAACAGATAAAACTGCGTACCTTTTCAAATGTTTTAATGCGTAACGTTTCAGTCAGAAGAGTTAAATAGTTCACACAAAAATGAAAATTCTGTCATCATTTACTCACCCTCATGTTGAGTTTCTTTCTTCTGTTAAACACAAAAGAAGGTATTATTTTAAAGAATGTTGGTAACCAGACGGTTGACGGCGCCCATTGACTTCCATAGTATTTTTTTCATACAGGTTTGGAACAACATGAGGGTGAGTTATTAATGAAATAATTTGAATGTTTTGGTGAAATAGCCCTTTAACTTCTTTCTTAAGAAGATTTTTGTGAATCTGGCCCCTGGTCTTTAATAATGTTCCCAAAATGTTAGCACACAAACATTATTATACATCGTTTATGAAACATTTTATTTGGACGGTCATGTAAAGTTCTTATTTTTAATGTTTCAGAACATACAAAAGAAACGGGTTGTCCACATCCTTTAGAATATTATCTTTTGTGTTCTGCAGAAGAAAGAAATTCATACAGGTTTGGAACGACATGATGACAGAATGTAAATTTTTGGGAGAACAATCCCTTTAAGAACACATTAGTTCCTTTCAAATTCCCACTGTCACACCGATAATATATTTGCTTTGTGTCTTTCTTTTCAAGAGGGGTTAGTTAATGCTATTATTTATTATCAGACTTCAAGTGTTTGCTTTGGCTAGAGCACAAAAGGCTGGAGTAGAAAAAGTCACTCAATGCCAAATCACGTGCTTCATAGTAAGTCCATTTTTAATATTTAATGTAATCTTATAAGATTGAGGACAAGGGTCAGCTGGCCCTTGCTGTTATTACAGTGAACCCTTCCTCTGCTCACCCATGGCGACCGCATTCCAGCTGCGTTTTGGATGGGATATCTGATTGCCATGGTAACTGAGAGAGGCCCTTGCATCTGGGGTCCTGTTTCCTCTCACCCTATACCACCCCTCCCCAAAACTGATCCCATGGCCTCTGTCGCCCACTGGCCGTCCACCCAGACCTTTCATATGCCAGCTGGTCAGTGTGATCGCAAGCCTAGATTTAATTAGATAGCACAGAGAAACCCAGAGCATGGAGACAACAAAATTGGCCTTGCTAATCTGACATATAGTTGAGAAAAACATTTTATTTTTTACTATTTTAAAAACATTCTAAATAGTATAAGGGTAGGGTTAAGATTAGGGGTTAGTATATTGTATCAAATTATTAACCATTTGATACAATATTAGTATATTGTATCAAATTGTTAAGTATGTAGTGTCAGCAATGGGTTGAAATAAATATCTAATCGCATGCGGTTCTTTAATCAAAACAAACTCAAACTAACTCATCTCCAAGAATACATGAAACAAAACACAGGAAACAACCACTTTAACATAGATGAGATCTGACAAAGACTAAGGGGCTGTGTGTTTACGCGACACCGCTTTCAACTATATGTAAAACTTTTAATGCACATTAGACACAACAATGTCGTTTTGGGTGCCTGAAAAGGCCAACTTTTGAAAACGGGTTTCAAAGAAACTTACATTCTCCGTGTAAAAAAACAACAACACATGGATCTCTGAAAACTATGATGTCATACACTTGCGTGTTTAATCTATAGTGTTTCATCGTCATCTAATGGCTTGGCAGCAGAATACAGCGTTTTAGTCGTTTTCGCGGATCCGTGGGAATGGGGATCGTTTTGACAATGGTGTCGTCTGTACGCGGAAAGCTCAAAGGAAAAACTTCTCAGTTTTAAGCATATCGTTGTCGTGTAAACGTACCCTAAAACAAAAACAGAGCCATATAAACACAGGGAAAACTATAGGACTGAACAAGATAATTAACAAGATACAGGTGAGACACATGAGGGCAACAGAAAAGCATGAACAGAGAAAACAGGATTTTTTTAAGGCCATGTATTATAGCTGATTATTGTTCCTAAAATATTCCTAAAAAAAAAATGGTAAATTGCATTTGACATTGTAGACAGTGAGTTGGCCTACTTTCAGTCTAGTTGCTTGCAGCCTCTTTCCTGTGCTGTGACCTCTGCTGGTTCGACTCACTTTTTCCACCTCTCATGTTCTGTCTGTTCCCACAGGATAGGGCAGTGCCTGTAATTTCATTTCATTTTGGAGGCGCTTTAGACAGGCTAGGCAAGCGAACTGGCCGGCTCTGTGCCAGGATCCGTCCCCAGGCAGCTGACCAAGCTCCTTCTTAGCCTCTTCTCAGACCTGGATCCAGCTCTCCAGACTGCTTATGTGACAGAGGGCTTCACGGCCAGCCTCATAACTCATACATGTCTGGTTCCTCGCAGCTCTCAAAGGGCCTGCGCTCAGCGGACTCTCAGCCTTCTTTTGTTTTCTCTTCTTTAAGAAGGAGACAAGGGCAACTGCTGTTGTTGGCCATGACCATGAACCACCAGTGTGTGTTTTCACACAACCCTGTGTCAGGGCTGTGAATTCTTAATATGCATCTGTTGCATGCATCCCATGTATATTATTATTGTGCTTTATGCATTGCAAACTACATTCCAAATGATGCATGACCAAATATTTCTAATCTTTTGTCCCATGCAAACTACAAATATGGTGAATTCAATGGATTCTTTGTCCATAGAGCTGTCATTGTATATCTCGGTCATGGGATTGCAGCATCAAGTTGCAATAGGTGCACAGAGAACAGTGGAGGATTTTGTTCAAGACATACCTCATAAATATTTTAAAAGGCAATATATTGCTCATGAGGAATATCTAGCCGAGGAGCTCCACAATGACAGCCATTCTCATTTTCCACACAATAAAGCTTTATTGTTAAACCCATTCTCAAAGCAGACATCTCATTGCTCAAATAAATTACTTCTCTATACTTACAGAGTTGTATTATAGCACAGAATTTTACATTATGTCGCAGTCGAATCAATTAGCTCTTTATACTTGCGTTGTTATGTTCTAGTAAATCTCACATTATGTTTCAGCTAAATCATTTCTCATTGTCATGAGCACATAATATCACTTTGATATGCTTTTAGTGCTCTTTTGTTTAAGCACAGTGTGTCTGTCTCTTTCATTCGGCAGGAATTTGTGCTGGTAGTGTTCTTTGGTGTGGAGTATGTGGTACGTCTGTGGTCAGCAGGATGCCGGAGTAAATATGTGGGAATTCTGGGCAGGCTTCGCTTTGCCCGAAAGCCCATCTCTGTTATTGGTGAGTGTGTGAATTAATTTTTTTTTATTTTCTGGTGCATTCATAAAAGCAGCGTTGTTTTAAACTTGATTCTGTTGTTGCTATTGACATGATTGCATGTTTTTCTCGTTCTAGACCTGATTGTGGTGGTGGCCTCCATTATTGTATTGGTAGTTGGTTCTAAAGGCCAGGTTTTTGCCACCTCTGCTGTAAGGTAAGGTTAATGTTTTAATATATAAGTCACTGAAGTCTCTTTGTCCCTTGTGGTACAGGATTAAGTAGGCTTAGATGTACTGTATTGAAGTCATGACATGATGTTGTTTACAGAGGAGTCCGCTTCCTTCAAATCTTGCGAATGCTGCATGTGGATCGACAGGGAGGAACGTGGCGGCTGCTTGGATCAGTGGTCTTCCTACATCGACAGGTGAAGCATATGCCTTTTCATATTTAACGTTTTGTACTGGGGAAGTAAAAATAGAGGCAAATATTATTTTTGCATTTCCATTTACTCCAACAGAAGAAAAAAAGAAAAGAAAAAAAAAACTCGTCAATGATGTTCCAAAGAAGAAAAATTATAGGGACATGCAGAGCCATTTTTAGTGAATCAAAAGCATACCAGTGAAGCACGATTCTGAAAATAAATGGCTCTTTTGAGCCATTATTATTTTAATAAATATTTCAGAATGAAGACACTGCAGCATTAGCAGAGATAGCACTTCATAATGAGATGTGAATGTGTATGCAAAATAGTTGTAGTGAGTGTTTTCTCTTTCTAGGAACTGATCACAACTCTATATATCGGATTCCTTGGGCTCATCTTCTCTTCTTACTTCGTGTATCTGGCAGAGAAGGATGCAGTGGATGATAGAGGTTTCACAGAGTTTAGCAGCTATGCTGATGCTCTGTGGTGGGGTGTGGTAGGTAGCTCCCCACCCATACCTTTCACTGACACAATGGATAATTGAAGGCATACATCAAAGAACTGGATCAAGTTGAGTAATGGGTGTTGCATGTCAATGTCTTTTCTGTACATGCTCAGGTGACAGTAACCACTATTGGCTATGGAGACAAGGTCCCTCAGACTTGGATAGGGAAGACCATTGCATCATGTTTCTCTGTCTTTGCTATCTCCTTCTTTGCCCTCCCTGCTGTAAGTTACAGAGATTTAATAGCCATAGCAATTGTTCCTCGCACAGCAGGCAAGTGTATGAGAAGAATGATTGTATTTCCCCACAGGGAATCCTAGGCTCCGGTTTTGCTCTGAAGGTACAGCAGAAACAGAGGCAAAAACACTTCAACAGGCAAATTCCTGCAGCTGCATGTCTGATACAGGTGTGCCTTACTGTTGCCTATAAATGTAATATTGCTTATCAGTTGTCAGTCAGAGTTATCCTGTTTCTTTTATTCTCATGATAAAGGCATCCTGGAGGTGTTTTGCCTTAGAGAACCCTGACTCTGCCACCTACAAGTTATTTGTGAAGAAGAACCTCAACAACTCATGGTCTAGCCCTAAATTAAAGGTAGGCCTATACCTACTTAAAGATGCTTGCACAGATGGACTGGATAACAATTTGCAAGCACAAATGTAGAAATCTTAACTTTCATTTTATATTTTAAACTAGAAAAAAACAACATAATTTTAATGTGGTTTCAAACTGTAGTAGGCTACCAGAAAAGAGGTAAAGTTTTTGTCTATTTTTACTTCGGACAGATGAAGATGAGGAGGAAAATTAAGAGTAATGACAGGGATGATGGGCTGAGTTCTCCCACCGTACCATCCATAACCTATGATTCCTTAGATGATGGAAGGGATGGCGGACAAGATTCAGTGAGCAGTATTCAACAGTCAGGTATTACCAACAATAAACTAAGATACTGTTGACCTTTTCTACCTCTTTTCTGTTTTTTCACCTTTCACATCTCTCCTCTGATATCTTTTATTTCACCTCTCCATTCTCACAGAAGGGGCAAACACTCTCAGAAGATGTGGTGAGCTTCAGTTAGTGTCTGTCTTGTCTGTACTCACTTGCTATCTACTATTCCCTATACCTGCCTGTTTTAATTGTTCCTTTTTTTACAGACAAATGTCTAATATTGACTCTTTAAATGAACCATATGGTATTTTGTTTCTTTAAATATGCATGTCTATCACAGCATCATTTGCTGTGAAATAAAATGCACACACATGGTTCGATTTGAAATATGCTGTGTGAAAGCATCAAGTTTGATCTCTCTCCTCACAGAACGGGTGCCATCCTGGAACTCTCTGTCCTCTTTCCAGTTTTCTACACCTCCGGGTGGGTAACAAAACAAGTTGAAATTGGAATTAAATGTAACGCGTTTTCCATTGGAAAGACAGGACTAGTCTGAATTGATGTGTGTGTTTTCTGTCTTTAGTGAAAAAGCCTGGGATTTTCGAGGTGTCGTCTCGGCCCACACTCCAGAGGTGCAGCAGCATCGCAGATGATATGGAGACTGAGCTGGAGCGAGAGATTTCGCTCGCTCCAGTCACTCATGTGTCTCAGTGAGTAAGATCGTATTATTTTTGGCGCAATTTAAACCAGTAAGTTTCCACTGCTTATAATCGTTCAGAACTCTTCCAGATGGCAATATCGAATGGATGGGCAGTTAAGAAGTGTTAGCTTGATGGTGTCAGAGTTAGCACACTCCTTTCACACTAACAATATCGCTTCTGTAAATACACTGGATTCCCAGTTCAAATCTTTAAAAGACTTTTAACACATATTCGCCATCTCTGCTGGAACAGATCTCAGCTTTCTGAGCCCACCCACCCCAAGTAAAAACATGGCTAAAAGAAGTGCACAGTGTATATTTCTGAGCCCCTAAGCATTCCCATGAAGAGTGGTTATGTTGCAGGCTGTGTTTTGCCTGAGAGGGGGTCATTATCAGAATCTCTTTGCCCCATTAGCTGGTCAGCATGTGGAACAGCGCAGAGCCTGTGTATACTGCAAACCATTTACTTACGTGGGCAATGGAGCGATCCCGTCTCTGAATAGTCTAATGAACCATGTCTCTGTTGGGGGCTTACAGTCCATTAGATTATCCAGATTGTCCCTTTCTATTTGTGATGGGATCCACCACTCTACAGCGTCTAACCTTAGGCCTCTATTACACTCTGAATTATGTGGAATACAAAAGCGTTCAGATTTGGTTAACTTTTTTCTAGTACAAACTTTTATTTATTTTGGGAAACCACAAGAGGGCAGTGGAGGTGTTTTTGTAGACCAAACCCATCTCCTGTCAGATTAAAGCATATGTTTCTCTTGGCTTACACTGGCAAAATCATACTAATGCTGCTTTAATGTGTATTATACAGGTGATGTAGAAAGACAAATGCAGAAAAAAAAAGTCTGGTCCCACTTTACATTAGGTGTGTTACACTGTGTACTTACATTAAAAAGAGTAGCCTAATTGTACAATGTACTTATTGTGTTCATATTGTATTGCAAAACACTTGCTGCAATTGAGGTGGGACACGATAAGATAAGATTAGGGTCAAATTTGGTGGTATGGTTAGGCTTAAGGGTGGGTTACTGTGTTACACAATTTCATGCAGGTATTTTTTACAAGTACAATGTAAAACGTACACAATAAGCACACTGTATCAAATGATTAATTCAAATGTTAGTACACAGTAGTTAAAGACACATATGAAGTATATTTTTAAACACGATCTGAGAGATATCGTAGACTAGGTTTAGTTTTCTTCTCACTTGCACTATTCTTGTGTATTTATATTGACTTTGATAGGGCTGAAGTGATAATATTAATCTCAGAATTGATACAAGCAACTTGGTACACTGAGATTAATGTAATCGTCTGGAAAAATGTAGGTGTTTTCCACCAAAGCAACTTAAAAGAGATTTTAAATTCTAATTAGCTAGATCTAATATTTTTAGAGTCTTAAGTATGATTCCTCTCTAAATCCTCATTCTTAGGAGACATATTGCATCTCCTCTACAAAGGAGCCTTGTCACTACAAGCTTTCATTTGATCTTTGAAGTTTAATGAGCTTTCATTCGCCTCACACTGAGATGCAATGGCAACAGCTGGCTTTTCTCTCCCTCTCTTTTCTCTCTCTCTCTCCCTCCCTCTCTCTCAGTGTGGGTGTGAGTGCATGTTTATTTGTTTATGTCCAGCAGAGCAGGGTGGGGACTCAAAAAGTCCAGAACCATAACGCCGCCTTGCATCTCTTCTCCTCTCCTCTCGGCTCATCTCTTCTCCTCTTACTCCTTCTCATCTCGTCTCGTCTCCTCTCCCTTAGGACGTTTGTCCTGCTCTGACCTTTGACCCAGGCTGTTAACTCAAGAGGTAGGAGAGGCACAAAAGCCTCCTCGTGCCTGCAGCTGAAACAGTTCGGCTGCATTGGGGGCGGGGGAAGAACAATGCCACAGAAACATATCTCTGACCGCTGCGCTCCCAACACACACACACACACATATCGACACTACCTACACACTTTTATCTATTAAACCTTGATAAAGAACAGGACTGTTTCTGCCACAGTGATATGTTATAAAATGTTCTCATTTCAAACCTCTTGAAGTGTCTTGAATCAAGCCATTTGGTAGAAAGAGTCACAGTTGTCATTTCATATCAAATACAAAGGCGTCTTTGGCAGCTGCCTGGATCAAAGAAAATAAACTCCCGTCCAGAGCGACACAGGTATAATGATGAAATCAAAGCAAACGCAGGTGCGTCTGAAAGTGCCCCATTTGTACTCGCACGTATCTGCTGTTGCAGTCTTGTTGGGCTGTG
The DNA here is from genome assembly GCF_951802725.1 of Rutilus rutilus. NCBI lineage: Eukaryota > Metazoa > Chordata > Actinopteri > Cypriniformes > Leuciscidae > Rutilus > Rutilus rutilus. The sequence goes on from NC_140211.1 coordinate 34,592,749, forward strand.
GTGTGAGGTTTACCAAAGGAGACCCGGGCTGAAAAGATTGATTTATTCTCAGTAAACAGAGAAGGACTTCTAGTGGCGGAGGCCAAGCCAGGCCGTCTACACTGGTGCAGAGACAAAGAGCCATTGTCTGCAGCTCTACACACGCCGACAATAGCCTGATTGACAAGCGGCCCTATAGTCGTAATGGGCTTCTGGGCTAAAGAACGCAAAAGTGACTTTTGTTAGAAACACTCTTGTCTTCCAGAGCAATAATCTCCATGCTGGCAATTTCACAGAAATTGTATGCTTTATATACATATTTTTCTAAGAGCTAAACATATATACTATTTATTTTTGAGTTTCACTTTTACTCAAAAGGTATTTTTGATTCAGCATGTAAATATATGGAAATATTTCCCCAGTCCAAAACGCATACAGCCTCACGTTCGCCTGTTAGAAGTGAGTAAATGTGTGTGATTTGGAGTGTGTGGCGGAGTGTAAGGCGTGCTGAATGGGACAGAAACATTGGCTCACTAATGCCTCTTCAGCGCGGCTTGCCAGCACAAGTTTCTTTATCTTGCCCGTCACGGCCCCTTTTCTTCCCCCCTTAACAGTAATTGTGTTTCGTTACAGTGTGTTAGAGCTAACGAGGGACATGGAGCGAGAGTCAGCGAAGCAGTGAAAGACAGACAGAGAGAGAGGGAGAGTTGCTCAGCAAGAAAGAACACATCCCAGATGATTCTCTCATTTGCTGTCAGACCAAGAGCCCAGCAAGACTCTCTGTAGAAGTTTGTAACAGAACACTGCACACGGTGAATTGACAACTATTCAGACAAATTCCTGTGAGCAGCGGATGCCAGCAACAGTGCTTTAAAAAAAAGAATCTGCCTAACATTATGGATAGTTCACCACCCCCCAAAAAAATTAATAATAATTGACTCACTCTCATGTCGTTCCAAACCTGTTTGACTTACACTTTTGAATTAAAAAGTTGAGGTTTTCACAGTGATGCCATAGAAGAACCATTTTTGGTTCCCCAAAGAACCTTTCTGTGAAAGGTTTCATTTTTTCTACTTCTGTGAAGAACATTTTAAGAATCTGAAAAACCCTTTTCCACCTCGTGCAAGGTTCAATGGATGTTAAACGTTCTTCAGGGAACCATACCTTTACATTTAAGAGTGTACTTTCTTTTGCTTACACACACACACACACACAAATATGTTTTTGTATAGTATAATGAAATTCAATGGGGTCAAGTGTTGTTTTGGACCCAACTGACTTTGATTGTATGTTGAAACATTCTTTAAAATATCTACTATAATGTTCCACAGAAGACAGAAATACATAAAGTTTTGGAACGACACAAGGGTGAGGAAATGATGACAGAATTTGTATTTTTGCATCAACAGTCCCTTCAAAATTGCAGTTTTATCTACCGCTTAAAGCAGCATTTTCGAATTCAAAAATCACAAATAATAAATTTGTTGTCTATGAGCACCAATATTTCCGTTTCACTTCGTGAAATGAATATCAATGTGCCATATCAGGTTTCTTTCAGAGGGCCCGGCTAAGTTAGTGACTTTGTTAGCTGGCAACATGATATGACAAAAGGCACTGAGGCCCCTGGTGATGTATAAGGACTTGCACTGAAATGAACGCTGTCAGTTTCTTTGCTGCTGTAATGTTTAGGATCATATGAGGCCACAAGTTTGGGACATAAGCCATTTAGTCATGGTGTACGGCAGTCATGGCAGCGGAGGACTCAATGTCAGAGTGAATGCTACATCCCTGTGTGTCACTCCTCATAAGGACATTTAATACTCTCCGTATTTGCCTGGCGCTTTGATGCTCGGGATGAAAGAGATCTTTGCTTGGCTGAAGCCAGAGGAACCCCTGCTGTGTGTGTATGAGCATCTTGTGCACGCACGTCTTTGTGTGCACATGTGTGTGTGATGGCTTCTGGCCGGCGGCCCAGACTCCACCCCGGGTCTTTACCCCAGTGTAAATGTCCAGCCGCTGGTCAGCGATTATCAGTCATTACTGCCTCAGTGGCCTTTATCTCAGCTGACCACTTATTAAAATGTCATTTAGGTATTTGAGCTCAAGGGGGAAGATGGAGCTGATATTTGGGATAATGTCCTGTACGGCGCAGCAGAGCCCTCTAAAGCTTGTGATTCTCAGATCGTGGCTAATCAGAGCGCTCTTCCCCTCCTCTTCCACAGAGCTATTCTTAGACACACAGGGCCCCCATGAGCCTTTTAGTGCCATAGTGCCACAATCCTGCAGCCTGTGGCGCAACACCGCCACACAAAGGTCTTCATCCTTTGACTCGCTGAGACGAGTCACAAGAGTGCACATGGCCTCAGTGGGGGACTTTGTGGTAATTGACATGTGTTTGTGATTTATCATATGATGTAACAAAACATTGGGGAGGTATTGAGTATGCAGGCCGTTTCTTTCGGATAATTGAGTTGTAAGTTATATCATGCAGTTAAAGTCTCTGAACTTTAAATAGCTGGTCCCACTAGAATTAATTGCTGCTTTTTAAAAAAGCAGTATATGTTTTTTTAAAAGAAGTCTCTAATCCTCAGAAACACAGCATTTATTTGGTCAAAAATGTAATTAATTCCTGTGATGACATTACTATCATTACTCAAGTCTTCAGTGTCACATGATCCTTCAGAAATCATTCTAATATGCTGATTTAGCACTCAAGAAACTTTCTTATTATCTTATTTCTTATGTTGAAAAAAATTTCTTGAGAAAATCACAATATATTTTTTTCAGGATTCTTTTATAAATAGAAAGTTCAAAGTATTTTGTTGCAATGTAAAAATCTTTACTGTCACTTTTAATTTCATTTAATGCATCCTTCTTGATTAATAAAAGTATTAATTTCTTTATAAAACCCCAAACTACCCCAAACAGTAGCATATATATAATGTAAGAAACTTTGGGTAAACGCCTCTAAAAAACAAAACAAAAAACAAAACCTAAATTAAATCAAATTTACAACCTGTAGTTTTTGACCCCTTTGTATTTAATGCCTGAGGTTAAAACGCTGAAAACATACAAAAAATGGAAGAATAGATTATACAATGGATTATTGTATGGATTATATCTCTTAATTGTCATCCTTCTGTAATTTTGCATGCTCTCATTTTATAGTCACACAACTGTCTGATTGAGTTTGTCTTTTTGCAGTACCAAGGAGGCCATGTTGGTGTGAGAGAGAGAGAGAGAGAGAGAGAGAGAGAGAGAGAGAGAGAGAGAGAGAGAGAGAGAGAGAGAGAGAGTATGGATGCTTTTTAGTGATAAGATTAGACTGAAGCCCGGTGATTGTTATGTTTCCTGTTTATCTACATTTGATTACACTCAGATTAGCTGAGGCCCTTAGAGGGAGGTCAAATAACAGGCACTTTTTCCCACCTAAAACACAATAACACCCTAGATAAAATGCCACTAAATTTCATATCACCCTTGCAGGTTCAGTTATTTTTTTGCTGCTTTATATAAGACCTAATTTAGTCGATAATATATCCTCCCTGAAGCTTCTCCTTCCCCTCTGAGTTCTTGGTATCTATCCCCAGAATCAAATCAGTGTAGCTCTAATCAATACTAAAGAAGCTGCCCATGTTGCCCTAAGGAGCGGTTGCTGACCTCGGATCAGGTGTTCTCTCATCTAGCCTCCACTAATGAGTGTTAGTAGATGCACAGAAGGGTTGATGTCATTTTCCAGACGAGATCACCTCCTCAGACCAAATGTTGTTGAACACACCCCGTTAGAGTTAATTGGAGGTGGGGAGTTAGACCCTTTGGCCTGAAGTGTTGATGGTACTAATGGCATGTTTATTTCCTGTCCCATGATGTACTTCTTTGATCTTTATTTGGGGCGGTTATGATGGCTTTTGTCACAAATTTGACATCACTTGCTATTTACAAGGACAAATCACGCAAACTCAGACCTTGGCTTGTCTTTTGATCATTAAAAACGTCACAAAATGGGTTGATTTTGGGGTTAAAGTAAATTTAATTTATGGTCTGTAGGTAAAATCCCTTGAAGGGATAGTTCAGCCAGAAATGAAAATTGTTACCCTCAACCTCATTTCATTCCAAACTTTCCAAACATTTCTCAGTTTTTGTCCAAGCAATGAAAGTCAGTGCGGTCCAATGTTGTTTAGAACCTCATTAACTTTTACTGTCTGGATGGAAAAAAGAGTAAAAAATAAAACATTCTTCAAAAATATTTTGTGTTCCACAGAAGAAAGAAAGTCATGCAGGTTTTGAACGGCGTGAGCAATTTTTTCAGTGACCTATACCTTTAATACTTTTCTCACAGGAAGCGTTGATTGTGATATTCTTGTGGGATTATGTTAATGCATTGTTTTGTAATAATCACTGTGTCAGTACATTAAGGTACAAAATGCAGCGTTGCTGCACAATGCTGATTAGACAAACGACTCTTGTCACTGGTGGCCCTCCAGTGGATATGCAGTTACTTTCACATCTGGCTGCTTTTATTTAGCAGACTCAACAAAAAAAAAGATTGGGAACGGAAGGGAGATTTGCAGTCTGCCTTCGGCAGAAAGAAGACCTCATATGATCGCCTCCTTTTCTCTTTCTCTCTCTATCTGTCGGTTTGTCTGTCTCTCTCCATCTTTTTCTTTCTTTCTTTCTCTCTCTGTCCCAGTGGGAGTCTTTCTCCCTTTGCGTACGTCTCCACCAGTGTTCGCCATTAGCCAGGCTTTGTGCCAGCACTAGAGGCAGATGGTGACCCTGCTGAGGTCATGAGACCAGCGTTGCTATGCTGGTAACCATGACTGGAGAGAGGAAGTGGCACTGCCTCAGGGACAGATGGGGTGGTTCCCATGTTCTATCTCTTGTGTCCCCCACCTCTCTCTCTTTCTGTCGTCTTTCCCTGCTCCATTGGAATGACAAACAGCCAGGGAGGTATGATTCCTGAACTCTGTGCATATTGCTGGCAAGATTCCAACTTGAGTTTATCAGTTCGGATTCTGTAGTTTCAAATGAGTAATGTTCCACCAAAATGGAACCACCCTACCATGTTAAGCTCTGAGGTGCATGTGAATATCAAACTGATCATTATACCATAAACATTTATAGCTCAAGAGAGTCGTTCAGCACTTGACATGAAAAAGAAGTTATTTCCTCACAGTTTCCACAAAAATATCAAGCAGCACAAATGCTTTCAACATCGATAAGAATCAAATCATCATCATTTCTGAAGGATCATGTGACACTGAAGACTGGAGGAATGATGCTGAAAATGCAGCTTTGCCATCACAGGAATAAATTATGATTTAAAATACATTAAAATAGAAAACAGGTATTTGTAAGTGTCGTAATATTTCACAGAATCACTGTTTGTTCTGTATTTTTCATCAAATAAATGCTGCCTTGGTAGGCAGAAGAGACTTCTTTCAAAAAATTTTATTTTTATTTTTAAGTATGTCTAAAGGTTTGGACACACCTGGGTGAATGTTTCTCATGGTCTAAAGGTTTTTTTGAGGTTGCTATAAATGTAATATTTAAATATGTACATACTCGAAATTAGTTCAAACTGTGGCAATATTAATTTCTTTACAAAACTGATGTTTTATTTTTATTTTTTAAATAGATAAGTTGGACTGGAGAGTGAAGAAAAAGCTATTTTGATTTAAACATGGTTGAACATTGTTGGTTACAGCATAACTCCTAAACTTCCATCTGTGTTATAGGCCTATTATGATTAGTTAAATTAATGATAGCTAGAGTTTAACTGTGTCCAAATGTTTTGACCCTATACATGGAAATAGATCATAAACTATGTTTGACTATATGCATGGAAATAGATCATAAACTGAGTCATACTAAGAATGCAAAATAGCTTCAGTTTTTGTTATCTGGAGTTTTCCATTACCACCTCTCCTCCTTTTTTAAAACTAACTTAACAGACATTTGCATTGCTGTGGGTATGATAATGTTCAAAGCTATTTAACTACTGGCAATATTACCCAAAGGGATGCTGGTTGAAATCTAGAGTATGGCACCAAAGAGCAGTAAATTGGCAGTTGCCTGGAGCACGGCATATGCCTTATCCCTCATTTCCCTGTAGCCCGCAGCCAGGGAGAAACCAGAAACTGTCAGCCAGCCATGTCCATTAAGTCAATGAGGCTTGATAGCCTGCAGCCAGTCTACAGCTAATGCATTTTAAAAGAACTTGTGTGAGTGTGCTCCGTCTTTTGTCAGAGTGACATGCAACAGACACGAGCCTTAGCATGCTAACATGATACAGGCATGGATCACGTCGAGACTGGCACGCGGGAGCCGACATGCAAGGGAAAGTGTACTTCTCATACTTTGTCTTTCTTGGAGACAATGTTCCATTCCCCTATAACCTTGGGTCTCCTGGGAGTCAATACCCTCCCCCCCCACCAAATCTCAGGGCTGTGGTTTTTGAAAGCTTTGAAAAGCTGAGAGAGCCTTGTATATTCTCTTAGACACTGTGTCCTGGTCGTGACCCTTGTGCTCAATGACCACTTGCAAAAGTCCTATACATAAACAGCATCTGGAGTGGCTCAGGGCTGCACCTGAAGGCGTTGCAGAGACTGATAGGATTGTTTTGCAAATGATATTGAAATTGTGAAAGGTCAGTGATTGTGCTACGTTAGTTTGCAGTGACATACAACCAATATGTCAGAGACCACATTTATGACTAATTCGTACGGTTTCGTGATAGGAGTTAGGGGTGGACCTTACACTACTCTAACCCTAACATAACCTTAACCTGCTTACTTTTGTCTAATAATAATACATTTTTAAATGATTCACATTGTACAAATCCATAGGAAATCGCCACCTTGTAACATACTCACGTTTTCTTGTGAGATTAGATTGACTAACAATAAGATACAATAATAATATTAAATATTTATTTGATAATCTTATAATAGTTAATCCAAAAATGACATTTTTATTCACCCTCATGTCATTCCAAACCTGTATGACATCATTCCTTTTGTAGAACCAAAAAAGAGGATATTTTAATGGAAATTTTGAAGGCTTGTATGGGGGCAAAACAATCATTTTCCTAATTATTTTTCTGTTGCAAAGAAGAAAAAGAAAGTCATACAGGTTTGAAATGTCACGAGGGTGAGTCAATATAGCTATAATTAAAACAACATGTTAGCTATAATGATGACAACATTTACATTTTTATGTGAATTAACTGCTGCTAGGTGATCAAATTTCATTAAATCGAAATGTAATGTAAATGTAAAATGTATCTTTCTTAATACTAATCATAACACATAAACACACAGGTTGCGGGATTCCCATCGAGCGGTCATTCGTGTGATCCAGATAATGTACTACTTTGTGGCCCAAAAAAAGTTTCAGGTAAGATTTTTTGTTTTCTATTTGCTACAACCAAAATTTTATGAATTTGGCATGTTACATCGCTAAAATGAGCAGAAATGCAGATTTTTCTTCTCTTGATTGTGGTTCAAGAGCTATTTTGCTTATTTATATTTAATTACAAAGAAACTTTCAAATTCAGGTTTCAAATCATGAGCATTCCTTGATCAATTTCAGTGTAGTGAATAAGGTGTCTTTTAACACATATTGAAGAGAAGACCTTGTGTTGGGCTCCATTCAGTCACAGCAGATGCTCTGCCTGAGTCCTCAAAAATACAGGCTAATGTCAGAGGATTACCTTAATAGCTGTCCTACACACTTTCTCCTCCTTTGTGCGATTGTGCGACACTTGATACTCGTTACTGCACTTTGTTTGTCTTCTCTCTTTACCCTCCCATCCTCTCGCCATCCATTCATTTGACCCGCTTGCCTCAGTCATCTCTCAATCCCCTTATTTTCTCCAAGTCCTTCTCCCCTCCTCTCACACACTCTTGCGACACAGAACACACACTTTGGAGTGTTTGTCAGATGCTGCTGGCTAGATTTGCTGTGTCTGATGTCATGACAATGTTTACCCTTCTTTGAACGGCTCTAGCTTCTCCTGAATTGGGTCATTTGTGCCGGAGATGTGTGAATGTTTGGTTATTTCACCAACGCTGATCAAACTGAACTTAAGTTCTAGAAAACCGGAGCTTCACACATCTTCCCCATGTTAGTCAGGAAGTTCAAATGAATTAAAATAGCTATAAGCATTATCACCTGCTCAATCTGCCCCGAAGGCAAAAATGTAGCTTTTGATCAGGATGTTCGTTTGGTTTCAGCAATGGTGAATCATTTTCCTCAAAGGTGAGAATCAAGAGGAAATATTTCCCCTCTGGGCTCGTTTGATTTGGGGCTGGTTGTATCAAGTCAACCGAGGTCACCCTTATGATGAACTGATTCTTTCAGACTTTATTCATAAAGCTTCACTCTCATGAGGGCCAACCAGTGGGTTTGTGGGGCCCTAGGCAAGATCATATCAAGATTTGATCATAAAAATGTATGAGTCTATGAGGGAAAGTCAAAGTGTATTTTAATTAATTCTTTAAATTTAGAATCACTTTTTAAAAAATCTTTTGCAGTTCATTGAATAAGTCCTGCACTGTGGAAATTTAAGTATGAAAAGTACAAACAATGCATTCTCTCAATTAATATGATTTCATAGAAACGGCATGTGTAGGAATGATGCGATAAGAAAAATCTTAAAACCTTTAAATATAAAAACTGTATTATAAAAAGAAATGAAATATAGGTCATATGCACATAAACAAAACATATATATACGTCCATGTACTTTATTTATATTTATTTTTATTTTATTTTAAAATATATACACTGTCATTAAAAAGTTTGGTGTTATTAAGTTTTTTATTAGTAATTCTTTTATTCAGCAAGGATGCATTAATTTGATCAAAAATGACAGTAAGGACTTCTATAAATATTTCTATCTCACAAAATGCTGTAATTTTGAACTTTTTATTCAATATTTCATCTAATCCTGACAAAGAAATGCATCACGGTTTCCATATAAATATTAAGCAGAAACGGTACTATTATAGGCTAATACATAACTATAATAATAAGAAATGTTTCTTGAGCAGCAAATCAGCATATTAGAATGATTTCTGAAGGATCATGTGACACTGAAGACTGGAGTAATGATGCTGAAAATTCAGAATATTACTGTTTTTACTGTACTTTTTTGATCAAATAAATGCAGCCTTGGCGAGCATAAAAGGCTTCTTTCGGTTTTTTTGACCGGAAACATTCAAACGGCAGTGTATACTTATTATATATTAGTATTTTATTATAATCATTATATTATATTGATTAAAAACAGATCTAAGTAATAACTATATGCACAAGCAAAAAAGGCAAATACAGTGAGTGATGAGTGCAGATGTTATATCTTCTGGTTTTTGTATGCATGTGTGTTTTTGCAGCAAGCGCGTAAGCCGTACGATGTGAGGGATGTCATTGAGCAGTATTCTCAGGGTCATCTCAACCTCATGGTGCGCATCAAGGAGCTACAAAGAAGGTGGGATGAGGACTCACTTTATCACCTAGCAGCAGTTAAGCACATTGGGAAAAGTGTTTACTTTAACATGGCTATACATGGATGACATTTTATAGGAATATTAGCAATATAAATGACTGTTTCATGACCTTTGGGTAAATAAAGCTGGGGAGTTAAGAGTACATCCATCTCTGTCACTATTCCTCTCACTTTTCATCTGCCATTTCTGTACATGAACATTTCACATGACGCACGCTTGGTCCTAACAGGCTGGATCAGTCCTTAGGGAAGCTGTCTTTCTTCCAGACAAGTTCAGGTAAAGCTAGGTCATTCATTACACTTTCTGCTCTCACATTCCTCAACCCCACACCATGATTTGCTACAGTTTGACCCCTTCGTTGTTCTTTATGTTGCTGTTTATTGTTGTGTTGTAGTCGTAGTGCACATTCGTGTTTATGGAGGGTTTTTATTATGTTTTTCTTGGCTCTATTTTTGTCTTCTGTAGAACGCTTGAAAGACAAAGGCACAAACACTATTGGCTTCAGACTCAACAGGATGGAAGACAAGGTAAGCACTTGAATATTTGTCCTACAGCCAGAGCAGGGTTTAGCTAAAGTTAGTAAGAAAGACATTTATACCATTTTTGCGTTGGAAAACATGCTTTTACTTTATAACTATTGAGGGTTCCCGTATCTGAAGAAAACACCAAAAACTCACAATACTTAAAAGAGTCCAAAAGTTCGTAAACCACAATAGGCCAAAAGTTGTACAAAATAAATAAATTAAAATGGGCCCACAGAATATAGAGGTGAATAAAAAAGCCAACAAAAAAAAAGCCAGAGATTTATTGAGGAAATTCTCACATTTGCTTGTTTGGATTCCAGTATCCGAAATATCTCTTCAGACAATATTACATGCTCTTGAACTTTAGCAATAAGTGTAGAAACCAAGCGCCTCCAACAAGTTAGTAAAATAATAACAAGTCCCAGGTCTTAAGTTTACGTGCAAATGCGCACAACACCGTTGGTTCAGCAAGGATTCTATAGATAAAGATCTGCAAGCTTCATTCATCAAGCCTTACCCTGGAGGCAGAAGAAATCTTTCTCTGCTTTCAATCAAATATCACTTTTTGAAGACTTCTCAAACATTCTCCATGAGTGATGTGTGCTGATAAGGGTGTTAAGACTAAAAAGAACAGCTTTCTGGCTTCTGTGTGTGTGTGTGTGTGTGTGTGTGTGTGTGTGTGTGTGTGTGTGTGTGTGTGTGGCCTCCCATGGCCAATAGAATGACGGGGATTCAGGAGCTCTACAAACACTCTGTCTACTGTTCATTTGCCACTCCAGCCATAAATCCTTTTACAAACAGATCTCATCCTAGACAAGAACTCGAAACAGCATACACACTTGTTCACGTGATCTCTCTCTCTCTCTCTCTGACTTGCTTGCTCTCTTTCTCCCTCTCAGAACTAGCAAATTGACTCATTTTATGAAATGCCAGAAAAAAGCCTGTTCGACCTGTTTACAATTCTTTACTGAGAAAGAATAGAAACACATTTTTTAAGAAGAATTTGATCTTTTTTTTTTTCTGTTTTCATAGCTGACATATCTTTAGGGAGTGGTAAAAAATGTTTTTCGATTTTGCCGCCTACAAATATTAGGTGACTTGTTTTCGATCTCATTGACTCACTTTTATTGACTTCATCATGCTAGCCATATCTCTATGACAATGCTAGTGATTGATGCACTGAGTAGTCCCAGAAGGACATGTCGTAAAGAACTGTTTGAAAATGTTTCATTAGCTGTAGAGGCTGTGGACAGGATACCCTGCCCCTTACAGTGTCATTCTTCTTCCCATAATTCTGTGGTAAACAGGAAGCAGGCAGTGACTGGCATAAACAGGAACAAATAGCCTTAACTTTTATTCAAACACCCATCTGTAGAACTCATTACTGCATCACTAACACAGTCTTCTGCCTCCACTCTGACTGGAATCTCTTCACATATAGGGCATCCCTTCTTTTTTTTATTTTATATTACCTTAAGATTGTTTTTTGTTTTGCTGTTCAAATGTTTGGATTTTGTAAGATATTTTAATGTTTTGTAAAGAATCCTCTTATGCTTAAAACAGTATTATTGTGAAATATCATTAGAATTTTAAATAACTGTTTTATATTTTAATACATTTTAAAATGTCATTTTACATTTTCAGCATCATTACTCAGTCTTCAGTGTCACATGATTCTTCAGAAATAATTTGTTGCTAAAAAAATATTTCTTATTATTATCGGTGTTGAAAACAGTTGTGCTGCTTAATACTTTGTAATAGATATACAGTATTTACATATATTTGAAATAGAAATCTTTTGTAGCAACTTATTTCTTTAAAAAAAAAAAATCTTATTAACCCCAAACTTTTGAACAGTGCTGTAAATGTTTTTATGGAACAAATATTTAAAATACATTGAATCTGTTTAGACTATGAGGAGCAATGTACTGTATGACTTTATAATGTTTTCCCATCAAATTTATTTGAATGGCTTTCTAGTATTTAATAGTAAATTACACTTTTTACAGTGTCCCTATGTTACATGTAGTTAAATTTTGCATAATTAACATGCAAGTAACCCTAAACCTCTTACGCTAAAGTAAGTGCATGTAGTTAATTAATTACTCAGTACTTAAATGTGTAATTACACTGTAACACGGACAGCTTAAAAATAAAGCGTAACCGAAACTAGTTCTACGGTTTGCAAGTAAAAAACAGTAAATGTAAACTTTTATAGTATCATGACAAACTCGTAAGTGTGAGTAAATGTTGAAAGAATTTTTCTTTTGTGTGAACTATCCCTTTAAGTTTCGACTCAAGATCTTGTTTTTTCTCCGTGGTTAGTAGTGTTCTAACATTCATGTCTATATGGGGAGCGACTGCATATGTTTACCGAGTCTCCTGCCGTACGCTATATGTTTGTGCATGTGTCCATGTGTTTGTATGTGACTGTGGTACCACTATCATTGTGTAAACTGTGGGCCAGCATGGACACACTCGTCTGGTTATTTCTAATGGGGTGTAGACAGCCCTGGCTCCACACGTCACTTAGCTTTAACCCAGCGGAATGACATTTGGCTCCCCAACTGTAAAATGAAGAATTACAAGTATTTCTCTGACAGTTTTCTTCCTTTCAAACATGAATCCCTTTAAACATTTAACAACAATTCCCACTGGTTTTAAAATATGTTTAGCTTTTTAGGCACATAGACAGTTAGCCTACATAAACAGTACTGAAGTTAGAATATTGAACTACGTTTTACTAGAAAATACTATTTTAGTCGTTCTGCTTTAAAAGTTCACTTTTACTTCAATGTGTTACTTGGCATTTTTCAGTGTGCTCTGACATGTTTAAAAATTGTTATTATTAGTTATTTTATGAAAATATGGCACAAGGTGTAGTTAAGTGGCTTAAGTGTAGTTCTGACTGTATTATAGTGTCCACTCATTTCAACCATGTGATTCAGTTAACAGCATGGCCTAATCTTTTCATTTAACTGACCTTTTTTTTCGACTATTCATTATCACCTCTTTGATCAAAGTTTAATCTCGTTTACGGCATATATAAGGATAGATTAATTTCTTTTGCTAGACTGTTTATACAGATGGGACCTTTTATCAGTTGCTGGTGTTTTATGGCTTGTATGGACAAACCGTCTCTTGTTTGTGACGTTATTTACCCAGACACCATGATGACGTTATTTTAGACAGTGTTTTAAAAGATGTGCTGAGACCACACACTCGTTTCCCCGCAGATCACACACATGGACAGGACACTTAACAGCATTGCAGAATCTCTCAACCTGATGTTGGCGAGGGAGAGACGGGGGGATCTAGCCAAAGGGAAGGAACAGCGTGGCAGCCTCTACCGACAACCAGCCACCCACAGCCTGTCAGTGCCGGACAGACAGGACAGCCTGCCCGGCTTCGAGCAACTGTCCACACCAACTGTTATTCATGAGGACAGCTGAGTCTAAAGCTAAAGGACCACTAAATCACAAAGTGCCTGATATTCGATCAGTTTTGGCTAGAGTTAATGTAAGATATTGGGTCTGGCTCAGGTTTAGCATCAGCTGATTTTAAGATATCTTCTTGTCTGAATAATTCTGTTCATCTTTATATTTTGTCAGACAGTCGGATTTCTTATAAAGCATCACGTAAAGCAATATACATATTTTTAGCATACGATTGTGTAGACTTTGAGTTTTTGATATTGATTATCCAGTTGTTCTCTTTTAAAAGAAGAGAGTTCCATACTTTTTGTGAGCGGTTTGCTCTCTTAAAAATAAAGGTTCCAAAAGGGGGTTTTCGCAGCAATGCCATAGTTGTTTTGCCCAAAGAATCTGTTCTTAAGAACATTTTAATATAGAGCATTTTTCCTCTTTAAAGAAATTGAAAGTTTCCATAAATGTTAAAGGTTCTTCATGGAACCACAAATGCCAATAAAGAACCTTTTTTTTTAGGAGTGCAGATGTGAATAATTCTGATGTTATTTTGGAGTGTTATGAATTGACAAATGTCTTTAAATGATTACTGTTGACAGGAACAAAACGTGTGCTGCCTGTGTTTATGAATCACTAATACGCTTTTTAGAGGCACACAGATTTGTGAATACTGTTTAAATTCAGCTGGATAAAGACTTTTCACTATTGTCTTCGCAATCAGGATTTTTATTTATGTTCATTCACTAATATGAATGTTCTATAATAAATACTGTATCCTAAAACAACACTATTAATTCAGTTCTCCAGTAAAATCCATTACAGCAAAAACAGCCCTTAAACGCCTGCGCCAAATACAAGCAAATGACTTTGGTTCTTAAGCTCAAAAACTTAGCAATGACACTGATGACGATGCAAATCGAAACCTTTTTGCCTTTGTATTTGGCCTCCAAATAAGGTTGTTTGTACTAGTAAAATTCCATTATCAAGAAGTGCCGTTTTTTCTCACTGTCTCAAAAAACTGGTCCTAAGTAAACCTCTTGTTTCTTCTTTCTCATGTTTGCAGTGCTTTAATTTCCACCATGTTTTCGTGGGGTCAAACGCCTTGGCTATTCAAACACAAGTGTGTGGGCAGTTCGGCTTCCCGCTCTTTTCCTTCTCCGTCAGCCCAGAATGCTGCTATTTATGCCCGTGTGGAGGCATTTATGGCCTTCAGGAGCAGTTGTTGTCTTTTTTTCTAAAAGTCTTTCGGTGACACTTTCAGAATTCCTTTAGAACATCCCGACAGATCAATGACTTATGCAGCACACGACCATATGGGGAGCACCGTGACCTCTGATCTTATTGTCATACATTTGCTTTCAGGGGTGAGGGGCATTGTTGCTATGGGGATGACTACATGCGCACCCTTTGACCTTATCCTGGGCAGTAACACGGCTGTCCACTCCGCCTTTGTTCGTGCACAGCTTCTCGCATGGGCCATTGTCACCTGTAATATGTGCAACAAATCAGACATTCCGTCACATACGTATTCATGAAAGGCATGACAATTTTGTCTTTATTATCTCTCTACCGCAATCGAGGGCGTAGGATTATATCTCAGAAAAGCTGACGTAGCAAACCAGGATGTCAGCTTCCTCTTAACCATTTGTGCCGACTTCATCCTAATTGAATAAAACCATCCGCCACATGCATAATGCTATATCTGTGCCATATTCCACAAAAAAAATGTCCCAAAAGGGCAGAGGAATTAGACACTTTAGAGTATACCTCTTCATGGCAGGACAACTATGTCAACAATGGAATGGACAGGACAACAGTATTGGCAGACACCACAGAGAGCAGGCCTGCTACAGAGGGGGTCTGGCCCATATGCCGCCAGATAAATGATAAGCCTTTGTTATTCGTTTAAAAGGACGTACTGCTGTCACTGTCTCCGGGACCGCTGAGCAAACTTTGGGACCAAATGCCATTAATCCAAGCTAGTGAACCCATAGAGGTGTATCCAGCCTTGAAGACACAGCTTGCCAGTGCCTCCGCTAGTTTTATGGGTTTTATTAGTGAAAGAGAAACAGCTCTGAAATGGAGAGGGCTACAACACAGAGATGAATGGTTTGATGGTTTTGCTGCAAATTGCAGGTGTTTGTGTCAAAAAGGGTAGCAATGTTGAGAAAGTGATGTTCCTGTTGTATATATAAACGAACTGCAATTAAGTGGGGAACATGAATTGTTAAGTATGACTTACTTTGTTTTTATTTCATTAACTAAAATTGAAGAGGAAAAAAAAATCAGTGTACACTGTAAAAAATATTTGTTGGTTTAACTTGAAAAAGTAAGCTAACCTAAGTTAGTTCATACAATGAAGGAGATTGGTTTAATCAACATAAACTCAAAATATAATTGTATCTGGTACCACATGAATTATCTAAGTTGATTTGACAAAAAAAAAAAAAATGTTGTGATAACAAAGCATGAAAATAATGTTTTACTGTGTAGTTTTTGGGTACAAAAAAAACCCACAAAAAAAAAAAACACTCTAAAGACATCATCATTGTCATAGTATTTACAATAGGCTATTTTAATTATTTATTTTAATTACTTGATTATATTTAGTAGTTTACTCCTAAAACTAAGTTCTAAAAGGGGTTTTTCGCAGTGATGACACATTTTGGATTCCCCAAAGAACCTGTGAACATTTCTTAAAAGATCCACTTTTTGTCTGTTCGCAGAACATTTTAATAATCTAAAGAACCCTTTCCACTATTATAGAGCCTTTTGTGGAATGGAAAGGTTCCATGGTTGTTAAAGGTTCTTCATGGAACCATGATGTCAGCCTTTATTTTTAAGAGTGGGGCTACTAATGCCGTGTATTTTGTATTCAGACGCACAGTATTTCCTGTTGTGTTTTAGTCAAATAAACGAGCATGATTTAACTCATGTTTTAGTCGGAATAAAAGGATTCGAATTGAACTCTTAACTTCATTTAATGATGTACAGACTGCATGGGCTGAATGAATGCGTCTCTGTGGGATTTGCTGATAAAAGTCGAGGTCCCATGAGCCTGAGGAGGTAATCCATCTGGTCAGGAAACCCAGCTGAGCTATAACGGAACATATTGGAAACCCTGTCAATCTGGACATAATGATTTTAGTGTAAAAGCTCAAATAATGAGGTTCACTTAAACCCTGGGGGATTCCTCACATTACAAGTCACATAATTTCGTTTATTAAAATCCACGTTTTTCATTAATAATTATGAAACAAGTTTGTGTAATATTAAGCCAATTTCATAGATGCTTTAGAGGTAGCCATGCCGTGCATCTTTCTCAAAGGTATATCATATTTTAACACGCTAAAGATAAAAATTCGTCAGAAGAATTTGATCGCAATTGCTTATTATTGTTATGCTTGTACTTTTATGCAAAATCCTATTACATCGCCGGCAGCTTCTGAGTTATAGGGACTACAAATTTATCAGGCTACCTTATGTAGGCCTATTTTGGCCTGCTTGTAATAGTAAAGGCTAATTGTTCATTATTATTATTAGCCTATTATTGATGTTAATTAAGTTTGCATGCACATTGCATGTTTACATATTTATTTAAAGTGTTGCCGAACAATCTTTATGCAATTGTCTCCAAACGTTGTTCGTTTCTTCATTTGAACGATGGTCTGTCGCTGTCATCGCGCACTGGAGTAGGCTATCTCTGTTTTCTTGCACACGACTAGATACGGACTAGAAACAAAAGCAAACAGGATTTGTGAGCACCGAGCGCTTCTGTGAGAGCACAAAGCCTCATTTGCAGGTGAATGCGATGGCACTCGCTTCGCCTTACGCCTTTAGCTGCCTTTGTTCCATTTCGCCTTTTTTGGTGCCAGATGGTCATGGAAAAGGGAAACTTCTTTAGAGAAAGGCTATATCTAGCGAAACACTGGCACTCTTCACCTAGCCCAAACGTGAACGACAGAAATGAAAGGGGGGAAATCTGAGTAGCCTGTCTGTAAAAAGAAAATCGTTGATAAGCATTTTATTTTTATTTTTCTGACAAAATGTGAGTTGTTAAAGGCCCAAAGATGTAAAAGTGTCAAATCCAAATATAATCCAAATAAACTTTCTTCCAGCTTTATCCAATTATCGGTCCCTTTCCAGTCTATGATCAACGTTTCAAAGATTTTTAAATACAAACGTAGCTGTTCATACTATTTTTTTTTTTTTTTTTTTACTCTATTTGGTAACACTTTATTTTACAGTGTCCTTGTTGCATATGTTACATGTACTTACCGTAGTAATAACAGTAAATTACATGCAATAATTACATGTAACTAACCCTCAACCAAATCCTAATTCTACCCTAACCCTAGAGTAAGTATGTAGTTGCTTAATATTACTCAGTACTTAAATATATAATTACACTGCAACAATGACACCTTAAAATAAAGTGCAACCCACTTTTTTAAGGTGTCCTTGTTACAGTGTAATTATACATTTAAGTACTAAGTAATAATATTTAACTGCATGTCTATAGCCTACACCATTTAATTACTAAATGTAACTTGAAACAAGGACACACAAATAAAGTGTTAACTATTATTTTATTTGACATTTGATAGCCTATTGCTGTTATTCGTCATTTAAAATATAAACATGTAGCCTATAATTAAAGAGCAATTCGTAGAAATGATAACCTGGTAAAATTGAACGAAAGTTAAATTATTATTATTTTTTTTAAATCCAACTGGATACAGCCTATTCCAGTTTTAACTATAAGAAAGTTATAGCCTACCTATTTTGCTCACAATTACATTTCGTTTTGGACACGAATATATTTTATCTATACCGTTTTTGTTCTCGTTTTTTTCCATTAGCTTTTCCTCTAACTCGATGACATTATAAAGATCTGGCGTGTGGTGGTATCTATAGTAAATGCTATTCACGGATAGTGTGTAGGTGGGGGGAGGGTAGGGGAGGCAGGTGGTTGGCGTGTAAATAGAAGGAGCCCATTTTGTTCGAGTCTTGGTAAGTGTTTCATTAGCGGGATAGCTGAGAGGGTGCTGAAAATGAAGGTCTTATGTGGACAAAGCGGGGTTCCAAGGGCACCTGCCTCCTTCATTATGGAAAGAAAATGGCATTTAAATCCTCCCTATAGCACGCAGCTGCCCGCATATCCCTCCCCACAAACACTGAGGGCGGAACAGCTGAGTCCCTCCTGTTTAGAGGCCAAACTCTACTCTTTTTGTCACAGGCAAAATGTTGACGCCTCAAAAGTGTAGGGCAAATAATTTTTTATTTTTTTCTTCTTCTGCCGTTTACCCACATCCCATGATCCACACAATAATGTGACTTTGTCAAGAACACACGTGAATACGACCAGGTTAGCAAAAATATAATTTAATTTACACTTTGATTCAAAGGTACAACGTGAGCTACAGAATATATTTTAACAAACACGGCTCAGAAACATTCTTTGCATGATGCTGCATACAAAACTTAAATAAAACAACTTAAAATATGGCCGAAATAATTAAAAACAATAACAATAACTGTAAATAATAGAATAACCGACTATTGTGAACATAAATAAAATAAGTTAGTATATTTTAAAAAAATAAAAATAAATCAAAAACAAAGTATTGCTCTAGTCTATTTAGAGCAGTGTGGCCTAGCCCGCTACACATGTGGAAACAAAAGAAACATAAAATTGCACCGTTTAGACATTGTAACACTGCAACAAAGTCTCTGTATTGCTACATATGTTCAGAGAGAGAGAGAGAGAGAGAGAGTGAATGTCTCTCGTCCCCTTGTTTTCTTTCATCCGCTCTGCAGATAAACACAGGTGGACTGATGCATGGAGTGCAAACATCTGTAAAGCAAAGAAAACGATAAAATTAACATTTGTTCCACAGCAAACAGCTTTACATTGGCGACAGACATTTACATGGAGGTGAATTAAACCGAAAAAGTCGCCAATCACTTCCACGTTTAATGCAATCAGTAGCCTAGGCTAATAATAATTGTTATAATCATAATACTAATGCAATTATATAGACAGTTATATATGCACAGAGTGGATACGCACCATCTTATTGTTTTGCGTGGCGTGACTTCAATGCTGGTGGGATCATCCTGCTTGGACTCCAGGGTCCTTTTTCTTTTCGGGAAGAAGTCTGGTGGAAATCAATGTTATGTGTCGTTAGACATGTTTCGCTGAAGATCACATAAAAAAAAAAATAATAAAAAAAACGTGACACTTAAATTGTCCGTTCTTTTTTATCTATATCGTTTCAATGCTTTTACCTGTAATTTGCGGCGTGCTGTTTCTGGGGGCCTCTGGGATGAGTGACCTCTTTCGCCTGTTTCTGAGGACTGAAGCGCGAGCTGGTTTTGAGTTGAGTGCACCAGAGAGGTTCTCCTGGTTGAGCTCGCTGGGTCGACTTGGGACGTCCGCGGATTCTTGAACTACCGGACTCCTGGAAATCCCGTGTAACCCACAGTCAGCAGTGCTGGACGCGTCTCCTGCTGCGTTAACAGACGCCGCGGCGCGAGCTCTCTTATTTTGCACTTTATCCTTGTAGAAAAATGGCATAGCGTCCTCTGAAATCGCCTCCCACTCGTAATCTCCAGGCAAAGGCGAGTTGGTCTCAAAGTTAAAATTCCACCGGGTCTGGTCTCGCTCGGAGATCTCCTGGAGTTTGCGTTTCATTTCACAGTGCAGCTCCTCGTGATCTACGGGTCCGAAAAGGTTACGGCAGACCTTTGTGCGGGCGAGAAGAGGAAAGGTTCTCCGTGCAACATGACGCTCCAGATTGCTTGATACGTCCACGTTTGCCATGATGCCTGAAAGTCAATGCCGCGAGCTGACGCTTGTTTAGCTCGTGTTGTTTGTAGTCTGTTTATATCTGTGCCGGTGTGGTTAAAGGCCAGCGTTTGTACGAGCAAAGGCCTCCGATTGGCTAGACGGACACCACGCCCTGTGTAATAAACCCCCCACCAGTATCGGCAATGTTTAGAAAACCACAGTCCGAAAATTATGGACCATGCATAAAGGCCATGAAATAAATTATTGTTTCAGAAAAGGAAGAAAAAAAAAACGGAGTAATTTCTACCAATGTGTAATTTAGAATTATGTAGACCTCCTAATAGGCCTAAATAAATTGGAGAGAAAAAAAAATCATAGTCTCTCTATATTATTTATAATAGGCCTATACAACAATAATAAAAAAAAGTTTATGCAACATAAATATTACAACAATATAAATTGTAGGCTATTATGATATGAAATTAATATTTATCATTATAAACATTTGAATATTCTGAATAATTGGTGCCCCATGGGTTTAGTTTGAGCTAGCTATTATCTTCATTAAAAATGTCTGGCTCAGTATACACAATAATTACTTCAATGCAAATTATAGTTTTGCTTCAATGGAATCATCTTTAAATGCTCCGGGGCGCCGAATGTTGCTGCATAGGATTCTAAATGCTCCATTCCTATAGTTCGACTTCGACCAAATATTTAAAATGGTGTTTTCCAATGCCACAGTTTCCAGGCTTAGGGTTAGGCTAGTCATAATTTGTTAAATGAGTGTTAATGTCGGAATATAATATCGAAATCGAAATGACGCGCACAAATCTACACATTGAATCTAAATCCAGTCAAAAATATTTCTAGCGCATTTCTGACGCCTATGGGCGGGGTCCACTAATGGCGCGAAAAACTCAACCAACCAACCAGGTGTGACTCGAGCGATGATGACGTCAGGGGCGTCCGCAAGATGGCTGCTGCTGCAAACGGACAACGAGAGCCGCCCCAAATTCCCCAATTATTATTAATTATATTATGTACTAGTAGCCTATACATTTGTGTGATATGTTGTATGATTATTTACGGTTATGCTACTGTACACTCTTGTACACTAGCGAAATTCAAGAAATAACCCCCCAGGCGAAAAGGCCTAACGTTAACTCGCAATGCCAACTACAACCACCCAACCAAAAACATGCTAATTAAGTATTACATAAATTATACGTTATCCAGAATGTATGTAAAGTTTCCAAAGATAATGTCAACATAAAAACGATCGCTGCACATGCAACTCGTTGGCTCTGGGTGAATGTTGTCTTCTCTCATCGCAACCCTGCATATTAGCTGTAAGGTTAGGTCTATTTACTAAGTTATATATTTATTCCACATCTGATACTTTAGCCTAATATGTAAAGTATAACATTCCACATATGATACTTTACAAATATGATTTTCCAGATAAAAAATAATTTGTCAAACCTAATGTAGCCTATAACATCGCGTTTTTAAGTGCAGTTGAGATATGCTGCCTAGTAGTCAGATGGCTATCTTGTATGGCGATATAGCCTACCTCTATATGGCGATAAACTGATTTCAGACCAGCTTCATGAGACAACAACAGCCCGTTGTAAATGTGAACCGATTTGAACACATTCATTTTTATGACCTCGACAGTCTTCTTGATCTTCGTGCCTTAATTTTCCTTGGAGTTGCTGACACCTAGTGGTTGATTCGAGTAACTGCAACTGTTATAAAACTGGAGCCTAACGTCAGATACACTGGACCTTCAGTTGGTGACAAAATACATTTTCACAAGCAATGTAAGACATTAACAGGCAAAGCCATTTTTGGTTCACGGGATTTTTGAGTTATTTCACCTTCATAACACGACTTCTTTCAGACTAGTAGAAAGAAAACATCCAAAAATAGACATTTAGGCAAAGTAATTTGCACTTTATCCATTTGCACCTGTCCTGTAGCCTACCGGTAGATTTCAATTACAGTAGCCTACATCTAATAAAATGCCGCTTTCTCTAAATACGTTTTTTCCTCATACTGAGTCAGAAATCTCCACTTCTGTAGCACTAAGACAAAACTTTCCAAATTTATTCCCATACGCTACTGTATTCTGAGGATTTTTACAGAGTAGTCCAGCCTATATCATTCGCCTGATTTATGCCATCTACCGTTTTATTCTTAAAACATGGCTTTTTTTTTTTTCTGAATTCTGAAAAGTATTAAGAATCTTTTTTTTAAAAAACATATCAACAACATCGTTTTAATCACCACGTTTAATTTTAGCCAGACCGCCAGGGCATTGTAAGCTGTCAAACTGTTAAAAATGTCAAAAGTCCAAAGCAAGTTAGTAAATACAGGAGAAAAAGATAATAATAGTAAGCATGGAAATGAATCACTTATTTTGAAGATATTTTCCTGTTGGAATGTTTATGGTGGAGATCGGAGGAAGGCAGGTAGCCTAAGTGGTTGAGCATAATGTAGCAGCGGTTGGTTAGGGAGTGGTTTTGTCAGAATAAACCTCCTGATTCACTTCCTGGTGGCACTCCAGAGCTGCCCAAGCCGGTGGTGGCCTAAAATAAGCTCAGAGGATCCAAGAGAGAAACCAACATCCAGATATCATGCTGGGGCAACAGGATACTCCTCTGGTAAGTGAATTCTTTAAGCGCAAAAACCTGGCGTCAGATTGCTGGTCATTTCTGAGAAGTTTATACATTGCTAAACAGTTTCTCAAAAATACTTTTATAGTAAAAGAGGTAAAGATGCAATCAAATAAATAGCAAATATTCTATTTAAGGCAATCATTTTGATTGTTAAGTTTAGCATGTCAAATTATTATTCATATACCTCCACTGCAATAGATGTTTCTGAAATTTCAAGGTAATGGTTTCATTGGTTTAATTTTGTGAATGAATGAATTGACTTTTTGAAAACATTAAATAATGATAACATCATTAATTGACAAAGTGTCCCATTCATTGTACTGCGAGTTTTTAGAAGATTTGTTTCCTGATGGATATAATGTAATTTCTGTGTGTCACCTTTAATGCAAATAATTGTGTTTGTGTGCTGTGTTTCCTATATTTTTTTTCCTCTCTCACACACTCCATCCCTTTCCCTAGTCAAATCATGGGCAGCTCCTGCAGCTCGCCACACAACCACACACATCAATCATGTTTGCATAAAAGTCATTGGTACTTTTCAATAATCAACACCTGGCAACCTCCTCCAAGAATCAATTTAACATAATCCTTTTATTTATAGTTAAAACTACTTTTCAATGACTGCTGGCTGACTGAGTAATTGAATGTTTACTGATCAAACCAGATGGAAATGTCTCTTGTTCGAAAACAATGAAATGAATGGCAACCATTAGGAAATTGGAGGTTTCACAATAAAAAGGGCTGGCATTATGCAGGCAAGGTGGCAGTTATACCTGAACCTGATGGCATTTGGATAAAAAATGAATTGATTAAACAAAAGACATTAATCAGATCTGATTACATCAATTTATAGCATTGCATTTCAGTTCCTGACTGCTTTTACTATGACTCCTTCGGTCTGTGCCTCTTCAACCACATGAGGAGAAATGACCTAGAATCACTATTGACCAGGATGCAAATAAGTCCAAGAGGACAAATGCATAGAGAACTTCTGTGGATGATCAATTTCGCTTGCTATCATTAAACAATTATACAAGGGTGTTTTATTATGCATATTTCCATATTCAAATCCCCTACAGTCTGTCCAGTAAAGTCTTAATTTTCTGTTTTGTCTTTCACCTTTCTTTCTCGCTGACTCTTACTTAACCTCGGGTTGGTAAAAATCAGGTCAGTTTCCCAATTCATGTGTTGCTCGGCCTTTACCTGGAGGCAGGGAAAGTTTGCATGTGTGTAAAAAAAGAAAATGAAAATTTCTTCTGCTTTACATAAAGTTCCTCACTGAGCAGAGCAGCGCTCCTATAGCTGCACCTGAATGGTCTGTAATACAGATGCATTTTAATTCTTTCTAGGGTGTGTTACGGCAGGGCAGAAGGTGTCTGCAATGTGGGGAACTGTTGAGTGAGTCCAAAGAACACAGGTGAGACTGGTGGCACGACTTATCACCAATAAATACTTAACACGGTTCAAAATGCTTGACCTTTTCTGTCACTATTTGCAGTTCTCCAGTGGGATGTCGGTGTTACAACCCACTTACAGAGTCCGTTGTTCGTGCTGGAGAGAAGAGCAATGAGAGATCCGATAAAACCCACTGGACGGCCGGACGTTTGGGAGATATTGATTTTGTCGGTGTCAGTCGGACCAAGGGCAAGGTATACAAGGACAGACTTTTACTAAATCATTTTGTTTTTACTCAAAATCATCACTGTTCTTGATGGGTTTAAGCTTGTGCACATTATTCACAGACTTCATTTGTCAGTCCAGTTTGTCAGGGTCACCAGCTCCACAGATCCAGCCGAAATCTATGAGATTTTGACTAAGCAGTGGGGTCTGGCCCCTCCTCATCTGGTGGTGGCACTAATGGGAGGTGATGAAGTGGCTCAGCTGAAGCCCTGGCTGAGGGACACACTTAGGAAAGGCCTTGTGAAGGCGGCACAAAGCACAGGTGGATTATTTATTGTTCATTAAAAACAAAAATCATAATCTCTTTTTGATCGTCACAGATCTCTGACCCTTGACCTACACAGGGGCGTGGATCCTCACCAGCGGTTTGCGTTTTGGCATCACCAAGAACCTGGGTCAGGCCGTAAGAGACCACTCTCTAGCGAGCACTTCCTCTAAGGTGCGAGTGGTGGCCATTGGAATTGCTCCCTGGAACATGATTCAGAACAGAGAGCTGCTGCTGTCTGCAAAGGTGGGGACTTCTAAAGAGATTGGGGTGAATGCAGGTTCACTGGCCCAATCAACCTGAACTACCCCAACGTTTTGATGTTTTCATTTATCTCATATAATTTAGTTGCATGGAAAAG
This sequence comes from Rutilus rutilus, assembly GCF_951802725.1. NCBI lineage: Eukaryota > Metazoa > Chordata > Actinopteri > Cypriniformes > Leuciscidae > Rutilus > Rutilus rutilus. Next base: position 34,617,972 of record NC_140211.1, read on the forward strand.
GCATGTGGACTTTTTATTATGCAATAGAGAGCTGCAGAAATGAGTCCAATAAAACCTGGAAATCAGTTAGCATTTTTGCACTTCCATTGTCAATAGGTTTTTTATATGAGTAGTGAACAAACACAAACTGCAAACCGTAAACACACACACCCAGAGCAGTGGGCAGACATTTTTACTGTAGCGCCCCGGGAGCGATTCGGTGTTGTTTCCTGCCTGTATTGAGAATCAAACCCGCAACCTTCGCGTTACCAGTCTGACTCCCTAACCATTAGATCTTGTCAGATCCTTTGTGGCGGTGACGTTGAAGTCACTCTAGTGTTTATTGCTTAACATTAGCTTTTTAATTAAGTAGCCTTCAAAATTCACAAAAGTTGTGAGAGTTATCTTGATGAACAAAATGTGGAAAACTCATAAACATTTGTTGGTCACAGGGCTTATTTTCTGCATAAAATTCCTATTGGCTTTTTGTTGAGGGAATCAGGGTGATGTTAACTTCCGGGTTGGCCTACAACTCCAACTATATAACTTCATTAATGATTTTAATGTTTACTTTATATGAAAACTTTTTATAAGACAACATTGTTTAATTTTTCTAAATTTTACATTTTTTAATTTAGCCTGATCACCCAGCAACATACCCGTATGAGGATCTTCCCCACGGTGCAGTGTATTCCCTGGACTGCAATCATTCCCATTTGATCCTGGTGGACGAGGACCCTCAGAGACCTGGAGCCACTGGTGAGATGAGAGTCAGGATGCTCAAACACATCTCTCTGCAGCGCACAGGATATGGGGGTGAGTTAAGACTCAGTTTGTTTTCAACCGTCTCTCCGATTTCTATCTTCTCGTGCTCTGAGATTCAAATGAATCCATTGTTCTAACAGGCACAGGCAGTATAGAAATCCCAGTTTTGTGTCTTCTGGTCCATGGAGAGCCAAGGATATTACAGGTCACTCTTAACATTTTATTAATAAAACATATCTAATGAATTTATACTGTATATTATAAGTGTTTTATTGTGACGTGTTGTTCTCCCAGGTTGGTAATATCCACTTTTATTCTCGTCTTACAGAAAATGTACAAGAATATTCAGAATTCAATACCCTGGCTGATTTTAGCTGGCTCAGGAGGAGTCGCTGATATTTTAGTGACCCTGATGGACAGAGGATGCTGGGATGCTGAAATGGTCCAAGAGCTGTTGACAAACACCTTCTCTAAGGACCTACACAGCACTGAAATCACTTCCTGGGTCAAACTGGTAATGGACAACTTTTGTTTTATGATAGTTTTTTTAGATTATATATAGTGTAAAGTCTCAGATTTTGTCTATTAGATCCAGAGAATATTGGACTACGGTCACCTGCTGACAGTGCATGACCCAGAACAGGACTCCGAACTGGACACAGTAATTCTCAAAGCCCTGGTTAAGGGTGAGGAACCATTATATTATACTAACTAAAGCAAACAACTAAGAGCAATTATATTTCTGTATATTGATGTTGGTGAGTCTGTAATTGTTCTTGTCTTTGCCTGGGCTCAGCGTGTAAGAGTCAGAGTCAGGAAGCGCAGGACTTCCTGGATGAGTTGAAACTGGCTGTGGCCTGGAACAGGGTGGACATTGCTAAGAGTGAGATCTTCAGTGGAGATGTGGCATGGAGTGTAAGAATTAAACAATATCGTTTTGTGCGTTTTAAATGATCAATACTTGTTATGGATTCTTGTACACAATATCTCTTTTAGGCGCAGGACCTGGAGGAGGTGATGATGGAGGCAATGATAAATGACAAACCTGACTTTGTGCGTCTGTTTGTTGATAACGGTGTGAACATAAACGAGTTCCTAACTTATGGCCGTCTTCAGGAGCTCTACTGCTCTGTGTCCGAGAAAAACCTCCTTCACACTCTGCTCCTGAAAAAGCATCAGGAGAAACAGGCTCATTTGGCCAGCAAACGGATGTCAGGACACCCCTACACTGAACCAGGTGACCGCAGGCCTCGTTTCACCTTCCATGAGGTCTCCAAAGTCCTTAAAGACTTTCTTGATGACACCTGTAAGGGTTTCTACCAAAAACTTCCAGCGGTGAGTGGGCCTTTAACATGCACTTACACATAACACACCATGCTACCATTCTGCTATATTATGTGTATCTGCTGCAGGAGAGGATGGGGAAAGGCCGTCTTTTCCACAGCCAGAAAAACCTCCCAGACATGGACCGACGTTGTGAGCACCCTTGGAGAGACCTCTTCATTTGGGCTATTCTGCAGAATAGGCAGGAAATGGCTAACTACTTCTGGGCCATGGTGGGTCAATAAACCAATATGAGCGATAAGCTCATTTTCATGAACTAAGTCCATTTGTGAATAAATGTGAATTGAATTGAATTTGCATGTTCACAATTTGTTCTTTAGACCTTATCGGAAGCTATAACCTAAGTCCCATTGATTACTAGTCGAGTAACACACTTGACCTCAGTTGGGTTTACAGATCAAACTTTACAAGGGTCAATAAACGAAGAGCAATTTGCATGAAAAAAAGTCCTGATAAGCTGAGAATCAACACTGAATGAATTCACTGCTTGTCTTTGCATTCTTGCAGTTAATAATTGTGCTTATTTCTACTTTATGTACAGTACTTATTCAATGCATTGTTTTACATTCGTCTTTAATAGTCATTTGTGTGTTTTAGGGCCCGGAGGCCGTGGCAGCTGCTCTGGTGGGCTGTAAGATCATGAAGGAAATGGCCCATCGGGCTACTGAAGCAGAGTCTGCTCGCAGTATGAAGAATGCCAAGTATGAGCAGTTTGCTATGGGTGAGAATCACACAAATACCAACCACAGACTCACTGCAAGTGGAGAACCCAAGTGGAGGTTTCTTGGGTGAACCTTCCCTGCTGAAAAATCCAGTATTGCTGGTCACCAGCATAAGTGTTTTTGACATGCTGGGACAAGCTTCACCAGCTCAGTTGTGCTAGAGAATAGCATGACTATTCTGGTCCACTAGTTAGACCAGCATAAACCAGCCTGGACCAACATGGAATTCATGCTGGTTTATGCTGGATTTTTCAGCAGGTTTAATTGCACATTAAGAACAGCGTTAGGTTGAGTAAATTACACAAAAATTTTCTTTTCTGGGTAAACTATTTCTTTAAGCTGTGTGAAGAGCCTATATCAAGTGTAACTACCAGAATGCTCAGTTCTGATACCTGCACTATTCTGACAGATCTTTTCAGTGAGTGTTATTCAAACAGTGAAGACAGAGCCTATTCCCTCCTGGTGAGAAAAACACGCTGTTGGAGCAAAGCAACCGTCCTGAATCTGGCCACTGTTGCAGATGCCAAATGCTTTTTTGCTCATGATGGTGTCCAGGTAACAGCTTATGCCTAATTCTTGCATTTTCATGCCAGCCTTATCCCTATGATCAACTTTACGTGGATTGTCTTGCACAGGCCCTGCTGACCAAAGTCTGGTGGGGAGCCATGAGGACAGACACTGCCATCTCTAGACTTGTGTTCACGTTCTTCATCCCTCCCCTCATTTGGACCAGTCTCGTCAAGTTCAAGTGGGGATATTTGTTGTTATTAATTCCATGTATGGCGTTTAAACCGATTTTTTGATTCATTGAGCATTATGAGCATATAATGTGTGAATGTGTCACAGTGCAACGGAACAAGTGAGCAAAGGTGATGGGGAGCCGTTTGACGAGCTGGACAGTTTGGAAACAGAGCGAGCCTTGTTGCTCACAGACGAGGACCCAGTGTAAGTCTCTATTTCATACTGGAATAGATACAAACTACAGTAAAGCTTAAAGGGATAGTTCACCCAAAAATGAAAATTCTGTCAGTAATTACTCACCCTCATGTTGTTCCAACCGCGTAAGACCTTCGTTCATCTTCGGAACACAAATTAAGATATTTTTGATGAAATCTGAGCCTTGTCTCACTCCTCCATAGGCTGCTAGGTGGCCCAAACTTGCTGGCCCAGAAAAGTTATTAAAGAGATCGTTAATATAGTCCAAGTGACTACAGTGGCTCAATCTTAAGTATATCAAGCGACGAGAATACTTTTTGTGCGCAAAAACAAACAAAAATAACGACTTTATTCCACTATTCATTTCCTTCTCTCTGGGCCTCGTAGTGTTTTTGCGCTGCGCGTCTGTGTTGCACGTCATCACGCATCACACACATGACCAGCGTCGGCCAATAGTGAGCCTACGTGGTGACGTGTAACACAGACGCGCTGCGCAAAAACACTACGCGAACCAACTAGAGGTCGAGAGAGAAGGAAATGAATAGTGGAATAAAGTCGTTATTTTTGTTGTTTTTTGCGCACAAAAAGTATTCTCGTCGCTTGATATACTTAAGATTGAGCCACTGTAGCCACTTGGACTATATTAACGATCTCTTTAATAACTTTTCTGGGCCAGCAAGTTTGGGCCACCTAGCAGCCTATGGAGGAGTGAGACAAGGCTCAGATTTCATCAAAAATATCTTAATTTGTGTTCCGAAGATGAACGAAGGTCTTACGCGGTTGGAACAACATGAGGGTGAGTAATTACTGACAGAATTTTCATTTTTGGGTGAACTATCCCTTTAAGTATCCTTTTAAAGAACTCTGTTTTCATCTTTTTTTCCCTCAGTGCCATTGAAGGTGGCGGTGACCCTGCAGTGCAGACCTGCAGTGCAACCTTCATTCATGTTGTGCTGCGACGGTGGAATCGTTTCTGGAGTGCTCCGGTCACTGTGTTTATGGGGAATGTCATCATGTACTTTGCCTTCCTCATTCTGTTCAGTTACGTGCTCCTCCTGGACTTCCGGCCCCCACCACCGAACGGCCCATCTGCAGCTGAGATCATCCTCTACTTCTGGGTCTTCACCCTGGTGTTGGAAGAAATCCGACAAGTAGGACTAAATGTTTATGGTCTATGATTTACCGTGTGTGTGTGGTTGTTTTTATTTTGTGCTCGTGTGTATGTTTACGCAGTCTTGTATGGTTCTCTTTTGATACGGCTTATAGAAGAGGTTGATTTATCCAAAACGACCAGAAACATAATTCTAGTATTCTAATATAATGATTCCTCAGAATATGTAAAGCAGTGTTGTTATTATTAACTAAAACTATTCAAATTGTTTTCATTCATTTAAAATAAAGATAAAATAAAATAAAAATATTTTATGGAAAACATAAACTAAATTAAGAAAATTTACCTTGGCAACTAACTGAAATAAATAAGTTTATGTACTAATTTTTTTTAAAACTAAAACTGAAATAAAAAGTAAATCCAAATAAATATATATATATATATATATATATATATACATACAGTGCTATGCATAAGTGAATACACCCATGCTAAAGTTGACTAAAAAGAGGAATAAAAACATGGTGCATATACCCCTATGTTACATTCCCATAGAGGCAGGCAGATTTTTATTTTTAAGTATTTAAAAAAAATTTTTTTTTGGATACTATGCATCCTGATAAAGTTCCCTTGGCCTTTGGAATTAAAATAGCCCCACATCATCACATAGCCTTCACCATACCTAGAGATTGGCATGGTTTTATTTCAGTTAGCCTAAAAGCTAGTTTGATTTGCATTGAGAGATGATCTTATGGAAAGTACCCCATGCCAATCTCTAGGTATGGTGAAGGCTATGTGATGATGTGGGGCTATTTTAATTCCAAAGGCCAAGGGAACTTTATCAGGATGCATGGTATCCTAAAAATTTTTAAATACTTAAAAATAAAAATCTGCCTGCCTCTATGGGAATTTAACATAGGGGTGTACTCACTTATGCACCATGTATTTTAAGGAAGAACATTTATTTATTTGCGATACATTATTCATTCACAAAGAAAATTGGTGTCCTTAAAGGTTGGATTTTTCCTAATTTTTTAAATTAAGGCATTAAGTTCAATTTCCAAAATATGATTTTTTATTCCTCTTTTTAGTCAACTTTAGCATGGGTGTATTCACTTATGCATTGCACTGTATATATAAAATGACATAACAGAATATTCTAAAACTACTTCTAAATAACAAAATTAATAAAACTTTAACTAAAATCAAGATGAAATATAAAAGCTCATTTAAAATATTGATAAATACTATAATAGTAATAGAACAGCACAAGGTTTAGCAGATTTTCACACTTACAGGGTTGTGCACCATTAAGATTTGAATAAGGAATGACTTATAAATTCAAAATTGATTTTGAACTGAAGTAGCGCACAAGGTGCAGAACTGTAATTTCTGTACTTTAAATGTAGATTTTTTTATAATAATACAATTCATTGTCCAGTATAAATTAGCCATTGGCATGTTATGATTACAGAAAACATGCCTGTTAATAATATGTATTTTAAATCCTCATATAGAAATGTATTAATTGTATTTAAGAAATGCCTTTCAAAAGTCTAACAGTCTGAGCTTTTGACTTAAAAATACAGTATAAAATGCGTTCATCACATTCACTCAACAGTACAATACAATATGGCATTTATAATATAGTACAATACAGTACAGGAAAATGCACACAATATATACAATACACAATACAATACTAACTATGAACACATACAGGGTGGAGTGTATGGGTTTATCTGAAATAACAGGTACAAATGCAGTTTGGCAGTAAAGTGGCCAGTGTGCCCAAGCAGCTGAACAAACACTGCCAACAAAAATGGGAGAACGGTTAAGGAGAATATCCAATTCTGGGAAGTTCTTTATAACAGCTGCGGCTCAGGGGAATATACTGGTTTTGTTCTTGTTTTGATGGATCTGAAATGATCATTTGAGGGTAGAGATTTGAAAAGATGTGGTGACCAGGATGTAATCACTCATTGGTAATCTCACCTACCCATTTTCCAGACTCTTACTCATTGTCTGAGTACTGGAGGAAAGGTAAATGACAGCCAATGATTGGTTCTTTCTGCTGGGTGCCTAATGTGCAAAGGTGTGGGCTCTTCATGTGTGATGATACTAAATAAAAATGGATTATGGATGAGGACAGATTCAGTGACAGAGGTGCATAACTGGTTCATCAGGACTAAACACTTTGCATTTCAATCAGTAAATTATTTGCTGAGACCTTTTCTTGGTGTTATATTGGTCTTAAAGGAGGATTTTAAGGGGAGAAATTAGTTGATGGACCTTTTTTTCTTTCTATTTTGAGTACAACACAGTACAGTTGTATTGTGCAAAGCTGCTATTCGATGTATGATATTTGACACTCTCTGATGTACAGAGTTTCTTCACGGATGAGGACATGAGTATTCTGAAGAAGATGAAGCTATATGTGGAGGATAACTGGAACAAATGTGACATGGTGGCCATCTGTCTCTTCGTGGTGGGATTGTCATGCAGGTATTTTAATCAAATAGTGCTGTTTTGTGAGCAGCATTAAGAGTAGCATTGTGCTTAATTTGAATTCTTTTTGTCTTAAGGATGGCCTCAAGCACCTATGATGCTGGACGAACTGTTCTTGCTTTGGACTTCATGGTTTTCACCTTAAGACTCATTCACATTTTTGCTATTCATAAGCAACTTGGGCCCAAAATCATCATTGTGGAGAGAATGGTAAAAATCGTTTAAAATGAAAAACTATAGACTGAACAAACATCTGTTTAACCCCATGCGTTTTTTTTTATGATTTTACAGATCAAGGACGTGTTTTTCTTCCTCTTCTTCCTGACCGTGTGGCTGATAGCGTATGGAGTGACGACACAGGCGCTTCTGCACCCCAACGACCCCCGCATCGATTGGGTCTTCCGGAGGGCACTGTACCGCCCGTATCTCCATATATTTGGACAGATTCCTCTAGAGGAAATAGATGGTACACTATATATTCTTTATATGTTCTTGCATTGATTAAGACTTTTTTTATAAGCAGTGTTATTTTATTATTATTTATACACTATTATAGTATTTATCAATATTTTTAATAGGCTTTTATTTGTATATTTTCAGGTTTCATTTGAATTTCTGTTTAAATTGTAGTAATTGTTTATGTGATTTTGACATTTTTGTTATTTTTAAAAATATAATTCTTATAAGTTTTAGTAATTTTAGTGCTTCAACTTTTAGACTTATTGCAGTTACTTGCAAGTACAATATTTCACATTTTTAAACTTTTTAAGTTTGAGTTTTTTCATTTAATATTTATATATAAGTTTTAAATAATATTCATTTTTTATATGTACGTTTTAGTTAAAGGGATAGTTCACCCTAAAATGAAAATTCTGTCATAATTTACTCACCCTCAAGTTGTTCCAAACCTGTATGAGTTTATTTCTTCTGCTGAACACAAAAGAAGATATTTTGATATTTTATATATATATATATATATATATATATATATATATATATATATATATATATATATATATATATATATATATAATTTTTTGATTTTTTTTATTATTATTTTTCTCCATACTATTGAAGTCAACGGGGTCCATCAACTGTTTGGTTACCCATATTCTTCAAAATATATTAGTTTGTGTTCAGCAGAAGAATGAAATTCATACAGGTTTGGAACAACTGGAGTGTGAATAAATGATAACCAAATGCTCATTTGTGAGTGAACTATCCCTTTAACAATAACAACACTGTTTTGAAGTAAATACCAGAAACAAAATTGACTAGATATCAATTTAATAGTGTTTAATACTTAATCAATGGTTAATTTCATGCTCAGTGGGTCTAGTCACACACTTTCTGTCAACATTTGTTCTTTCATCTAAACGAATTTGTAGTTATTAGACTTGACCTCTAGGTGGAGCTATTGCAGCTTATTTTTGACTATATTTCTCCATATCTTCACAGCGGCAAAGATGTCAGACGATAACTGCACTACTGATGTGCAGGAGATCATCTTAGGGACTCTGCCACCCTGTCCAAACTTATATGCCAACTGGCTGGTCATTCTGCTGCTCGTCATCTATTTGCTGGTCACAAATGTGTTGCTGCTCAACCTTCTTATTGCCATGTTCAGGTCAGAGTTCAGCTAATACAAAACTGTGAGATTACTTTTCGGTAACATTTCGATGTACCACTTTACACATTGTCAACTAACTCTCATTAGAGTATAAGTAGACTGTCTGCTTAATATCTGCTAACATTTTATACTTTTAAAAGTAACTTTGCAACCCGAACCCTAACACCTAACCCTAACCTAACAGTCTACTAATATTCTAATGAGAGTTAGTTGACATGTAGGTGCAAAATTACTTATAATCAATAGAATGTCTAAAGGGGACCATCAAAATAAAGTGTAACCAACTTTTCCAGTAAAGATGGGTGTTTGTGTGTGTGTAAAAATACAATTCTTCTCATAAACAATGTCACAAAATGCCATTTGAAATGCAACCAAACATGTCACCTCTCCGCAGCTACACCTTCCAGGTGGTGCAGGAGAATGCAGACATCTTCTGGAAGTTTCAGCGCTACAACCTGATTGTTGAATACCACAGCCGCCCGGCGCTAGCCCCACCCTTCATCATCATCAGCCACATCTCTCAAGTTCTCCTCAGCCTCGTCAAAACGACAGAAAACAGGCAGGATCTGCTGGGTAAGGAAGTTGTCACACTGACTGTGTACTTCCTGTACAGATTATTTAGATAATTCATAATAATGAATAATGAATGATCAATCAAACTCTAAAGCAGTGGAAAAGGAAAAGCAAAGATAATTTAAAGAATCTGTGGTTGGATGTTTGTTCCTCTATTCTTGTTGTGGTCAGAGAGGGAACTACCAGCTGGCCTGGACCAGAAGCTGATGACATGGGAGACGGTGCAGAAGGAGAACTACTTGGCTAAACTGGAACGAGAGCATAGGGAGAGCAGTGGAGAGAGACTCAGATACACTTCCTCTAAGTGAGTCACATTTAAACGCTATACACATATGAGATGGATCTGGATTTGTATTGCACTTTCCACAATACCTTTTGTTTCAAAGCAGAGAATTCTTGTTTCAGTGTTACAATTTAGGAAGTATTCTGTTACCAGCCAGAGATAAGTGTATCAAAGTAATGTTCATATGGCAGTAATATAGAGCTATAATATAGTATATAGAAATATAGTAGTTAAGCTAACAAAATGAACATGTTAGGCAGCGATTACTACTTGCGCTTGTAATGATTGTGATGCAAGGATAGTATATAGGATTATATTTGAAAGTTTTGCTTGTCGATCCAAAGTTGCCATAATCTGACGTAATTGTCGGCGTCGCCGGAAAACATTGCGAAGGTTGGATCCAAACTGGAGCTGGCGCAATTTGTGGTAGAAACCTGAGGTAAAAACAGGGAAGCAAAAGGTGAGGAATTAGCATAGCTGCAGTTCATAGCATTTTAGGCAAAGTACAGTCATGTGTATTTGGCACTATTTCACTTTCAAGTTTATGAGAAGCATTAGGTGAATGCTTGGCTAAAGAGATGTATATGATCTAGATTTAAACACAACATCATCAGGAAGGCTATTGCAGAGTTTACGAGCCAAATGCGAAAAGGCTCTACCTGCTTTAGTAGACAAAAGTCCAGAGTTTTGTGTCCTTAAAAAGATTGTGATGGACTGTATTTTATAGTCATAAAATGTATCATTAACACATTATCTTACATTGAGATTTCTGCTACAGGTAAGTCTATGCTGAAGGAGTGTATGAATAACTATTATAATCGACTTTTTGCATGTGTCATTTTATAGGGTACAGAGTTTGCTGAGGTTGGTTGGGGGTTTCAAGGATCAAGAAAAGCGAATGGCAACAGTGGAGACTGAGGTGAAGTGAAGGAGTAGCTGCTGACTTAAAGTCACCATGAAATCAAAATCGACAAATCTTGTTTTATTTTAATGGAATGCTGCAGTATTTATTATAAAATGATTTATCAGTGTACTTTTTTTTTTCATTTTTTTTTTCATGTGCCCTCGTAATCTTTACCACAAAGATCCAATGATTCAATAGCTGATGCCAATGGATCTTTTATTTTTCACTCTGATATACATCACAATTGGGAAGAAAAGGCTATCGCAACTTCCGTTGCATGTCAACTTTAATATCTGTTGAGATTCCTCATTTAAGTTCATGTTGCCAAATGACTTTACTGAACATGTACATTTATCTGTAGGTGAGGTATTGTGGAGAGGTGTTGTCTTGGATTGCGGAGTGTTTCCACAAAAGTACTCTGAAGTGTGACAGAGACGTGCCTATAGCCCCACGTGAGGCTTCCTTTATTATTATGTTGCCCTTCCTCATATTGTGTTTTCTTCCTTATCTTTGGATCTTATTTGTTCTCTCTCTTACTCTGTCTGAGTGTCTTCTTTTCATTGTCTCACAGTCTTTGTCCTCTCAAGGTAACACTACACTGCCTGTGTTTCACAGGGTCCATTGCCATCAGCTCCAGAAACCTACAACCACAGGAAGCCAAGGGACAGCGGCCATCAGGACATTCAGGATATGGTGCCGAAAAGAAACTGCCTTACATTGATCAGTGATCTGGCTATATTATTATGCTTTTTTTTATTATTTAACTAGAAATAGGATATCAGTTGTTATAGTATGTCATTGTAATTGAGACTCCAGGCAACGAAATTAAAGACAAAATTTGTGCAGATTAATACTTTGATTTTACCGTGATTTCCTTGTACATTAAACCTACACCTCTTTTGAAGCTATACAGCACTATATAATAATTATCATTATAACTTTTACTATACAAATCGAACACTTTTTTTTTTTATGTATAATTTGGTAATGCACTTGAAGTAATTGAAACTGTTTAATTGTCTTTCTATATTCGATTTTTCTTTGTCTTCTATGAACACCTGGCACAATCCTTCGGATGAGACGTTAAACCGAGGTCCTGACTCTCTGTGGTCATTAAAAATCCCAGGATGTCCTTCGAAAAAGAGTAGGGGTGTAACCCCGGCATCCTGGCCAAATTTGCCCCTTGGCCTCTGTCCATCATGGCCTCCTAATCATCCCCATATACTGATTGGCTTCATCACTGTCTCCTCTCCACCACTAAGCTGGTGTGTGGTGGGCGTTCTGGCGCAGTATGGCTGCCGTCGCATCATCCAAGTGGATGCTGCACATCGGTGGTGGTTGAGGAGATTCCCCCTTCCATGTAAAGCGCTTTGAGGTCTCAGAAAAAGCGCTATATAAAATGTAACGAATTATTATTATTATTATTAATTATTTCAGTAAAATTTACATTTTCAATTGAATTACCATAATGATGAATTGTATGAATGCTACACAGTGTGAGCTCTTGACATCCTCATTTCAATAGAGTTGATGTACATGTATACACTACCATTCAGAAATGTGTGGTCGTACGTTTTTTAAAATGTTTTTTAAAGAAGTCTCTTATGCTCACCAATGCTACATTTATTTGATAAAAAAACAGTAATATATGAAATATTATCACAATTTAAAATAACAGTTTTCTATTTGAATATATTAATAATAATGTAATATATTTGTGGTAATAAAATATATTAATATATAATATAAATATATTATAATAATGTAATATTTTGAATATTTTATTTGAATATATAATGTCATTTTTCTGTGTTGGCAAAGCTGTATTTTTAGCATCATTACTCCAGTCTTTAGAGTCACATGATCCTTCAGAAATCATTCTATATGCTGCTTTGCTGTTCAAGAAACACTTTCTTATTATTATCAATTTTGAAAACAGTTGGGCTGCCTAATATTTTTTTGGGAACCATTTTTTGTTCAGGATTCTTTGATGAATAGAAAGTAAAAGAATAAAATAAAAATAAAAAACAGCATTTATTTGAAATAGACTTCACTTTTATCAACTTAATGCAACCTTTGCTGAATAAAAGTATTATTATTATTATTTTAATTCATGCTGACCCCAAACTTTTGAACAGTAGATATTCTTATCATCCTTGAGAGTGTAAACATCACACTGTTTCACACAGGAAAACACTGATTATTCATTATCAAGAATGACCAATACCGTTCTCATAGCTAATGAATCAGTAACCAGTTGACTAGGCAAATTTACCCAGTGTGCGCAAGGGAAGTCAGAGCTAGCCTCAAGGGAAAACAAGGATTTTGAAAAGTCTTGTTTTCAGTCAGCCAGAACTAAGTGAGCACACATTCACTCGGTGTGAACCCACAGTGTTTTTTAAGAAGACCTGCTCTAGATTTTGTAGTGGAGCCAAAAGATACTCTGCTAATGTCATACTCGTTTCTGCACTGTGATGGACAGGCTCGGTATGTGTTATATTTCTTTTGTTCCTTTATTACCATATGTGGAACAAAGTTTTCTGTTCCAAATATTAGACTAATTCTATAATACCATAAATGATTTCTAAAAGTTTTTTTGTAATTCTTTATATAGTTTGATGTAACATTGGTTGAGAATAAAGAAAAAAAAAAACTTTCAATGGGAAACTGTATATATCTCAAAACAATGTAACTATATTAATGTGAGACAAAAAATCTGCTATATGTTGCCTTTATTTCACATAGTGTCGCACGTCCTGATTTTGCCGAGTTATACGCATTCCTGGGCCAACATATTTTGTCAGAAATTTTAGTCTTACCCAGTAATCCCTAAAATCAGAGGGAAATTGTATAGATTGTGCACCAAACCCTGGTTGTAAGCCTAAACTTGACAAAAACTGTAAACTTGTCCCTCAAATCTGATTGGTATGTTATTCCAGTATCAACAAAGATGTTGATCCATGTTGCACTTGATGAAATCAGGTTCTGCGTAGAGTGTCAACAGGAAAATGGGGGTGAGAGAAGGAGAACATGACCAGGTCATTACCCAGATCAGACTCGAGCCTGGGTATCATTGATCCTCGCACATCCTCAGCATGTGCACAGTCCACTGCACCACAACTCTAGCTTATTTTATTCTTATTGTATTGTAGTTCTTATTGTTTTCTAATATTATTTTGCTGTATCATTGCTTTTGTGCCAGATCCTAAAATGAGATGAGATACAAAGTGTTGAGTTGATTTGAGGTTAATGAGTGAACTGATGTAAACAGAACAGGACAGTTAGCAACAGGAAGTTGGTGCACCGCATGAAGTTCTCGAACAGTGATGTGTCAGATCCACCTGTCTACTTTCACACAGCTCTAAAAACCTGGAAATGGCCTGGTGTGAACTGACATAGCAGTCTGTAATGTCGCATGGCTGAGCTATGAAAAAGAAAGTTCCTTCTTTGCAAACTTTTGCTTTAACAGACCTCCATTCAGCAGCGCCATCCACTTACACCCTCCGGCAGGGTCCCAGCATTGCTCTTACAAATAAGTATAGACATTTTTTACATGTTAATTTTCCTTCTCAAAGGCCAAAATCACACTGCACATGCAGACCAACACTGTAAAAAATTAAACCGTGATTTTTACGGTAAAAAACCGGATGCTGTGGTTGCCAGAACTTTTACCGTCAAAAATACGGTAGCAACGTTATTGGTTTTACAGACTTAACTTAAAATTTACAGTAATAAACCGTATTTTATTATCTGATATAATGTGAATTTACCATCCTATTGAACTATTAATATCTGTTTTGTACCATTGTAATACACTCATAACCACCAATCACAGCAGTGATGAGAGTCACATGATCAATCAAAGCTCATCACAAGCAGCTCTTCCACAAGAAAGTTAATACTAATTTATAAAAGCTGCATCGTGTCATTCACACAAACATTAAACACCATCATGGTAACACATGAAATTTAAAAAATGCAATAAACATTAATTTACCAATATTAAATGTAACATAAAACCCTAATGTACATAACTGATTAGAAAAAATGAAAAAAAAAAACTATGAAGAAACAGTTATTTCAACAAAAATACATCAAATGTGAAGTGTCACACAGGGAATTGTGGGAATGCCAATTTACGGTTTTTCACTGTAAATTATACAATGAGTTGTTCTTTTTCACTTTCAAAAACTGTAAATTTAACGGTATTTTACAGCAAAATTACATTAAATGTACCGTTAGATCTATCACAGTTATTTACCGTATATAGTACGGAAACTTTCTGTTAACCAATTAACAGTTTTTTACTGTAGCATTTTTACAGTCTTTTACCATTAAAATTACGATAATTTTTTACAGTGAATGCCGGCAGTCACCAGATTACGGCACGTCACTTTTTTAGACTTTTCTAAGTCCGATTCAGCGAAAACAAGCTCAAACAGACTCCAACAGGGATAACACACTAATCCGTCAAAACATAACCAAGTGTCTGTTGCCTTTTGTCAGCGCAGTGTGAATTGGCCTTAAAGGTTCTTGTATTTCTTTTGGCTTATTCAAATTTTCAAATACATAATGCTGTTTGTTCTTTAGCATCTCTGCTGCTGTTATTAAGGTGTTCAAGGGAGAGGAACTACAGCCGAATGAGCTGTACTCCTTGAGTCAAAATACCAGGTATAAACACTTGATGAAGTCACATTTAAAAATGCGTGATAACTACATTAAGCAGTTTGCTTTCATCCATGCAGGTGGCTTCTAAGGGCGGACATGGGCTTCTTTATCAAAGAGTATTTCCAGGTGTCAGTTCCCAAAACCATGCTGTTTTTTGTTTTTTTTTGGTTAAAAATAAAATAAATGGATTACTGGTAGAAGAAAAACATGCTGATATTGCTTCACTTGATTGATTGCAGAATCAGATTTTGACCAAAGGTCTATCAATCGTTTTGGATGAGATACAAAAGCATGAAGGTGAGACTCTAGCGGATCTACTGTGTGTGCATGAGTGCTTATCATGAAACAGACCTTTAACGTAATCCTTTTTTCCCCCTAGGAGAGTCTGGAGAGAGACAGCTTTTTGTTTTGGCCCAGGTGTGGGACAGATTTTTCTCTGAGATTCTGCCTACTTTACAGGCTATTTTATATCCTCTGCAGGTAAATCTGTTTGTGAGCTTGGCCTTCCCTGTCTAGACAATGGGTTCCAACACTTAGGCGAGGTCGGAATTGGAAACATCAAATGTGTCCCACAAGGCCAGAGGTTGCACATATCAGTCACAGATTAACCTGAAACGAGGACACATGAAAACACATGAATTTTGTGTCTGTGTGTGTGTAATTTAGACACATATGCAAGTGATTTACTCGCAACTACTAAAGGGTCTGTAGTATAGTGTATTGCTGTAATGAACATGCAAGGTGTTGTTATCCAAGGTCGTAACTGTCTTTGATTGACCATCAGTTATTTTGACATATTTATTTTGAGCACAGTTAGATCACCAATAATCTATTACTGTTAGACCAGTAATATGGCCTTTTTTATACATGTCGATACATGTGAAGTTTGAAGCTAGAAATGGAAAGTGTTTTACAGTCCTCCATCTCGTGGGCTGACGACGACTACTGGATGTTGTGGGACAAAGTGATTGACTGGGGAGATTCCACGCCTGATGAAATTTGGGAGAAGGATGTTGACTTGGGATGATGGGGATTTAAAAAAAATTTTTAGTAGGTTGTTATGCTGCTGCTATGAATGTGTGTCCTGTGTGGGCATTCACAGATCAGGTAGAGAGTCTTTCAGTTGCTGCAGATGATCCCGTGTGATAATGATATCTGTGATAGGATAAACTCATGCTGCAGGTAAAACAGTCAGCCGCCAGATCATCTTCTCTGCACCTGAAGACCTGCTGATCCCCAATATTGTACTGTTAGAATAAAGAATTTAGAATGTAAAAAGAAAACAATAACTGTCACAGCCAGAAGGAAAGAAACGGGAAGTATTACATCTACTTTAAAGAAGGATTCTAAATAGTGTTTAGGCAAATTTCCTGGTATATTTTGATTTTGCATGAAATGTATTCAGTGTCTTTCTCTTTGTATGCAGGGGCAGGAGTTGACAGTGAGACAGATGACTCTCCTCGGCTTTAGGGATCTGGTCCTAATGAAGCTTTCTCTGGGTGACCTGCTGTGCAAGAATCGGTCTTTCATCCCAGCATCCATCACACAGATGCTCCTTGTGCTACAGGTGAATGTTAACTGCAAACCCATGCTGAAAAGCCATCTGTATAACCATCTCTATTATTCATGTCTGTTCTTATGTATGTGTAGGGAATTCAGGAATCAAGAGGCCCTTCAAAGGAATATTGCCAGCTTGAAAGTCTGGTGGCGCTAGTGGTCACACCCTATATACGGAATTGCAGGCACACAAGTAGGAAAACCAACATTGATTCATTGTGGTTTAATCTATTTTGTTGCCATCTCAAAATGCTTTCACATTAGAGTGCTGCAGGGATGTTGTATTTTTTTTGGCCAAAACCCAGAAACGAGTTAGCATTTTAGCACTTCTAGTTCTATCGCCCAGAAGTCAATGTGTTTTTTTAATGGGATTTTGG
This sequence comes from Rutilus rutilus, assembly GCF_951802725.1. NCBI lineage: Eukaryota > Metazoa > Chordata > Actinopteri > Cypriniformes > Leuciscidae > Rutilus > Rutilus rutilus. The sequence continues at coordinate 34,635,329 of NC_140211.1, forward strand.
TTAAAAGCCTGAAATAAGGTCTGTTGTGAACACAAGCTCAAGATATTTGCATGCCTAATTGTACGACATACAACACACCCTATTATATATAGTAATAGTATAGTAGGGTATAGTAATATATTACTATGCTAATATATTCATGATTTTTAAAGCTTTTACATATTGGCAGTTGCTAAATGGGACTGCAGATGTTGTCTGGGACATTTAACAGCATCTCACCGAACAGTTAAACTCATTTACTCCAGTAATCACACTCATGCAAACATGCAAGCCTCGCATTTCAGGCTTTTAACCAGTGCGAGCTGCATTCTAACTCGCACTTTCAGAATTTTATTTTTTATTTTTATAAAGACTGAAAGAACAAAGAGTTGCCAGAAGCTTGCTGGTGGAGATGTTGAAGTCAAGCGACCGTGGTGTAGTTCGTTTAAAGCCTAAAGTTAGCTTTTTATTCCTGCCGATTGTATTTAGACTTCAAAATTCATAAAAGTTGTGTTCATTTGAGAAAAGAAATGTGTAACTATCAAACTTTTGTTGAACACAGAACTGTTTTTTGTGATAATTCAAAAGCCTATGGAAAATTCCTATTGGATTTTTGTCGAGGGAACCAATGTGATGCTAACTTCCGGGTTTGAGCTACAAAAACACTACATCACCGCAGCACTCTATTTTGCCATTTCCTCAACTACAAAAATAACAAAGTATTAGTTCACCACCACATTAAAAATATTTTTGTACTCACTCCTCATGTTCAAAACCCACGTCTGTTCCAAACAACAATGCGTGACATTTCAAGTCTTCTGTAGTCATATAGCTTTGTGTGATGAACAGACACAAATTTATGTTGTTAATTCATGGATAATCATCCCCTAGTGGGCTGTTAACCATTGTGACTGGATCGTTGAGTCAGCGAGTTAAACTCGAGAACTGGATTAGTCTGATCTGTGAGTAAATCATTCAGACTTTGGCTGCATCTGAAATCGCATACTTCCTTAGTATATAGGCTAGTAGGCAAAAAAAAAAAAAAAAAAAAACACAGTACGAGAAAAGAGTAGTAGGCTATGTCAGAATTCACAATATTCATAAAATGGTCGGTGAAAAATACTCGGATGACTTACTACCACGCGATTCTTAAGTGCGCATTCAATGGACACGTTTGCTTAGTCACAATTCAGAGGCTGCTTCCTCCCAAGGCCAATTCGCTCCATGCACAATATGGCGACTACTGACGTTCGTACTTGAGTGTGTGGGCCAGTACTTCCGGTGATCTGACAGCGAGAGCAGGTAGACACTCTTGAGAGCCAACAGCGACCGAGTTCCATTACCAGAGAGATAATTTGTCACAAATTAGTGTTTTTAAGATTAGAGAGGCAACTTTCCTTTCAGAGGGTGTCAGCCTCAGCACTTCATTGTTGTGTGCCATTATGTACCGTTTCGTCATGTTAGAACAAAGAAGTCGACTTTACCGCAGTGTTAGAAGGCTGTCCCAATTCGAAGGCTCCTTCAAATGCGTCCTCCAAATGCACCCTTTGTTTCCTGTGAAATGAAGGATAGGCTACAACAGATGGATCCTTGTCTACCCTAGAATTCATTGCGCACCAGTGACTAGTTACAGGATTTTTTTTTGAAAAATATCCAAATTACTTTTAAACGTATTGGGTTTCAGCTTACTCAAATATATAATGACACAGATTTAAATAATAATAATAATAAACTTTAAAGCGGTTCAAATGTTTATTTATATCTTACTAAAATGGGATTATGTAGCCCCGCCCCTTTTCAGCGCTGCGCTCGTTGTCTTTTGACTTCCGGTCTGTATTTTCACAGCGATTTTGCGTGTTTATTAATTAACGGCTCGTTTTAAAATCTTCCCGGTCGACTGATATTTGTTAAGTCATCTGCTTTAAACATTACAGTCCTCATGATAACTTTCGTTAACTTTACATTAAGTAAATCCACTTCAAAAGCTAATTACTCCTGGACAGCAATTAATGCCATAGAAATATACAGAGCGACCGCAAAAAACGGAAGTTAAAAGACAATATTTTAAAGATGGCGGCGCCCTCGTTTCTCTGGCGCATAAGGTTTTATAGAAATGCACCATGGTAAGCATTTTTAGACAGTTTGTGAACCTAGTTACAAAAAAAAAAAAAAAAAGTTAAAACAAACACGATCACTCATCAATGGCAGCTGGCAATAACAATCCTCCGTAGGCTAGACCGTCCTCGGTCCAACCTTCGCAGGCGTGGCCTTTTAAGTCCGAGTCCTCCCATGGAAACAGCCTTTTATCACATGAGACCATGGGAAAGGAGTTATGAATGGCAACTGACGCTGGTAGGTCACATGACAATGACAACATGGCGAATGTACGTCTGTATTTTATTCATTCTACATAGAACTTTTTTTTCAGCAATTGCAGTGTAATTAGCCTACTTGAAAATAAAAATACCTATTCAAGAGAGTGAGATTTCAGATGAAGCCATTGAATTCATTCAGATTTGTAAAGCTGAATCAACGATTCACAGAAAAGATCTAACTCGACAAATGATATTTCAGTATTATCTATATAGCTTATATTATATTATTTTATGTTTATATTTTCAGTTTTTTTTGTTTTAGTAATGTTATATGCTTTTGTGATTTTATTTCTAATGAACTATTTTTATTTCAGTTTTAAACATTTTTAGTACTTTAACATAACTTTATTTCAATTGTTGCTATGGCAACTTTTTTTTTTTTTAAAGATTTTCAATCTTCACACAAAACTATCGCATGACTTCTGAAGTCCATGTTTTACTCATTTTGCATTCACTTTCATTATGTGTTGGAGTGTCCCATGGTATTTTTTTTTATTACATTTTGTGTTCCATGTAATGAAGTCTTACAGGTTTGGGATCATGGAATATGAAGATGAGTAAATAAATAAGATCATTTTCATTCTGGGTGAACTATCCCTTTAAAGCAAACAGACTTTACCTTACAAATCTGTGACTTTCTCACATTCCTCTAGGCTGCACTGAAGTTGAACAAAGCACTACAAGAGCACACCCGAGTCATCCTGAGATAAGGATAACTCATTACATCTCCGAAGGCTCTTTGCTGTCCCCTGTATTAGAACAGGAAGGGGAGGTGTACCTAGAGCGAGTGGGAAACCTACGTCGCCACAGCGTGACAAATGCTCATTCTGACATTCAGCTGCTCACTGTTACTAGCAGAATGTATTCTGGGATGGACGACAGCTGTGAGACCATAGATTGACTAGAAGAACACATCTCTGAAATCTGCCACGTTATGAAATCCTCTGTGGGGACTAAAAATGCACAGCAAAGACAGAAAACAGGACAATAATTTATAAAGACACATTTGAGCACTGAATATTTTGATGAAAAAAATAACAATATGAAAAAGGATTTTTGTCAGATTTCCAGTGTCAATACAATTATCAGATTAACTTTCATACATTAGTCCATCTGATTAAAGAAAATATACTTATTTTGTCAATGATGTTCGATGAAGCAAGTAGAACATTCACACATGTAAGCAATATTGGACACAAATTAAGTAAAGTAACTGGTGCCATCTGCATTAAAGGTGCGGTCACATTTACTGTTGTTTTGCAAATTTTCCAGTTATTTCAATACAAATCCACACAATTGAAAATTTCGCGCGAGGCCAGAATAATCCCCAGGCAGTTCAAATTTGTCACGTGGATTTACGGCCTTGACCATCAACTTGTGCTTAATCAATTGCTACACTATTGTCAAAACTTCACTAACGTGATCGCACCTTAAATGAGTAGTTTACTTTAAAATGAAAATTACCCCATGATTTACTCACCGTCAAGTCATCCTAGGTGTACATGACTTCTTTCAGACGAATGCAATCAGAGTTATATTAATAAACACCCTGACACTTCCGAGCTTTATAATGGCAGTGGATTGCAACCATCAGATTGAATCACAAAAAAAGTGCATCCATCCATTATGTAAGAACTCCACACGGCTCTGGCAGGTTAATAAAGGTCTTCTGAAGCAAAGCGATGAGTTTGTGTAAGAAAAATATTCATATTTAAAACTTTATGAAGTCTATAACTGCCATTATAAAGCTCGGAAGCGTCAGGGTGTTTATTAATATAACTTCGATTGTATTCATCTGAAAGAAGAAAGTCATATACACCTAGGATGGCTTGAGGGTGAGTAAATCATGGGGTAATTTTCATTTTAAAGTGAACTACTCATATGTATGTATATGCACATTTTGAAGTTGTTAAATGAAGCACCAGATTCAGTAGAGCCACAGTAAACAGTGCTGCTCTGTACTATTGATGCTTTGAATCGTCAGATCTTGTCAAATCAATGAAAATTATGTATTTTATGAAAAAAAAGAGCAAAAACATTTTATTTAAACTCAAATCACTTACTGTTGCGTTGGTCGGTAAGGCAGCAAAAATGAGCAGTTGAATGTAGTTTTGTGAAATTAATTTGTGGAAACTAACACTTAGCATAAGCAGCACCATTACACAATGTTTTACACCCTTTAGCTTGGTTGACAGGACATTCAGTGAAATTGCTAATCATAGAGAAGTTTGTTGATTGATTGCACTGCACTATAATGTTTTGCGAAACATTTGTATATAAAACATTTTTCACCACAGGCATTGGGAGTTATGCAACCATCATTACTTAGCCTGGTAATAAAAGTAAAAAAAAAAAGGTTTAGCAGGTATTTTCTTCGTTTCAGCAGAGTGTCTATGAGAACTTGAGAATGCAGGAGCGATGTAGGAACTCAAAGTGAAGGTTCTGGGCCCCGGGGTTGGACCCCCTCCCTCCTGAGGCTAGCATCGAATCGAGGTGTGACCTCGCAGCGCACCAACAGCACGTCCTCTTTCACAAACCCACGCTGCCGCAACGCCTGTAGGTGCAGGAAAGTAACATAGCCGAAACCCTTGGGGTTGCGTTGCACGGTGGGCCTCTGGAACGCCTGTAGGTCTGGCTTGGTCTCCATCACTTCCACATGGTGCTGCCCCTCGACCTGGTCCAACACTGCCAGTCGGATCGTACCCTGGAAGGGCCAGGAGAGCTGGCTGTCAAACTCACCCTGCATAGTGTGCACGAAAAGCGAGATGTAGTTGGAACAGCGAGGGGCGCTGGGGGTTTGCAGATGCAGTCGGAGACAGAGTTTGTACCCCGGCCGGCCCGTGTAAAAAGGTGGGCTGTGGAGGACGATGGGCTGACCAGCCTCCTGGTTGCGCAGGTGGATTGAGAAGTTCTCCAAGCGCCACACGTAGATGCCTTGGTACTGCTGGGCTTCCAGCTCTCGGGTGGCCTCTTCCAGTGAGCTCAGCTTTCGGCGTAGTTCGGTGACCTGGTTTTTCTGTGTTTCATTGTGGATGCACAGCTCCCGGATCTGTTGGTCTTGACGCACCAGCCGACCCTCCAGCTCCAAGACAGTCTCCCGCAGGTTTATCAGCTCCTGTTTACACTGGCAAGAATCTGCCGCCCGGGAAGAGGCACCACGTTCGTCTGACGAAGAGTGGGCGGACACCGACGGCATTAGGCTGCCATTGAGAGTTTGGCTACGCAGAAACTCAGCCATGTAGCGCATGTGCATCTGTGTAAATTCCTGCATGTGCTGGGCAAGTTCATTTCTCGGCATCTGCAACACATTTCCAAAGAATTAAAAAGGTTTTTAAAGTTTGACGTCGGAAAGATTTTTTTAAATGTTTTTAAAAGAAATCTCTTCTGCTCAACAAGGCTGCAATTATTTGAACAAAAATAAACATGAAATATTATTACAATCTAAAATAACTGATTTCCATTTTAATATAAAAGCAATGCTGAATTTTCAGCAGACATTACTCTTCATAAAGAATTATAATATGTTGATCTGGTGCTCAAGAAACATTTATTATGATCAATGTTGTAAAAAGTTGTGCTGCTTACTATTTTTGTGGAAAGTAAACTTATATACATTTTTTTCAGGCATCTTTGATAAATAAACCAGTGAGCTCAGCTCAGTATCTATTTGAAATAGAAATGTGTTATACAACAGGGATCTCATTGCCCACCTTTTCACGACAACCAAAAGTGCTGAAAGTACAGGCTACAGGAGCTTTCAGACAGTCTGTGTCACAGTGCAATGCCAACTGAAAACAATAAGAACAGATTCATTCAGCTTTATAGTTACATTATGTATAATTTTAGGTATCAAACAGAGTCAATTACTGTTGTGCCTCAGGTAAAGTGCATATTAGTGACAAATCCTCTGACACACCTGATCCCGAATAAGCTCCATTTCGCAATATTCACACACTGTATTGGCGAAAGGACAAATCTGTTCATGAATCTACACAAAAGGAAAAAAAAGATTTAGACAACTAATGTTACACAGTGTTGTTATTGTTACAGCTAAATATACATTTTAAAAAACAAACTATTAAATGTCAAAAAGCACATAAAATTACTAAAACAAACTAAAATTAAAATTAACTGAAAAATATACAAATAAAAGCTAATTCAAAGTATTAATACTTCAATAGTAAATAAATAATACTAACACAACAATGTTAGATGAGAAAAAATAGAATACCAAAATTTTTATAATCCCTGCTTATGGATCTACTTTCAAAACAATTTTACGCCAGTCTAAAAATATCCAGTATGTGAAGAGGAATTAAAGGTTTTCACCTGTTTGTTAGCATACACAAAACTCCCTGCGCAGGCAGGGCAGGTCATGAGCCGCTGTAAGCACTGCTGGCTCTTGTGTTCATCCAGATGGCTCTTACGAACAGACTCCAGACACTGAGGGCATGGCGCTGTGGCAAACTTGCACTGAGACAAGTGTCTCTGAGGGAGAAAGAATGTAACAATTAAACAAGTTGCCACCATGATGACCGTTCATGACCGCTCACTAATGAGTTTGAAATGGCATTTATGAAAGGTCCTTCTCGAGTCGTCGATGCATAACATATCCATGAACTTTTTTAATAAATAACAACGTTATTTTTTAATAAATAACAACGTTATTTTTTAATAAATAACAACATTTTAAGTCAGAATGGTAGGTTCTGTAACAGATTTTTTTTCTTGTATTTTCTTTAAAACCATATTTAAGAAACTGGGGCCAGATTCCTGAATTATTCTCAAGAAAGAAGTTAAAGGGGAATGTACTTGTATTGTTTTTAAACATAATTATGTGTCCCCAGTGTGTTTACACAACCACCCTATTTTGGTATATAAAAAAAAAAAATCCATTCATCCAGTGTTATTTTCCCCTTAAATCTGAAATAGTAACTCAAAATGAGCCTTTCAGGAATGCAATGTCACATTGGAACAGGGCCCGCCCATGAACAGCTTAGCTCCTCCCCTGAGTGAGCTGTACACAGTCCGCCATGTTCATCTCCTCGCCAGAGCATTTAACAGCAGCATTCAAGTAAGAAATGTATTCTCAATAAAGCTATTAAAGTTATTCAATCAAGAGCAGTGAGTGATTTTCTGTTTTTCTTTTGTTGTTTAATTCATATTAACAGTATACAGCAGTAGGTAGTGTATATTACGCTGCTGTCACTTTAATACACAGACAGATCTAATATACACATTAGGGCTGAACGATATTCTGTTTTAACATCGACATCGCGATAGTCACATCGCCGGAACATGCGATGTGAAGGGTAGTAGCACCCATGGTGTATTAAGAGAATGATGATTTCGTACCAAAAAGAAAGTCAAAATCAGCTATTTCGGCTACAAAAAGGAGGATGTTGACCAAAAAGAGGTACTTTGCCTGGAGTGTTATAAAGTTGTGGATGGTTGTCTTTTTTAAAAAGTCTTTTGTCTTTTATTTTTCTTGTTCGCATTTATGAGGAAAAAAACAATGTTACGTGACAGTTCTCCGTAACGGACGCGACCGCTCTGAAAGCATCACTAAAAGACTGCTTTAAAACTTTCACAGAGACCTCAAACAGAAAGCACAAAGCCTTTCTTTAAAGCGAATTTCGTTTTGTATTAATTGTATCTTAATTTTAATCAGTGTTTCATTATCCAATTTCCTGGATTTAATAAATAAAAAGTAAATATAGCAGACAATAGATAATCACGACACGGAGGCGCCAGCGCCTGAACTGGAGCTTAAGCTATCATCCATGAACCGAAACTCAGCGTAGCCTATAAGGTAGCCTACTCGCCTCACACACCAAAAAAAAAAAAAAAAGAAATATATCTATTATCTACAGAAATCTCTACTTTTAAACAGAACCATTCAAAACAAAATAAAACGATGTAATCCGTATGAAATGTGTATTTCTCTCCGGCGCGTTCACTACTGCGAAGATCGCGAGTCAGTATCGTCAACTTCATCTTTGCAGCCGACACAGAAAACACTTGTTTATTAATAGACAATTAAAATGTCTCATTGCAATATTTTACATATTCATAATCATTACTTTTGCTGGTTCTTTGTGACAGCTTTTAGGTGCCGTTTACATCTACGCCCATCAGCACCGAAAACATAGAGAGAGAGAGAGAGAGAGAGAGAGCGAGAGAGAATAAGATTTTTTTTAACTTATTTTGAGGAATTATAGCCTAATGAACAAACAAACATCTGTTAAGAGCGCCGCCACGTTGGATTGCGTAGAACGTTCACCGAATTCTGACAGAAATATGTTCTAATTTTGGAATAAAATATTAAGTGACCTTTTTGTCACTTGTAATGAAGCTTGCTTATTAGTGAAATTTTTAATATCATGGAATGGTAATTATTGACTTTAGTCTGGATTGATGGCTCGCAATATCGCAATATATATCGTTGGGAAAAAAATATCGCAATGTAACTTTTTTCCAATATCGTGCAGCCCCAATACACATGCAATTTTCTTACTTGATGTTTACGTTCTCTGACATAACCGACTGTGTTTGTGAACTTGTGTTTTTAACATAACCTTGTGTGTATTTGACAGTTAAAGCGCAAAAAGATGTGAAAGAGAACTTAGTTTAATACTCAGAAAACCATATCAGAAATTTAGACTAATATGGCTTTAAAACGTATGCAGATATTAAACTTATGACGATGAAGAACTGCAATCACATGTGAGCATGTTCACGATAGAGATTATAATCAAAACCAAACAAATATTTTAGTTTTTGGCAGAGTATTCGAGGTACAAGCTGTAAAGGCTCCGCCCTCTCCTGGAAAGCAGGATGGGGAGCAGCAGCTCATTTGCATTTAAAGATACATGCACGAAAACAGCATGTTTTTCCTTCCACTAAAAAAATTACAACATGGTATAATACATGATCTGTGGGGTATTTTGAGCTGAAACTTCACAGATTACTTAATTCTGTTTGATTTTACTAGTTAATTTTAAATGGTCCTGTGGTGTGACTAATTCATTTTTAGTTGCAAGTGCAAATATTTAAAGTACATTTATGCATTTAATATACTTTTAACACCAAGTAGGGTATTCCTGCAATACTGAAGACTACAGTTTTTAGGACCGCTTTTTAGAACCCAGAATATTTTTTACGTCACAAAAACTACCTTGTAACCAATCCCGTCAATGTGCCGGTTAGCATATCATTAACTATGACTACTCTAAAGCAGGGGAGTCTCAAGAGAAGCAAGGCTATCCTGGTATATTTTTCTTTAGATAAGAAAAATCGGGTACATTTAGCAATATAGACGGTGAATTATGTATATGATCTATATAACGCTGTTATGATGAACTATATGCCTTTCTCCACTGACATTCTAAGTTGTTCAAAGCGTTTCTAAGGAAGATTTTTAGAAGGCTGTTTTTGAAGAGATTCTGTGAACAGGAACATGGTTTATGTAACATTAACAGCACATTATTAGCTGTTTGATAACATGGTCGAGCAAAAGGCTAATCTTATTAATTACTGTTTTGTGTCCGACATTGTAGAGAACGATACATAAAACACATTACCATTCTGATACTTCGACGAGTGGATCTCTGAGATGGTGTGATTGAGAGGAGACAGGGCTCATTTGCATTTAAATGATCTGCGCATACTAAGAGTTTTAAGTGATAAAAATATTAACTACAGGGGGACTTTAAATTGAATAGATATACTGTCCTAACCAACCCCTAACCCTAAACACAACCGTTGGTAACCCTCTTGATATATTTAACTTAATTTCAGTATATGAGCCCCTATATTCAGTTTTCTTGAAAAGACTATTTTCAGTGTTTGCGTGAGACCTCAATTAATTAGCCATAGCGCAAGCGTGGCGCTTTCCGTCTGATGTGTGACCCACTTACAGTTCAGTGCTACAAACTAGTGTGTTTGTTAGTACGTTAATAAATGTAAGTTTAAATTCAAGTTTAAAATGGCTGCTCCTGCTCTTAAGTTCAGGGTTTCTGCAGGTATCTTCAGATTAAATTTAATGCTTTTAATGCCTTTTCTAATGCCATTTTGATGCCATACATGACCCATGACTAACCACAGATATATATAAGTCCATATGTTTGTTAAATAAAAAAATTACTCGATTAATCAGAACAATTTCTGTGATTAACCGTGATTAATGAATCGCAATTAAAAACACTTACATACTTACATAGTTCATATATTTCTATAATGTATTAATTTCACAGTCAATCTCCAAACTAATGTAGAACCAACATAAAGACAGTATATTTCAAATACTTGTTTAATGCCATGTTTTTATGAAATGAAGGTCAGTATCACTGATACTAATACAGTTATTGATGTCTGGATAAAAATACTGATGTTTGAAAGATTAAAATTGAATGCTTTTTAATGCCATTTAAGGCCTTTTCGCGAAATCCATGAATGCTTTTTAATGCCCCGCAGAAACCCTGTATGTTATAAATAAAGTGGAAAGATAATAAAAAAAAGAATAATTTCCATTGGTCGTCTTAGCATTTGTTTGTTAGAAGTTGGAATCAGGTCTCTGTTCGAGTAGAATTGGCTAGGTGGCACTGTCACAAAACGTCCTAGAAATGCAGTTAAACTACATCCTCTGGTACTGCATGAGTACAGTATTGGTCAAACCAGCAGATTTACCTCCAGTTGGCGCAACTCCATTTTATCACTGCATCCTACATTAGAACATCTGATGGTGAGCGAGAGGATCTCTCGTTTGGCAAAGTTATCAGGGAAGAGCTGTTCCTCGAGCAGCACCTCATTGTCAACTGGACATTTTTGCCCCGTGTCCCTGCCAGGCAGAAGAAAGTATTTTTAATACGGTAAAGCCTGGCATATGGTCAGAAAAATCTGTTTTAAATAAATGGAGCAGTTTATAAAATCTTTAGACAAAAAAAAAGGTTTGCGTATTTGCTTTTTGTTGAGTATCATATTTGATACATCAGGCTTTATGGCTCATATAGTATATGGGAGAATATGGAGCTCAAATCTGAGGAGGAATAAACACCTCAATTTTACACAGAGGCACAAAATGAGCAAAAATACATAGCTTAGGGATATTTCACCCAAAAATTTAAATTCTGTCATTAATTACTCACCCTCATGTCATACCAAACCCATAAGTATGCATGTTCACTGATCAATGTATATGTGAATAAAAGCACCCTGTTCATCATATTAAGTGATCGTTTCTCTTCAGAAAATTATGACTAATCCACTCAATTCATATGGATTATTTTTCCATCTTTATGAATTTTTTGAAGCATCAAAGTGGTAGTTGCGTAGCTGTCTATGGAGGGACAGAAAGCTCTCAGATTTCATTTAAAAAAAAAAATCTTCATTCGTGTTCCAAAGAGTCTTATAGGTTTGGAACGATGTGAGGGTGAGTAATTAATTAATGACATAATTTTCATTTTTGGGTAAATTTTCCCTTTAAATAAGTTGCTTCAGTCAAGTAGGAGTTCATCTTGAAATACTACTAACAATATAAAAATTGTTTTGTTTTCTTCATAAAAATCATTAAAGGATTCACAGCAAAAAGACACGTGAACCATGACCTAATGCTGTACGTTTTTTAGAATCAAACTAAAATTACTTTTACTTACTAAAAAGGTATCAACTATCAATCAGACAAAAGAATGTAGTAGATTGTGTGCAACAGGTTTTGCAGCAAAGTTTTGGTCCGTTGATAATTTAGAGGCCGTAGCAATTTGCCTATCAAATATGAAACAGTAGGCTTCACAGGGTCAATTTTGAAAGTGACAAATACACTGACCTGATGGACTTCCTGATGCACATGTTGCAGAATCGATGTCCACATGGTGTCTGTACTGCTGAGCGGAGACCCATTAGACAGATGGGGCACTCATACTTGCTCTCTAGTGGAGGGTCAAACTCTACATCATAGCCTTGCTGGTCTGGGGGGATACTAGAAGAGACACTGATGGTGGAGGGGTTCTCTGTCGGGCTCAGATATGAATCTCTCTCTTTCTCCATGGCTAATGCACAACTGGAGTATTCGCCCTCACAGCAGCCATCATCGAGGCTGGACTTCTCCATGTCGCTGCAAGCCATCTGTAATCACATCAAGAGAGTGTTATATGTTGATGTGTGAAAATAATAGATAATCGTCCATACAACACATATAACTGCAAAACACAAATCTGGCCCCCAAAATACATGGTGCTTTTCATATGATCTGGAAGTTACTCTGAAATTGACCTCTAGGTTTTCAAAACATCGACATATGTAAGCTTTCTTAATTGCACAGAGGATGTGGTTACAGAACAGATAGGCTATTAGGTGGATTTCCGCTATACTAATGCATAGAGGGAAGGCATGGGATGAGAAACTACAGGCCTACTGATGTATTCATCTTTAAACTAAGTTACTGTTTCCTCACGAGCATGCTGGGCGGGGCTGATTTGTGGGAGAAACTTTTCTCTCTTAACAAGTGGAAAGGTACTTTTTTAGTCCAAAATACCCACATTGCACATCGTAAAAGTAAAATGCATATCTGTAAAAGGTTAAACTTATCATCCATCTAAATATTGAACTAAATTCAAAGTCAATACGAGTAAAAAGGCGAAATCAGCTAACGTTAACCAGTCACAACCGACGGTTAACGTTATATCAGCAACTTTCCTGCCGTCGCCTGTGAAACACACATTCTAACCTGACATTATTGTTGTTATAATACCACAAACTTCTTGGTATAACATATGATTAGATTGCAGATGACAATCTTCCGTAATAGTTTTAATTTACATACCCTGGCTCGGTCCGGCCTCGCTGTCTACTACAGCTTCCTGTATTGACTCCAAACATTCAGCGCATAAGCGAAACGTCACTGGCCCAAAACTCCCCTCGTGACTCTGATCCCAGACCTGCGCTCCTAACCGTATCCTCGCGAGAATCACCGCGATGTCGACGTCTCTGTTGGCCTCAGATCGGCGCTCACTAGCTCATCCGATCAGAGAGCAGAAGGCGAGTTTAGTGACGGGATTTTACTGCTGTACTGATCCACGAGATGGCGCGGTTACCTCTGATTCTAAAGCAGAGAAGTTATTCACCAAGGTGACAGCAGTGTCAGTAAATAACTTGCTTGACATCATTACATCACGCTGCTATTTTGGTCAATTGTAAAAAAGAATAAAAAAAAGTAAAATTATTTGTGTGTAGGCTATTTAGTATAAATGCTAACTCATCATGATGCTATCCAAGAGTTGCCTTTGGCTCCACATGATAACTTAACTGAAAGGTAACACAGTTGACTGACCAACCACATGGCATTTTCTTAATCAGGTTAACCTCAAATTTGAATAGGCTATAGCCTATATTTGAATTAAAATTATAAAAAATATTTAAAACACTAACTATATACGTCCAAAAGGATGCAGCCTCTTTATTGGGACAAAGATATAGTTTACAGTCAATCATTATAGGCCTATTCTCATTGACAATCGGTTATTGCAGATAAAATACTGAGGTAAAAAAAAAAAAGAGAGGACACTTACAATAATGTGTTTAAAATGTCCATCACATAAAAATTATGTTTTGATAAACCATTTGTTACTTTGCAAGGGTTGTTTGGTTAGTATAGCCTATTTATTTGACATAACACACTAGCCTGTATTAAATAGGAGAGCTGAAATTATCCACTGGTCATTCTAATGTAAAAAAAATATATATAAATCCAGACAAAAACAAAGAAATTATTAAGCCATTCAAAAGTAAACTATGAAAGGTTGAGTGACAGAAAAATAGGAAGCCGTTAAAAAGGCAATGTAGCACTTGAGTTGCTACATCAATGGTCACATTCATATGTAGGCCTACTTATATTCTTGTTTTCTATGTATTTACAGGACATTGTGGCAAATCTGTGATCAAAATCATGTTGCAGGTTTCCCAAATTGCACTTACCCACTCAAAACAAAACTGGAAGTCTGTTAAAAGAAAAGGTCTGTGTAAACATTTGCACAGATTTCTGTTTGAGCAAGAAGGCGTGCTCTGCATCCTGAGGCTGGTCAAAAAGGAGCCTTGTTATATGCAGGTTGTTGACCTTGCTGTTTATAAAATGTGCTTTTCATAAGTGACATAGAAGCTCAGTGTGACCCCCACCTACCCAAACTTTGACATACTATGTGGGCTGTGATCAGGCTACAAACAGACTGGCAAAAAATGACTTACAAGCCAATGCTCAGTCCTTAGAAAAAAAGAAAAGAAAAAAAAAAAACATGCTGACATCAGTTGTGAGGTATATCCGGAATAGTGACAATCCTAAATTGTGTAATTTTATATGGTCATACTAAAATGCCAGAGCAATCAAATAAACAAATATATAATATATATATATAAAAAATGAACAAATAGTTTTTCATAGCTAGAAAGCCAGAACAGCCCCTTTGACACAGTGAATCACCAAATCCTCAAGTCCACCTTTAAATTGTGCGTCACAGAAACTGCACGTCTCTGATTTGAGTCCTACCTCATTGGCAGGAGTGACTATTTCATGCCTGGGTGTTTCTTCAGCAACGAGCACTTTTGACGTGGTGGTATTTTGTCAACTTCATTACCAATAGAATCGCCATTGGCTTGTAAAAATGTTGGTTTACTCATCAGACTTTAGATGCATATGTATGTGTGTGTGTGTGTGTGTATATATATATATATATATATATATATATATATATATATATATATATATATATATAAAGTTTGAGATCAGAGCAATTTTTTTTCTATTGGGATATATTTTCAAATGTAGCCTAATTTATTCCTGTGATACAAAGCTGGATGTTTTGGCGTCATTTCTCCAGTCTTCAGTGTCACATGATCCTTCAGAAATCATTCTGATTTGCTGTTCAAGAAACATTTCTTATTATTATCAATGTTGAAAACAGTTGTATGCAATTTTTATCAGGCTTCTTTGATTCTTTTCTTTTCTTTTATTTTAAGAACAGCATTTATCTGAAATGGAAAGCTTTCGTAACATACATTACACTACCATTTAAAAGTTTGAGGTCAGTAAGATTTTTTTTATTTAGAAAGAAATTAATATTCGGCAAGGATGCATTAAATTGATCAAAAGTTATACAGTAAAGACATTTATAATGTAAAATGTTCTATTTCAAATAAATGCTGTTCTTTAGCACTTTCTATTTATTTAAGGGGTCATATGGTGCTATTTTGGTTTATTGTGTGTACTAGAATAAGTTAACATACTTTAATGTTCAAAAACTGTTAGTGTATTCCAAACAGAGGTGTATGTCTGTCTGAAATTGGTTCTGGTTCCAATAAAGCCCCTCCTTCTGAAAAGCCCAGCATGCTGGAATTGGCCAGCTGGCCCTGTGATTTGTCAGACACAACAATTCTGATGTAGGTATACCACACTTTTTTTTTTTTTTTTTACATACACCTAAACACCAACAAGCAACAATCATCTAATAAAAAGTTCAGATCTTAGACTTTTAACCTGGGTTTAACATACAGAGAGAAGGACTGTGTGTTCAAATGCTATACAGTTTGGTGGATTTCATCACTTTAGCCCCTCACATGCTTTGACAAAAGCATCTCTGTTGGAGAGGGCTCAGGAACGCACCTATACATGTGTTCTTTATTTAGTCAAACCAGAAGTGATGAAGTTGCTCTGCTGATTGAGTGACTAGAACAATAGATGCCATTATAAAAGTTCTCTGTCCTCCTCATTTGGATAACCATGACTAAGTACCTTTGTATGTTGATAGTGGTCTAAGATGCATGTATTTAAATATAATCTTGATGATGTTTTCAGCAAATGACTGGCACTTAATTGTCTATATGTCTATATATGCTATGACTACCTATGGTCTCCTTGCACAGTCATATTTGCTTTAGATTTACAGCTGTGTCACTTTCCTTCTTTCTTTTTTTTTTTTATAAGTTATTGATTTACCTTTACTTCAAAGGATGTTCATTGACGTAGACATCTTCCTGTATCAATTCATTGTGCTTTTCAATATATTGCTTAGTGTGTTCTTTTTTCTGTGTTTATTCTTCCACAGTAATGACTCCTCAGGAATTTCCAAACAGAGGTTTACTTTTTACTTCTAATCAGTTGAATTAAAAACATGATCTCATGGTGAACCATTTTTGTGAATTTGGGTCACTTCCGATTGTGATTCAGTGCTCTGAATCATCATATCATGAAAAAGGGGAAATCATAAAAGGGATGAATGTGTATACCCACCAAATGTCTTGTCTGTCTCTTTTCCTTTAGAACCCATTTTTATTTGAAGGAACAGACACATTAAAATGCAAGGAATGTCCTCAAGTTATAATCAAAACAAATATCACTTTAGCAGCAACGGTGAACTAAATCCAACACTGGTTTTTAACCTTAAAAGGGTTTTTCAGGGTTTTTAAACCTTTTTTCCTGATTCCAAAGGCAGACATTGTGCAGAGGCATTAGATGATACATGTTGTCGACAGCTTGCACTGAGTAAGCATTAGAAGTGGTAAACTTCAAATGCACTTTGACCAGTTTTCTACTTCCCTGCATAAAATCAGTACTATTTGATTTAATAAACAGACAGTAGCTTGTGAGATGTGTTCAAACATATAGATATGTGAAACATGCTAACCGCAATGATCTGAGCTGTAGAGGCTTTAATCAGCTGTTTATCTACAAGAATAATGTCAGGTCTGTTCCTGTGGATAAGGAAATACTGTTCTACGTCTCCCCTTAAACGTTCACACACTTAAGCAAACACATGCTTGCATAGGAACTGCGTCTGCTCCAAATTCCTTATGGGACACGTGGATGGGGTGAATTCATGCAAAGACTATTTCAATTTGTGAAAATCTGTCCTTTAAAAGGTATAAGGTGGGTAGTGGGTAGTGCAAGACATGGATCCAGTTCAGAATTTCAGGTTCTGTTTGCATTATGATAGGAGAAAATCTTATGGGAAATAATTTAACTATTTTAAATTTGAACGATTCCTTTTTGTTTTATTTCATGATTGATAATTATTAAATGTGGGTTTTATGGATTTAATTAACTTTTTTTTTCCTGTAAATAACACAATCACTACAAAATTCTAATGTTTACACAATCATCAGGATTTATTCAGGCCTTTTTGATGCAATTGAACAAGCTACATTTTTGTATGGAATATTTCAATGAGTCAATGGCATAACATTATTTCTGTGTGTGATGCACAAAACAGAGACAATTAACAGAGTAAATGAGGGGCACAGCAGCTTTAAGTGAGGTGTGTAAATGGACACTATTGAGAGAGAGAGCTGGCGTCCTTCTCCTCAGCTCACGGTGCTCTAGAAACCTATGGCGCACAATGCACTGTTCAGTTCCAGCAGGAAAATAAATATGTTCTGCGCTGTCCAAAAATACCATGTGAAGGCTCTCCCTGTGAAAGAAAGCCCATTTCCCGACAGCAGGGAGTCACTGAGTGCAAAACATTTTGAACCAGATTATGTTAAATTTAGCAGTAGCAAAAACTTTACAAAACTAATCCAGACATTCAGCTATCAATCAACTGTGGTATGCAAGTCAGTGAGACGTATAATTGCACAACTGGCGGGAAAAAAAACATAGAAAATTCAAAGGTCCACAATGTCTTTAGAGGTAAGGCAATACTTTACCTCTCCTCATTCTTCTCGGTACGTAGTAGGGCAAACAGTCCAGTGCCACCACACAGAATGGCAGAAAGCACCTGGAGTGACAGACTGCCCTGAGGAATTCTGTTTCCTCACACAGACTTGCGAAGAAGCTTTTGTGTCTCCCCTGAGACCTGAGTTTTCTCTTCCTCTATAGAAACAAGATTGTCAGTGAGGAGAACGCCTGATGTCTTTCAAGCGTTTGGCCTTTTTGGTGAAAAGAGCCCTTCAGGACAGTGAAATGTCCACAGGTCCCTGAAGGCTTCACTTGGAACTGTGCGTGTTGTCAACGTCAATCACCAAAAGTCAGCTGGATTGCTTAAAAACTGGCAAATAGGTCTTGCAAGACTGCTTTTCTACTCATACCAATAAAGACCAGTCAGTTACTATATCAGTGTGAACTGCTATGTGATAATTTTACCTAATCAAAATGGACAATTCAAAATTTTTTATGGAATATTGCAGTATTTATTATACATAATTTATCCACGCACATCATTTTATTTTTATTCATGTGCCCTCATAGTCTTTCATCAAAATATATTTCGCTCCCTCTTGCAAAGACATCCCTTCTCTGATGATGTGTTTGCCAGTGAGAGGGTGGGACAACCTGTATAGCAATCGACAACGATCCACAATCCCATCAATTCCTGATAAACAACAAGTCCTGTCCTACGTTTCTTCTTGTACAAGAAGCCATTTCACTCAAATATACGTCACAAAAAGGAAGAACTGACTATTTTTTTATGTTCTGTTATTTTATTTTTTTATCTAAACGCATTGCTTTCTGAATGAAATAAGATATATTTAACACTGGCTTTAAGGCATTGTGTCCCTTTAAAGGTGTAAAGGGACACAGGTTAACCAGAGCAGGTTAACACACCAGGACAAATTTCAAACATACCTTTGCATCTCATTTCATACACACAAACTGCAGAATAAAAGCACAGAGGACAAAGCTCTCACACAAACTCACAGTGGGAACCTCCTCTTTGAAGTTCATTCCAAGCAGTTCAGTTACAGTTTTTAAACACAATCCAAAAGAAACAGAGAGAATGTCCCTCCCATCTAAACCTAAACTGAGTTTAAACGCCGGCTCATGACTGGTTGTCTCTGTAGCTCTGCTGTGTAATCGGCAGGTTAATGATGGAGAAATGGATGGTCTGGGAGAGGGTGAGATTTAAGGAACGTTTTTAAATTAGCATGTAAGTGACAAACTAAAAGACCTTCAGGAACAAGTGAAAATCAGATATAAAAATGTCATACTGCAGCTTTTCTCCCTCCCTGAACTTTGACACAAAGTACACCACGTTCTTTTTGGGTACTCTGTATTCTTATATGCCAATGTTTTGTGAGAAAAACATTCACAAGGTTCCACCTTGTGAAAACATTCACCCCCTTCCAGCTCCTGCAAGGTTCTCAAATAGGGACTCTCTTCAATGGGATACGTTGTCATGTTCCTCTGAAAGGAAAGTTTGAGAGGAACAACGGGGTGGGCCAGACTGCTGAATGAAGCCTTGTGTTTCTGCTTTTCACTCATGTTAATGTTGCAGCTCCAGAACACTAATTAATATGATGGACGATTTCGACCAAGAGGCACAATATTTGAAAACAGCATTTGGGATTTTGGGAAACTGGGAGAGTGGAGAATGTGAAACAAATAAAATCAATGATGTAGTATAAAATGTTTAGCATTTGGCTAGCTGTCACACTTTTTACTCCAGTGATTAACATTAGGCTGCAAAAAGTCCCATGAAAATATGAAACAAGTCATTAAAGAGCACATCTGTAGGTCAATCAGTAGCCTATCCCAGCTAACAGGGATAATGTTCTCAGAACATTACCTCAATAAAAAAAAATATATATAATAATAACTTGAAGGCTGTGTCAGCCGAATGCATAAATGTAAATGACCTTGAGTTTTTAATCTAATGCTGCTAGTGTTATTTTACTGTCTTCACAGCTATAGCACACATTTAATGAAATTGGAATTTTAACTTGAAGGGGAAAAAAATATCTGAAATTATTCTAATTGTAGCCTATTGAGTTTGATGTTTGAAACTAATATCGCGTTGCATTATTCAAATGGGAAAATAACATCATGTCAATATATTAGCCGTATAAAAGGCTGTCATTGTTCCTTCCAATGATGTGTTATGGCTCAAAAAGGATGTCGACATAAATATCGTCATGATTTGCGCATGTTAGCCTCAAACGTTTCAGAGGCACATTACATCATACGTGGAAATTTTACTTTTTCTCCACCTCTCATTCCCTAGCCCCCCTTCCAGCTCCTGTCCAGTTAAACGTGTTCCCCTCTAAAGAGAGTTTCTTTCTGCTTCTCGTTCTCCGGCCAGAAGCGCCTCTGAACTTTACTGCACACGCGACACTTTTATTACGGGTTTGGAGTGAGAGACTCGCGCGCCATCAGAGAGCTGAAAAAGCATCTGCAATCAAGGACTATAAGCGTTTCAAAAGGACACTGCATCATACAGGTGATGTACAGTTTGGCTTTATGTTGTGGTTGCTCTGGCTGTACATACAGGTGGGCACTGTCATAGCATCTCTGGCTTGATTAGGTGTATCCAGGGTAGGCTACATTTAATGAAGTAATGTGAGATTAATTCAAGCAGAAATTTGTCAACCATCACTCATTCTTTCACATTGATTGAGATGGTATTAAATATTCAAATATCTGACAGTTAGACAGTGAAGTGAATCAGATTGGATCACTTGGAAATTTGAGCATTTGAAGCATGGAGGTGTTATGGCTGCTGCAGGATGTTAATATATGAATCGGAATAATGAAAAATATGCAGTAGGCTACTGACCATTATATTTTGAATCTTGACTGAAAGTGAAATTTTGTAATAGGAAGCATGTCAGATGCTTTGCTTAAATTGAAGGAGATGAATTAAAAAGTGAATTGTGTTGCTTTTCCATATAACTTATTATTTTAGAGAAACATGATTTATATTTAAATGTGTTATGTTGCTGGTGTTTTTAAATGCAACCTTCCTGACCTTAAGCAAGCTATGTCTTGGTATAGATACACCAGAAAGCTCATACCTTTCAGTTCAGGTCTATAGGTCAGAGCTAGTCAATACTTATTTTGCCTATACAGGGATATCCACTTACACCTTTTGCTTTTGACTGCTGTGATACTTTATGCTGAAGTTGACATTGCAGATGGATTAGACCTCAATTTACTGACTTTTCCCCTTACTGACTTTTCAACATGTGTGCTGAAAGACACTCTTTCATTTTCATTGACTCTCCCTACTCCTAAGGTATACTATTGCTGGCTATAAAATTGTTAAATTAGATTATTGTGGATGAAATGCATCAAAATGTACTATATTTTCAAGTGGGTTTATCTATGTTTAATTTGATACTTTTCAAGACCCTACAGCTTTGTTGTTGACCCATTTTCATCCACATGGTGCCACATGTTGTCCAAGACCTATAATTCTTACAATAATAAAGACTTAAAATTACTTATTATTGACTGTAGCACGTCTCATGGTCTGTCTGAGGGGATCATATACGGAGATGAACTGTTGCAGCATTAAGTGTTTAAGTCATTAACTGACATTTGTATCTTTGTAAAGTTACTTGCATTACACTACTTTTAGAAATAATGTTGTTTTTAATCCCTATTAATCTTACTGGTGTGTTTGACAAGAGCACATACAACTTGAAAATGTTTCACCTTTAAGCAGTGATTATTCTTTTCATCAATCCTTTATCTTTCCACAGCTTTCTAAATCTTGAACGGTGTCCATTTAAAGCTTAAACTGGGAGAAACACTCCACTTCAAGGACTTAAAAGGAAAAATTAAGACCAACACATAAGCCATTAAGCCTGTTTCCCAAGAAAGCAACTTTGGCAACTGATTTTATCTTATCGTTCTTTTTCCTTTGCGCATTCTCTAAACACAGTCCAGAGCACTTTGACAAAAACACTGCACACATTTTCCAAATAGCTTAATTGTTTTTCTGTGCTTTATATAAAATGACATAATATTTCTAAATTAGCTTCAACATAATTTGTTATACTATAGTAATTTGAGGGAGCTCATACATTAAAGATTAGCTTGTTTAAAGGTCACAGAGTGTATGCATGCATGTATGCATACTTTCTCAGATCTTTTTATGTTGTTTGCTTTATAAGATTAGATTTGGACGAGAGGAGGGCGTGGGCAATCTCGATATGGAATAGTGTATAAAAAGCTCTAGTTTCACTAGCTATGAATAAGTGGCTCTCTGTAGATAAGTCTATGTAGGAAGCGCTGCTGAATGCTCTGCAGCAAGTCAAATAAATAGTGTCACTCCTAAAAGTGGGCCAACACTTGATTTATAGAAGTATGTTTGTCAAGAGAGGCAAATCTAAGCTATTTCCCCCATAAAACACTGTGAACTAGAGGAACAGCAATCTTTTCTCTATCCATGCACGGTAGACATTCAGTAATTAACTGCAAGTTAATTCCCAAACCGCCTGGTATAGAGAGGACCAGCTTATACTGGCATGAGAACTGTACTGTTCCTGTGGTAATTTGGGGAACTGGAAATTACATGTTGGTTTTTCTCTTTCAAAAACCTCTTATTTCACCAAACCTTTATTACGAACTTGGAAATCCACTTTGGGTTTATTTTACACAGTAGCTATATGCTGTCAGAATAAACCTTTTGAGCAGAGCACAATATATATATATATATATATATATAAAGTTTTTTGGTCCCACTTTATATTAAGTGTCTTTAAATACTATCATTTAAATTAATCATTTGGTTTTGTGCACTTATTGTGTACATTATTTTTTTTGCATTGAACTTATATAAGTACCTGCCTGTATTTACAGCTGTTATTACATAATATAATATAATTACTCTGTCGACCCTTCCTTTGCCCACAATTAAACTTAACCATGCCACTAAACCTGTCCATAACCTCACCTGTATCCCACCTCAATAGCAGCAAAGTGTTTTGCAATTCAACATGAACCAAATAAGAACACTGTACCTAACTTTTTTTTTGGGATGTAAGTACATATCCGTTAAAGACACCTAATAACCGTTAAAGTGTGACTAAGTTGTCTTCTCATGTACATTGAAAATGCATTGGTTGTTGCTCAGTAAATGTACAAACATAATGGTGATAATGTTCTCTTAAACTTGTAGGTGAACGATGCTGTCCTTGCTTTTGCTGAGCATGTGTTTCTGGGTCTTCTCAGCCACAGGGTCTTTCGATTACGATCACACTGGTGCGTATTCACTGTGCAAATTACATAATGAAATTGTTTAGTATTCATGAAAACCTCACTCAGCTGTCCTTTTTGTTATGTCAAAGTGTTGTGATCCATGTCCTTGTATTTTCCATACCTTCATATGTCATCACAGAGCCTGAAAACTCACTGAGTGTCAGCATACCTAATGAGCTTCCCCTCCGGCCACTGATGGGTGACACATTAGTTCTGCCCTGCTACTTTCTGGACAACACAGTCAATGACCCTGGTGCCCCCACCATTGCTCCGTTGTCTCACCGGATCAAATGGAGTCTGGTCACCAAAGAAAAGACCACAAACATCTTAGTGGCATCTGAAGGGATAGTAAACATTGACAAAAGGTATCTGGATAGAGTCACCATGCTGGGATACCCCATGACACCCACAGATGCATCCATTAAGATCACTGAGCTCCATTCCAATGACTCAGGGGAGTATCGCTGTGAGGTCATGCATGCGATAGAGGATAGTCATGATACTGTGGATGTCCAAGTTCAAGGTACTGCTTGTGTGAAGATCCTTACAAAGCAAACTATTATGACTGTACTTGTGTGCTTTTTCTCTCAGAAATATGAAATTGATGTACTTATGGTTCTTAGGTATTGTTTTCCACTATCGTGCAATCACCACACGATACACCCTTACTTTTGAGAAGGCCAAGGCAGCATGTATTCAAAACAATGCAGTGATTGCCTCTCCGGAGCAACTCCAAGCAGCTTATGATGAGGGATTCCATCAGTGTGATGCTGGCTGGCTTGCAGATCAGACCGTCAGGTCAGTTAACATATCCTTGTGAATTTACAGTAAAACAAGGCAATTCAATGTAAAGAAAAAAAAGCCAAAATGTTTCAGATATTATGGGATGGCATATTGGTGCATGTATTTTGCAACTTATAAATGTATATTTAATTAAGTGATATATTGTTAATGTATCAATCTGCTTGTACAATGGAAATATGCTTTTTACCCTAAAATGCAGTTTTATATTTACACAAAGACAAAAAAACATCAGAGTGATATGTCAATACAATAATGCAATAAACATGAATCTAATAACATAAAATATAACACAAAACACCCTAATTTACATTACTGATAACAAAAGTAAATTGTATTTGTCTGTGGTCTTTACTCTAGCATTTTTACAGTTTTTTATAAGAAAACTCGTAATGTATATTTTCTTAAAGCTATTAAGTTTTGTTTGAAAATGTAATGGAAATAATGCAAAATAATTTGTTTTGGAATTAAGGTACCCTATTCATGATCCTCGTGAGGCTTGCTATGGAGACAAGTACCAATTTCCAGGAGTGAGGACATATGGAGTGAGAGACGTGAATGAGACGTATGACGTGTACTGCTTTGCTGAGAAAATGACAGGTACGTGTTTGAGATGGCAGAAAACTAACCGACCTGCTTGAAAAACTTTGAAATGCTAGAAAACATTCTGTTTCGTCTTACAGGAAAAGTGTTCCACACTACATCACCAAACAAATTTACTTTTGAGGAGGCAGAAGCTGAGTGTGCAAAGCTGGGTGCCAACTTGGCCACCACAGGACAGCTGTACCTGGCATGGAAGGGTGGTATGGATGTTTGTAATGCAGGCTGGTTGGCAGACCGGAGTGTCCGCTACCCCATCAACATCGCCCGACCACAGTGTGGGGGGGGCCTGTTGGGAGTGCGTACCGTCTATCTGTTTCCCAATCAGACTGGTTACCCACTCCCAGACTCCCGCTACGATGCTTTTTGCTACTCAGGTACAAAAATCTGATTTTACTATTCCTTCTTTATCATTTATGAATGTCTATCCACATCCACATAATTGTAATTGTTTTATCTTTGTCCAATAATCCACACTAGTATGTGAATAGCTGTTTGATTTAATGGAGTAAGAACTGACAAGTGTGTATTGTTTATATATTCTTTTATTTAGAAATGGGTGAGAAGGGTTCAGGCTTATCTCCATTTGATATCAAGATGACCACAGAGGCCGGCAGGGATATTCTGAGGGTTGACACAATCACTGAAAGCCCCCAGGTCTTTTTAAAGCCCACCTCCACAGGAAATGAACTACAGGGAGAAGTTGTAACTTATAAGCCCGCAGTAACCACCAGTGTTGAGTTCCCATATTCTGCACTAAATATTTCCCAGCTGCCCCTTTCACCACCTCCCAGCTCTGCTGGGGTAGTTGTGGACATTGTGGAAGGGGTCACTGACAGGACTGATCTTGGCTCTGATTTATCCCATCTGAATGGAAGTGAAGCTATCATGTCTACCACAGGTATGCCTCAATATGATAATATACAGTAAAGAGTAATGTGTTAGGGATTATGCATTCTCTGTGATTTGACATATGTATGTATTAATAACTGCGAAAAGACTATAAATTCTGGTTAATATTAATCACAACTTATGTATCTCATTCATGGTGGCTTCAGTCACTTCAGTTCTCGTTATAGTTATTGCATATTCAAATTTATCATGACAAAGGGACACTCAAGGACCGGTGAAGTTTATGAGCAGTTTTCTACTTTCTACTTCAGGTTTCTCTTTCTACCTTATATGGTGCTGAGATATAAACAAGATTGCGGGTATATGTTAACTTGATTAGTCAGAGCATTATCAATGTGTAATTGCTTAAATTTGTTCCTTACAAAAAAAGTACTATGGCTAAAGAATACTTACACAATGCGTATGGGATCATTTTATGGTATATTTTTATCCTTTGGAGCAATTCCACTGGGGCTAATGAATCTCTCACAATATCCTACTCAAACAAAAAACTTGAAGATGAATAATGAAAATGCAGGTTCCCTTTCGAGGGAACTCGTGCTGTGTCGATGACGCTTTGGCAGCGCACCTGTGTGATTGCGTCTGAAGTACGTCAACTAGTCCAATGGCAAGAATGAACGTCACGGGCGGGTGACGTCATGACCAGGAAAGGGTAAAAGCACATCCGGTTAGACCGGCGTTAGCTTCTATGCCTCAGCAAGCGCTCTGTGTCAAACTCTCTGTTATTTTTATTGTTGTCTGTCACAAAAACCATACAGCTCAATCAGATATTTATTATGGCGTCCAAACAATCATTCAAGTTGTGTGCTTCTCCCTGCCCTCGTTGTCTTACGGGCAGGGATACACACAAACCTTTTGTGATGTGTTTGGGAGTGGAGCATGCTCTGTCAGTCTTCGAGGGGGCTGACTGTGAGCATTGTGAGAGGCTGCCGCTTCGCACGCTCTGTTCTCACCTGTCACTCTTTGCTGAGTGTGTTCAGGTCAGCGTTCCCTGCGGTTCGGGCCCTGCTGCTGCTGAGGCAGCACGGAAGCTCTTAACATGGGGATCGCAAATGGATCTCACAGGGGGGGTTTGAGACGGGCCCCGCCCTTTCTCAGCCTCTATCCAGTGCTCTCTCTCCGAATTTGGAAGCCCACCCCGCAGTTCCTTCCGTTCCGTAAGAGGCACCGGTGCTTCAGCTGTCTAGTTCCCCAGCGTATGAGGAGCTGGTGGAGGTATTGTCTCGTGCTGTGTCAAAGTTGAACATTGAATGGCCAGCGGAGAAGCAAGGCACTCATCCCAAAAGCCTATTAGATGAGCGCTTTCTAACATCAAGGGCAGTACCTCCACGAGGGGACTTCCATTTTTCCACAACCTAAAAGAATATGGTTATGGGACCAAACATCGGCATCGTCCCTTAAGTCCCCAATGCTATCCACTAAGCCATTAAAAACATCTTCTATGTTAGTGCGTAAAGCATATATGGCTGCAGGTCAGGCCAGGGCATGCCTTCACACTATGGCTATATTACAGGCATGCTAGGCTGACTTGCTAAGGGACCTGGAGACTAGCGAGGGGGCGGGGCCTGACGTGGTTCTAGAACTGTCTCTCCGAGCCACTAAAGAGACCGCCCGTGCAATTGGGCGGTCGATGGCAGCTGATGTGGCTTTGGAGAGGCACCTTTGGTTAAATTGATCTGACATTGTGGCGAGCAGGACGAGGCAGAGGGCCGTGAGAGAGCGGCGTGATTACTAATGAGCGACATCTGCGCGACGCACCGGTCTCGTATCTCTCATGGAGGAGTGGAAGCATAAAAGGAGGAGCGAGGACAGTGAAGGAAGAGAGAGGACAGGCCTGGATTATTTTATTATATTTCAGAGCAATCGTCCGTGAGGGGCTGTTGTCTTTACTTTCGATTTGTATTTGTTTATTCATTTTGTCATTAAAGTCTTTAAATGTTCGCCGGTTCCCGTATCCTTCTTCCCACAAAATCAACAACATTACAGACATAAAAGACAAAGATAAATATTTTCGGTTGGACGCCCCGCTATTGCCTCCTGGCCTCTTCGGTGAAGCAGTTAACACCATTGTCGAGAGGTTTCAGGAGGCGAAAAAGCAAGTGGAGGCGTTCAAACGATATCTCCCTCGCTGTCAACAGGCCCAGCAGCCCCAGGCGCCAAGCTCCTCATACCGAGCGAAACAGAAAAGGAGAGTTTCACCTCTGGTGCCCCCTCCAAAATAAACGCAGGGTGCGAGACGACACAGCAGACTGATCTGAGGAACGTTCTGTTGGCGAAGAAGGCTTCGGTAAAGAAGAGGTCCTGACGCTCATGACGTCAGACTTCTGAGGGCAGCCCCCTCCGGAGTGGAGCAGTGTTCACCTCAGTACATGGTGCCTGCTCCATCCCGGTGCCCTCAGGAAGCCATTCTGCCAACCCCGCCACCCTCAGTGCCTCGGGCTGCAGCGGTTTCCAGCGAGCTTCCGACTCAGCTCCCCCACGACGCTGCGTCGGACTTGTGCCCTCTGAGGAGGGTCGAAAGTCAGTCAATTCGGTTATTTCCTGCCACTATGCTCTAGATCACTGAAGTGACGGCTCTTATTACACCAGAGGCCAGCCTCGAGAGGCTGGTTTCCTTAGTAGATTATCTGTCAGAGTGGAAGATTCCGACAAACATATCTCAGTGGGTCCTGCACATAGTAGAAAAGGGGTACAGAATCCAGTTCGGTTCTCGTCCACCACGCTACAATGGGGTGTTACTCATAGTAGTACATCCAGAGCAGGCTCTGTTGATGGAACAAGAATTGAAAGCACTTTTAGCGAAATAAGCTATAGAGCCGGTTCCGCCTGCCAACAGAGACTCAGGGTTCAACAGCCGATATTTCATTGTTCCAAAAGAGGATGGGAGGTTGCGTCCCATTTTAAATATTTGTCTTCTGAATTGTTTAGTCAAGAAATTGAAATTCAAAATGCTAACATTGAAGCAGATTGTGACTCAAATCAGATCTGAGGACTACGATAGATCTGAAAGACGCATACTTCCATGTCTCCATCCTTCCACAACACAGGAAGATCCTAAGGTTCGCTTTTGGGGGCAAAGCCTACCAATATTGGGTTCTTCCATTTGGTCTAGCTTTATCACCCCGCACGTTCATAAAATGCGTGGATGCAGATTTAGCCCCGCTCAGACTGCAGAGCATACGTATTCTGAACTATATGGACGACTAGCTTATCCTAGCAGAGCCCCACTGGGTCTGGACGCAATGGTGCAGACGTGGTCTGTTAGTAGTTAGTAGTGTTCTGTTAGTAGCTCCGTACTGGCCAAGCCGAGTGTGGTTTTCGTGGCTATTGCTGCCTACCATGCCCAGCAATTGGAAGAAATCCTCTTATTATACGTTTCCTTCGTGGCACCCTGAGGCTGAGGCCTGCAGTTTGTACCAGAATTCTAGTTTAGGATCTGGCTCTTGTTCTAGAAGGTCTATCTGTCGCTCCCTTTGAGCCTCTTGATTCTGTCTCAGAAAAATGTATGACCCTCAAAACTGTGTTCCTTCTAGCCATTTTCTCACTAAAAAGAGTAGGAGATCTCCAGGCCCTTTTGGTATCTCCTTTGTGCCTTGAGTTTGCACCCGGGATGGATCTGAAGTCTGGATACATACCTAAGGTTCCAACCAATGTACCACGGCCTATCGTACTGCAGGCGTTCTTGTCCTCCTCCATTTAAAGATCTAGACCAGGAGAAACTGAACCTCATCTGTCCAGTCAGAGCACTGGACACTTACGTCCCCAGAGCTGCCCAGTGGAGAAAATTTGATCAATTACTGGTATGCTTTGGGCCCCCTAAGAAAGGCCTTCCTGCATCCAAGCAGACGGTTAGCAAGTGGATAGTCGAGGCTATCTCTCTTGCATATGAGGTTGTGGGCCAGCCTTCACCTTTGGCCACTAGAGCCCATTCTACTAGGGGTATGGCGGCCTCCAAGGCCCTAATTTCTGGGGTGTCCATTCAAGAAGTTAGTGATGCAGCTGGCTGGTCTTCGCTGCTTATGTTTGTCAGATTTTATGATCTAGACATGGATACCCCTGGGTCTAGAGCTCTCATGTCATGACAGTTTAACACGACAGGTTCTTGACCGTATGGCGTTCGGGCATTCTTGTTCCCGGGTCATCGATGCAGCACGAGTTCCCTCTAAAGGGAACGTCTCAGGTTACAACAGTAACCATAGTTCCCTGAGTAGGGAACTAGATGCTGTGTCACTTTGCCATACTTCCTACATCCCTGTGATCGACTTGCTTCTGCCTTTTCAAAGCTAACGCTGGTCTAACCGGATTTGCTTTTATCCTTTCCTGGTCATGACCTCACCCGCCCATTGGACTAGATGAAACGTGCTTCAGACGCAATCACGCAGAGGCGTTCCCAAAGCGTCATCGACACAGTGTCTCGTTCCCTACTCAGGGAAAACTAGGGTTACAGTCGTAACCTGAGACGATTTCTTTATACCTCATCAATAGTGAACTACTGAATTATGCTGAATGCATTTGTTTATTAAGCTAGCTAGAGTGACACCTTACTCTAAAACATACTAAAATATCACAATGACTTTACTAGATTTAGAAACTAGAAACTAGATTTTTAATTTTTTTTTAATATACAATTTAAGTAGCATATAACAACCCAATAGATTTGATTATACTATAATTTAATTACAAGTAAAGTGTATACATAAATGTTGTAACTCTACCATTAAATGTTTTACCCTATTGAGTTTTTTATTCGTTCTCATGGTAAATTGGACAAATCTGTTGACACCTGTTGTTGCTAATTCCCTGCACAGGGGTGGTCTTTCATTACCGTGCAAGCTCCAGTCATTATGCCTTTGACTTTGTGGAGGCTCAGCACGCTTGTGAGAGCATCGGTGCAGTCATTGCCAGCGCCCAGCAGCTGCAGGCAGCCTATGAGGCTGGTTACCATCAATGTGATGCTGGCTGGCTCTTAGATCAGACTGTCAGGTATGATTGTTCGATAAATTCTTTGTGTGTGAATTTTTTTGCTAACGAATGTTTACCTTTATATATATATATATTTAAACTTCAAAATATAAGTATGCAAAATACAAATGCTTCTAGTGGTTTGATCTGTCTTAGCTGTGATCTTTCCAACCTGCAGATACCCACACTTGTTATACAGCAGGAATATACTGTATATTTACAAATGTACTGTATGTAAATGATGGCTATGCAGGTATCCCATTGTGTCTCCACGTGACAAATGCTCTGGCGATTTGGAGCATGTTCCTGGCGTGAGGTCTTATGGACTGCGTCCTGCCGATGAACACTATGATGTGTACTGCTATGTAGACAAACTGAGGGGTAAGAGACTTTACATAAATATATAAAAACTTCTATGTGGACAACGAGTGGGTAAATAAATAAGTAAATAAATAAATAAATGACCTCTGCTTTAAGTTTTTGAGAGTAAAAAAAAACTGGAAAGAAAGTTTTTTTACCCCCCTAAACATTTCATTGTCAATGGAATTCTCTCATGGGATATAGAATCACTCTGAAACACTCTGTGTAGCTTGAGTTTTAAGGAAATGTTCACATTTCAGGGGAAGTTTTCCATGCAAGTTTATTCGAGGGATTCACTTACGATGAGGCAGTGGCTTACTGCCAGGACCAGAATGCCTCCCTGGCCTCCACAGGAGACCTGTATGCTGCTTGGAAGCAGGGCTTTGATAAGTGCCGTCCTGGCTGGCTTCTTGACCGCAGTGTACGTTACTCCATCAATAACCCCCGGCAGCAGTGTGGTGGAGGGATGGCTGGAGTTCACACAGTTTACATGTTTCCCAACCAGACGGGCTCTCCTGACCTGCACTCCAAATACGATGCATACTGCTTCAAGGGTAAATATAACATCTATAGTCAAATACAGCCCATAAAGTGTAACTTCTTTGAATTGTAATCTATTAAGTCTGTTGATACAAAATGATTCATTACATATTTGTCATTTTTTCTATATAGAGGATCTGGCTCTATCTCTGAATAAGAGAGTGAAAGAGGAAAAGATAGTGGACATGACGTCCTTGCCTGATCTTCTCAGACCTGGTATGTATCTCAGGATATATATATCACTGATTCTTGAGAGTCGGGATTCGGGATCTAATTTATAGCAAAAATGAAGAAATTCATCATGATTGACATACTTACAAAGTTAAATCTAAAGGAATTGTATATACCTATCTGATTTTTAGAATAAACCTTTTTATCTTTTTGGGGAAAATTTGTTTAAATGTAAACTTTGTTTGAAACTTTAGATTCTTGTTGGATTTGAAGAATTAAAATTGTATACTTTTTAGTGTGTCTGACGGAGTTGACACAAATCCAGTTCTGAAGGGAAACATGTTTATTTGTTAAAAATGTGTTTTTATTTAGAACCTGTTCCTTTACATGGTTAAATAGCTAAGACCTTTCTCTGCAGAAACATATAACTCTAATTGATATAGTGTGAATTTAAAAAAAAAGTTTTTTAAAACATGTTTTGTCCCGACTCTCAAGAATCAGTGATATATATATATGAGTCAAAGACAAATAAGAATAAGAAATATGCCTGAATCATACATACATACATACATACATATGAATAATTTAAAAAAGAATGTTTTAGAAATAATTTGATATTTAATATATATTAATTCATAAATATTATTACGTATTGGGGAATCACACTGTGACATTTTACAACATGATCTAAACTTGACTTGTCGTAAAAAGTTAAATAAAAGTCAATTGATCTGATCAATGATGAATTATTGAACACATAAGGGGCTTTCACACTGGGTAGTTCTAGGAACTAGCCACCAGGGTGGTTCCCCGAGGACTAATGGTTCCCTTAGGAACATTTTCCTGGTTGCATTCTCACTGCCAGTAGGATCTCAGAAGTGACGTAAACCGTGCTTGTTGTTGTGACTTTTATTTTGATACATTCTCCTTGTTCATTTGTTTACGATCTGTCTAACAGTCCTGTCTAATACATTATTAGATAGAACTGTTATACATAGAAAGACATTATATGAAAAGGTATTAGCGTATGCCATGTGGTTGATGTCCAGTTTTGCTGACTGAGCAGAAATGCATAATCATGTTGTGTCTTGGACATTCAAAGTTGCGTTGGATTTTCTCCTCAGTGTAAAGGTTAAGAGGCACATCTATGACATCTATCACACCCCCCGTGAGTTAATGATGTTAATGATGTGAGGGTGAGTTAATGATGACAGAATGTTCATTTTTGGGTGAACTATCCCTTTAAGTCGCTGTATGTATGAACTGCATTGTAATGTATGTTTGAATAAATAGAACAAAAAAAGGTAACATGTCATTGACCCATGTCCCATTTTAACAGCTTGTAACTTATGCGTCAGGAGTGTTCATTTTCTTTCGGGTGCAGTACCTTAGATTCTCTGTGTGTCTCTGTTTCCTCAGGGAGTACCTTTATCACTACTTCCATCCCTGTGGAACCCTCTGGATCTGGTGCATCTGGGGCCAGCAGCACCGACGATCTGTTGAGCAGTGGGAGCGGGGATCAGCTGAGTGGGTCATCTATTGCAAGTGGAGACTCCTCAGGGACCAGTGGCTCTGACGATATGTTGAGTAGTGGGAGCGGTTACCAGCCAAGTGGGTCATTTGTTTCGAGTGGAGACTCTTCTGGGGCCAGTGGCACCGACGATCTGTTGAGCAGTGGGAGCGGTGGTCAGCCAAGTGGATCATTTGGTTCCAGTGGAGACTCTTCTGGGGCCAGTGACACCGACAATCTGTTGAGCAGTGGGAGCGGTGGTCAGCCGAGTGGATCATTTGGTTCCAGTGGAGACTCTTCTGGGACCAGTGGCACTGATGATCTGTTGGAGAGTGGGAGCAGGGATCAGCCAAGTGGGTCATTTGTGTCAAGTGACTCCTCTGGAGCCAGTGGGAGCGGGGATCTGCCAAGCGGGTCTGGAGACTCTTCAGGATCTGGCAATATCCGAGTAATCTTTTCAGAAAGTGTCACACTTTTATCAGGAGTTGGATCAGCTACAGGGAGACCCGAGGAGGTTGGGGAGGGAGTCACCGAGATCCTCACCTTCTCCTTCGGCCAGAGCTTTGGTGTGGAAACCTCTGGATCAGGATCAGGCAGTGGGTCAGGGTATAGCTCTGAAGAAAGTGGATCTACCTCAGACTTTTCCAGCAGCTCAGGAGAAAGCGGCGAGAGTGGAGATCTTTCTGGTGTCTCCTCAGGATCAGGTTCCAGTGAGGAGTCCTCAGGATTCAGTGGTTTCCCGTCTGGAATTTTCCCCTCTGGAGGATCCAGTGGCATTTCAGTAATTGATGACAGTGGCATCATCATGGTTGATAACCCACAGATAAAGGTGTCCACTGCTCAACAATTAGAACAAGAGTTAGGTGGAAGCCATGTGGATTTCAGCGGATCAGGACATATCTCAGGGTCTGGAATGAGCAGTGATATCTCTGGAATTAGCGGTGATATCTCTGGGATGAATGATGATAACTCTGGTATGAGTGGTGATATCTCTGGAGTAAGCGGTGTCCACAGTGGCTCTGAGAGTGGTTTAGCATTTTCTGGTCTGACATTTTTGGAGTCTGACTTCATTGATCTCACAGAACAATCTCGTGAACAGGAGGCTTCTGGGCTTTTGTTTTTTGGGTCTGGTGAGGGAAGTGGATTTACATCTGGAGGCTATGCCATTGAATCAGGAGAAAGATCAGGGGAATCAGGTAGCGGTGATATCACCTTCTTTACCAATAATGGCATGATGGAAATACCCAACAAGCCCTTCCAAGGAATGGAGCTAGGAAGGGGAGAGGTGGAGTATAGTGGCAACGTCAGGCTGTCCTCAGGTAGTGGAGATGACCAAAGTGAATCCACGGTGAACTCCAGTGATGCTCCTTCAGCTGTACTACCTGCTCAAGGGCCATCAGGCCTGTACAGTGATGCTGCAGGGTCTTATTCAGAACCAGAGGGAATCATCAGTCAACTTGATGCTGTTACTTCTGCAACTTTGTCTTCTACCACAGTGCCTGCCTCTTTACAGAGTCCATCTCACACAGAAGGACCTGATATGAATGGTGAGATTCCTTTTGTATAATGTGTGTTAAAATATAGAATAGAGATGCATGACATATCGATACCATATCTGTTATTGGCCAGTATTATTATTTTTTTTAATGTATTGTGTTGGCCAGATTTGGATACTTAATTTTGCGTTGGCGTCATTTAAAGTCTGCATGAAATTCATAAAAAAAAATGTTGACCTCGTAATGTTTTATCAAAATGTCATAACATTCTGGTGAAAATGACAGAATTCTTTCTGGTGACGTATGTAGGACTTCTCCAATCATTTAGTCCACATGAACCCCACCCCACCTTAACTGACTGCAAGCTTGCATAATTTTTTAGTGCAACACAATCTCAAATTTCAAATAAGAACTGATGGATAGAACCAAGTCCCTACCCTACATTTTTTTAGTTTTTGAAAATCTGTTACAATCGGATGATTATCGCCCATAGCATAAAAATAATACGCACCTCTGGAGACAAAAACTGCTCTTTGCATCATGGTTTCATGTCTTGCTCTCTTTCTTTCTCAAAAACCATAATAGCTTCTCTTAACCCATGTGATCCGAACCCTTGTGGAGCTGGGTTGTGTTCAGTGAAGGATGGGGTGGGCCTCTGTCACTGCCCACCTGGACTGCATGGAGAAGAGTGCCAGTATGGTGAGTCAGACTGAATTGAACCAGTTATATCATAAGGTCTTGTAAAGTCACATAAATTATGGGAACTTTTCAAAATGTTGTGTTTTGAGAAACATTTTATTATGCCTTTAACATATTTTGTTGCTGATATTTGTGTTCAAATGAATCAAATGATTGTCTCTAAGTGTCTCACTGTTTGCACTTCATTTATGAATAACTTCTGATCAGTTTGCTCATGCCTGATTCGTGTCCACACAGTCCATTTTACAGGTTTTGTGGCATGTGTGTGTGGTTAAGTAATTTTCACCTTACTCAGCTCTTGTGTCCAGATGTCTTTTCAGTGACTGTTCACCTGTGTTGTTTTTGTTCAGCTGTGCCTTTGCTGCAGTCTGGTTTAATCAGCACGCCTGCTAACACCTGGTACATGCTCATACTTCTCGTCCATCTTCACATGAATCTGAACTCTAAAATTCTGCCTCTGTTTCTGGGACTGTAAGAGTGCTGATCTGCTCCTCATGAGAGGCATACAAACTCATCCCAGGTCAGCGCTCTTACAGTAACCACAACTGACTCTGATCTCTCCTTCAATGTA
Organism: Rutilus rutilus; assembly: GCF_951802725.1. NCBI lineage: Eukaryota > Metazoa > Chordata > Actinopteri > Cypriniformes > Leuciscidae > Rutilus > Rutilus rutilus. Next base: position 34,671,267 of record NC_140211.1, read on the forward strand.
CCACAATTTACTGAGTGTGTCTTCTCAGCTTATCAAAATGTTGATGGTATAATTATTCAAGAGATTGGCTTACGGTGTAGAAGCAGCTCCATGAGTTCTGATTCAATGATGCTCTCTGCTAAGCTTGGCCTACCTCAGGGCATCTTCATAGTAGTCAGCTTTAATCGCTAAACCTTTATTTGCAGAGGTTGATGTTTGCCATTCAAACCCTTGCACCAATGGAGCCACCTGTGTGGAGGTAGAGGACACTTTCAAATGCTTATGTCTGCCCAGCTACGAAGGAGACCGCTGTGAGATTGGTATGAGGCTGCTTCAGCTAATTCTACTAACGGTCTTTCAAAAACCTTCAAGGTGACACACAACTCTAGATGTCGCTATGGTGCAATGAGTGTCCCACAGAAACAAAGGACGTATTTGTTTTTTTGTGGAGGTTTTCCCAGTCCATTTATGGAAATCTGTTGCAGTCTCGCAGCTAAACCTCAGCGTCATACAGGATGAAATGATGCGTTTGCAGCTACTGTAAAAATATAGCAAGAAACTACAACCCTTTAGTAACTCAGACAGAAAGGGGCAGACTCTCTCAACTGAGGGAAACAGAAATTTTCCATCTAAGCAGAGACCAAAAATATCTCATTTGATCATTTTCTGCAGGACGTTTCTCTTGGCTTCATATGGAATTTAATCGTCAGTCTACTGGAATACTTACGATTGTGGAAAATCACTTTATCTGATAAGCTGATATTATGTCACGTAAAAGGCATTTGTCGCTTGCTTAAAACACTCACTGGTTTTAAACACTGAAAGATAAAGTGACTTTATCCATATCCCTCAGCACATTCCATCGTACATCTGTCATTTGTTCCTTATTTGCATGTACAGTAAGTATTAAAGGGATAGTTCACCCAAAGATGAAAATTCTGTCATCATATACTCACCCTCATCCAAGCCTTTTGTTCAATTTCTAAACGCAAATGGGGAGATTTTTAATGAAACTTGTTCGATTTCTGTCCTTCTATTAAAAGTCAGTTTCATTTTTCAACTTTGATGCTTCAAAAAGCATGAGAATCATTGAGGTTCATTCTCGCATGTCACAGACCATTTTTGATGTGCTCTATTTATGTGTGTTGATCAATGTTTATATGTGAATAAAAGCATAAATTAAATCTTTTTTTTCTCTTCAGAAGACTTTTTTTATGGATAACTTTTACGATGTCTTTGAACTTTTTTGAAGCTATGCAAAGTTTTGGTGGAATGGACTTTCAATGGAGAGACAGAAATATCCCAGGTTTCATTAAAAACACCTTCATTTGTGTTTCGATGATGAACAAAAGTCTTTTGGGTTTGGAATGACATGAGTGTGAGTATATGATGACAGAAGTTTCATTTTTTGGGTGAACTATCCCTTTTATCCTGTGTCAGTGACGATAGATTTTGCGATAGTGATCTTAGAGGTGAAAAATTGGTCAATTTGCCATGTGATGTTGCTTCAGATCTGCACAGCTGTGAGGAGGGCTGGACTAAGTTTCATGGCAACTGTTACTTGCATTTCTCGGAGAGAGAGACTTGGCTGGACGCTGAGCAACGCTGTCGAGACTTTAACGCTCACCTGGTGAGCATTATCACTCCGGAGGAGCAAGCCTTCATAAACTGTGAGTGCCATTATCCATCTCTGTATGTGTGTTTATGATTCTAAGTATGTGTGTTGTTTCTCTGATTACAAGTAATCAACCTCTTCTTGTAACAGCATACGCTCAAGACTATCAGTGGATTGGACTGAATGATAAAACGGTGGAAAATGACTTCCGTTGGTCAGATGGGACCCCCCTGGTATGCCTAAATTTGCTGAAAAGTTATAATTCTACAAATACACTCTTAAATATAACAGTAGATGGCAATAAAGAATCTTTGTTTTTAAGAGTGTATAGCTATTTGATTGAGATATAGTGCTTGATTTTTCTCTTCCTCTGCTTTAGCAATATGAGAACTGGAGACCTAACCAGCCCGACAATTATTTTAACTCTGGTGAAGACTGTGTTGTAATGATCTGGCATGAAAATGGCCAATGGAATGACGTTCCCTGCAACTACCACCTGCCTTTCACATGCAAAACAGGTCCAGGTATGCACACCACCAAACATGAACGAATCTCATCACTGTGAGAAAGCATAATGTGATGTTTGAGTTTGACTTCCTCTCTTCCAGTGACATGTGAACAACCTCCTAAAGTGGAGAATGCCAGGATGTTTGGAAACAAGAAAGACCATTACCAGGTGAATTCTATCATCAGATACCAGTGCAGTGAAAACTTCACACAGCGCCACCTACCTGTGATCCGCTGCATGGCAGATGGACGGTGGGAGAAGCCACAAGTGCAATGCATATCAAGTAAGCTATTCAAGCATTGCCAAAAACTAGTGAAAACCCGTTTTTGTTCAAATCTGTTAAAAAAACTTGATATTTAGATTTAAAAAATATATATATTTACACTACAGTTCAAAAGTTTGGGTTCAGCAAGATTTTATAAAATGTTTTTGCATTTATTTGATCAAAATACAGTTGAAACAGTAACACTGTGAAATACTATCACAATTTAAAACAACTGTTTTCAATTTGTATATATTTTAAAATGTAATTTACTCCTGTGATGGCAAAGCTGTATTTTCAGCATCATTACCCCAGCCTTCAGTGTCACATGATCCTTTAGAAATCATTCTAATATGCTGATTTGCTGCTCGAGAAACATTTCTCACTATCATCAATGTTGAAAATGGTTGTGCTGCTTACTTTTTTCCACCGGATTCTTTGATGAATAGAATGTTCAGAAGAACAACATTTATTTGAAATTTATACATTTTTGTATATGTATACTTTTGATCAATTTAATGCATCCTTAAGGACTCATTAAAAGTAATGATTTCTTTCACACACACACACACACACACACACACACACACACACACACACACGCACGCACGCACACGCACACACACACACACACACACACACACACACACACACACACACACACACACAAAAACTAACCCCAAACATTTGAATATTAGAATAAATCATACATTTATATCATGGCCCAGTTTCACAGACAAGGCTTAGATTAAAGGGATATCACCCTAAAATGATATTTCTGTCATTAATTACTCACCCTCATGTCGTTCCAAACTCGTAAGACCTTCATTTATCTTCAGAACACAAATTAAGATATTTACTTTTTGAATCAGCCAGAGACAGCAACGTCATTGCAACTTTCAAGGCCCAGAAAGCTAGTAAAGACATCATTAAAATAGTCAATGTGACAACCGTGGTTCAACCTTAATGTTATGAAGCAACGAGAATATTTTTTGTGCGCAAAAAACAAACAAAAATAACGACTTTATTCAACACTTTCTTCTGTGTCAATCTCCTACGCTGTTGACGTAGTAAACATAGTGCAGCGCTTCAGGGTTGTACGTCAGAACGCCGGCTCACTATTGGCCGACGCTGTTCACGTGAACACCACGACACATGCGTGTGATGCTGATGCAGGAGCTGGCCAATGGTGAGCGGGCGTTCTGACGTAGAACCAGGAAGCGTAAAAAGCGTAGGAGACAGACATGCATTTTAGTCTGTAACTAGCCTTAAGCCTTGTCTGTGAAACCGGGCACATACCGTATATTTGAATCATATCCTTCCCTTACATTTAAAAGATTAAAAAAAAATTTCCAATTAGTTTAAAATAACTATTTGTTTAATCTCTTTTGTCTATGTGCTATATTAAAAAAAAAAAAAATGATACAATGTTCTGTAAAAGGTACTGAAATGTTTTCTTTTTGTTTTTGCATTTATAGAGGTCAAATCCGGACTGCAAAAGGAATCTTCTGTTCATCACTCCCATAAAGCTAGTACAAAAATATTGGAGAAACATCTCTAAGGACACTTGAAGAGTCAGAGTTTGGTTTTTAAAACAGTACAAGTTTTATATTTATTTTCCAAGACACTGAATTAAGAAAATACATACATTTCTGATTAAAAAGTGTTATTTTCAAAGATAAGTGCCCATCTTGTATTGCCATGATGCAGCGATCTGTCTCATCCCTGCATTAAAAGATCAGAGACCAACAGATCAAATACCAGCAACATTCTTAAAGATGTCTGAAAATATTAGCAGAAGGTCTTCCTTTTGGTAAAAGGCACTGAGCGAAGAGCTGGAAGTGCCCAGTTCTTCCTCTTTGAAGGACACAAAAATATTGTGTTTCTCTGCTAGTAAGCCAAATTTTAGGTACATGATGAAATGTGAAATATGAAAACCTAGAAAAGTTTATAGCCATAAAAGACGTTTACAAAAAAACAGACAGATAAGAAAACAACTTGCACAAGGATGTCATTAATTTGTTATGCCTGATTCATAATATAATGTGAAATGAGATTTATTGATTTCTCACAGGATAACACATAGCACATCCATTTTTGACTGGGCGTTTCCATCTTTTCCTCACAAAAGCCATAAATAGCCTACATAAACAACATCAGACAGGTGGTCAAATCCAGTCAGATTATGAATGTAAACCTAATCATGGAAATTTACTTGATTGTCAGATGTTATCTGTCGCCCAAGACTATGCAGGGCATAGTGCTACATTGGGGGACGAGAATGATCCTGGATCAGATCTTTCTAATAATAGGTCAGATAGAACTATTAATGACAAGTGCCTTGTGAATATTTTACATTTTGCCTGTTTCAGTGAAGAGACTGCTTACTTAGTACAAGAGGCTGGGCCTCTTTCATCCCAAAGGCTCTTTTATACAGTGTAGCTTTATTTTCATCTGATACAGTTGAAATGACGAATGCAGCATGAACTGCAGAAGATGCACAAATATTTCGTATTTTTTTCTCATAAGTTACAAGCAGAACGATACTCTATGGCATAGAAGACCCATCATTTCTTTCATTGAGATGGATGAGTAACCAAATTCAACAGTGAAAACATGGGAACTATACTGTCATTTTAATAATCTGTTGTTTATAAAGTAAGAGCTTTTAACATTTTCCAGGAATGTCTTCAGATGTGTGTTTGAATAACTGTATTATAGCAAATGCAACTACTTTCCATTAAAACATTCCATACATCACGTTTAATACAGGACTGATTTGTGTGTTGGCCATTAGAGCAAAGAAGAGAGGTTATTCACAATGTACAGGTAATGGAAAGAAAACCGTTTTTACCTCACCCAACCCAGTCTAGAAATGTATTTTAAAACCGCTGATAATGTTTGCCTTATTGGGTGGAGTGGAAGAAATGAACTCCCCTGTGACTGAATAGACCCCTTTTAGCCACTTCGGACCTGTTTCTCCCATGTCGCCCAGAGAGCCTTGTTACAGAATCTGAAGCGCAATGCCTACTGCCATCTTCTGGCTGATTTAATGCATGACATCTACTCTGGTATTTTTGTTGTCTACAAATGGCAGAATATTAAATTGCCAAAACAGCACTACACATTAAATATATTTACAAATTCACGTGCACCGACCAATATCTATAATATACAAACTAAACACTAAATGTATTTAAAATGTATTTATAATAATACTGCTGTTTTAAAAAAATGACTGCTAAAATAATGTCAAATATTTAACATAACTAATATATATATATATGTATAGATTATTGCTATTACTAGTCCAGGGACATGATATTCATAAATAAATAACGTTTTATTTAATAAAAAGCACATGCGAGCAGTATTACTGCTTTCAGATTCCATTAGTCATTTAAATGGTCAGATTTGTTCTAAACACACTGGCGATGTTTATGCAACTGGCCCCAGGTGTTGAAAAGTCACAGATGACACTTCGTAATGTACGATCATCACACACATAATGTAGCAATACACATACACCCCATGCTTTTGACTTAGAGAAGGGAATCCAAAGCCACATATCTAAGAATCTATTATTTTGAGATTAAAAGACCACCTAGTCTCACACACGTTTATTTCTGAAAAAGCACGTTGCATCGCTTCCTCAGTTTGAGCCACAAGCAAGGAGAAGCAGAAATATTTAACATATTTATTAATATAGTTAAAGACAACGTGTTTTACAAAAGATACTCAATATTTGCACAGTTGTACAATTCTATTCCAGTTTGGTTGTTTACATTGACTCAGATAAAAATCGAGTTATAAAATGTATAAACTGTAGTATAAAGTGTAGTAGAGCAACTGCAAACAAGTCAGTTGATGTGAGCCTTTCTCTTAATGTGACATTTCAACAATAAAATTTCCCTGGAGTGTTTTCAATTCATTTCTAATTTACAGCACTGTTTCGAACAGACCCATACTGTATATAAATGTACTCCAGACAGTCGAGATTAGTTCAGAAAAAATACAGTAAACAGTGTTTGTGTTCTTACAGAAAATTACAAGTTGACCTTTTCCCTCTGTGTGCTAAAAGGCAGAATAAGGTCTACTATTGGACATTAACACATTCATATTTAAGACAGGTGGAAGCAGGTAGGTTGCTTCATGGATAGGTTATCTCACCCTGGTGGCCAAAGATAAGGAATAACAGTAAAATATATTTACTTATAGTTTGTATACTTCATTATAAATCAGGACATGCATTTTGAAATACAAGAATGGCCATTGGTTGTGGGACTAACAATTTTAGTAAAGCATTACAATTAGTCTCCTTTTTCATTTAAGGTTTATGTTTTTCAAATTTTGTAATGTTCTCTGAAACTTGCTTAAAAGGTGATTTCATAAAATTGAAGTTGTGCCAAAAGGCGTTAAAAATGAGATCAACTGAACCCTTCAAAAGTACATGAAATAATGACATCAATACAATAAAATACAGAGCAACAACTGAAGCTAATGTATATTGAAACAAATCATCAGCTATAACCAGCAGACACACTTCAGGCAAAAGCAGTGCAGTCTTCAGCACATTCACTAATCATCACAGCCCAGAAGCTCCATGCGTAGAGTTATCCGCTCGTGCCACTCCCAGGGTAGAAACCGCACAAATTGGGCAAAGAAAGGAGGCTCAAACAAGTTCTTTTTGTATGTGTTGTTGTCAATGTTGCCTTGGAAAATCTACAAAAAAAAAACAACAAAAAAAAAACACCTTTTCAGTTAGTCAGATGAAATGAACATAACTAAATGTAATAGTTATGTGCTTTGAGGCTTTTGTTCAATTTTAGAATTCTGTTAAAATAAAGACTAGATAAAGGAAAATAACTCAAGCGGAGTTTACATATAATTAAAAATGATTTAATTTCCTCTTAGTATCCAGAACCCAACATGGAAAGCTGGGAGTTCATTGACAGTGTAATCCTAATATTCACTGTTCCCAATAAAAAGAATGAGTGGCAGCATGCGATACTACACCCTACAATAACAATTTAACGTAATTAAACAAAAATACAGTAAAAACATGAATATTGTGAAATATTATTACAATTATATTTGTTTTTTATAAATGTTTTTAAGTGTCATTTATTCCTGTGGTGGCAAAGCTGAATTTTCAGCATCATTACTCCAGTTTTCAGTGTCTCATGTTTCAGTGTCTCAGTGTCTTAATATTTTTTACATATTTACTTTTTTCAAGATTCTCTGATTAATAGAAAGCTCAAAAGAACTGGATTTATTTGAAATAGAAATCTTTGTAGCATTATAAATGTCTTTACGGTCACATTTGACCAATTTAATAATTCCTTACCGAATTTAAACATATTAATTTCTTTAAAAAAATGATTAAAAATAAACAGGAGAACGGTTTAACAGCAGTATATAAATAAAGCAGAGATATTGTTGTCACTGTAACCTTATCTGTTCTCGTTATTTGATCCTTCACAATGCTCCATGTTTGTCCGTCATTACTGTAAGCGAGCTTGAAGGCTGAAACAAACTGCACAACTCCAAAGTCTTTTGCTCCCTGAGTGATGATGCCTGTGATTCTTTTGGGTTTCTCCAAATCCAGCTGTGACATGAGAAAAAAACTCATTAAACATCAGAGGCAAACGTCAGACTACGGTCCACAGTTACCTGCAAAATAATTGATGTTAAATAAGAAAAATAATGGAATAGCGTTAGCTACTAATTTAGACAGTTATTCTTGTCTTTAGGTAGATCTATGCATTTCCTGTTATGATTCTTTAGAAATTAATTAAATCCACCACTCCCCTACTTTTTGATGAAAAGGGAAACAACAGCAGATAGAAAATCAAAGCAGCTTTCTAAAAACTAGACACGTCATCACACATTCTCACCTGGAGCCACTCTGAGCGATTGTTGTTTGCCGCCGCCCAAGCGTTAGTCTTGCCTTGCTTGTCCAGGCGAGCGTAGTGGGGATACCAGGTAAAGGCATCTATACCCCAAGTACTGAAAATACTAGATGCTGTAAGCTGCGCGTCGGAGATGAGACGGGACTTCATGCCCAGTGGATCAGTGCAACCGATTGTGCTGGACTGCACTGTCATGTTAGAGAAAATGAGAGTGCTAAATGCTAAGAATTAGTAAACATGAAAAAAGTGATTCATATAAAAACAGTGAGTCATAGTTAACTCAACTGAATTTACCATTAAGCTCGCAGCCCACAAGTTCCATCCGGAGAGTACAAGCTTTACGGCACACCACAGGAATGATGCGAATATACTGGGCCACAATGGGAGGGTCAAACATGTTTGTCTTTGTTCCATCATTATCTGTATTTCCCATAAACACCTGAAAAAATACTGAGTCAGGGAATGATAATAGCTTTAAGCACTTAAAGGTTGTGTCAGTGATGTCAGGCCCCCTAAAAAAATGATCACATTCATCTAATCTTTCCTAACGATCCGCTAGCTGCCCGCCCCATAAGCATGCCGTCAAAAAAACGCGTCTCTGTAGGCAGCCTAGGCTCTGAGATCTGCACACAAAAACAATTGGTTTCACCAACCACTCAAAACCAAAACAAATAGTGTTCCAACCAATCACCGACAGGGGGAGGGTGTTGTGAGGTTTTGTGCTCGTTCACGGCTGCACGCGAAGTCGGAGCTGAAGAAGAAGCTGGCTATTCAGCTCAAAAAATGATCACATTCATCTAATCTTTGCTAACGATCCGCTAGCTGCCCGCCCCATAAGCATGCCGTCAAAAAACCAATCACCGACAGGGGGAGGGTGTTGTGAGATTTTTTTTGGGGCCTGAAATCACTGATACAAACTTTAAGGAAGGCTTGTGCTGTACTGATAAAGTTGTATTTCTTACTCTGTCTCTTCTATGGCCATCCGCTCTGTACACTGTGTATGTTTTGCCATCAAAGCTGGATGCCACCTTGAAAACCTTGACAAACTCAGCTGTCCCCATGCGGCTGGCTCCTTGGGTGATGATTCCAGTGAGACGCATCTTCTTCTGCATGTCAATCTAAAATTAGAAAATCAAGAAGAAGAAGTGTGAACATCATGTACACATAAACAAACTGAACCATTTTAGTCCCATCTTGTTCCTCTATTGCATTGTTACCTGGAGGCACACGAACAGCGCACATTTTGGATGTCTCCCTTATCTGACCCATATATTTCTGGTCTTGGAGTCTCTGCTAATGAGCTGATGAGCTGAATCAGGTGTATTTGACTAGTAAGAGTTCGAAAATGTGTACTGTTGGTGTGTCTCCAGAAACAGGGTTGGGAAACACTGCACTATAGCATGATGAATATTTGTCTCAGTAAAAGCCCTGAGGAATCACTTACAGAAGGATTTTTACAGCTGATGAACAGTTATGTTTATTGATATGTGCACAGTTATGTCATATCAATACGCAGTTGTCTGTTGATATGAACAGTTATGTCAATTGATATATTTATTGTTTTTAGTTAATTGATGTTTGAACTTTTATTTTAGTTATGTGATATGTCTGTTACCATTATATTGAGTCTTATTCTATATACTGAATATATATATATATATGTGTGTGTGTGTGTGTGTGTGTGTGTGTGTGTGTGTGTGTGTGTGTATGTGTGCCCTTGTTTATATTACATTGTGGGGACCAAATGTCCCCATAAGAATAGTAAAACCTGAGATCACCTACATTGTGGGGACCAGCCAGCGGTCCCCACTTTTCAAAAGGCTTATAAATCACACAGGATGAGTTGTTTTGAGAAAGTAAAAATGCAGAATGTTTCCTGTGATGGGTAGGTTTAGGGGTAGGGTTAGTGTAAGGGGACAGAATATACAGTTTGTACGGTATAAAAACCATTACGTCTATGGAGAGTCCCCACAAAGATAGTGAACCAGACATGTGTGTGTGTGTGTGTGTATGTATGTATATATATATAAATATATATATATATGGTTGAGGAGATTCCCCCTTCCATGTAAAGCGCTTTGAGTACCCAGAAAAGTGCTATATAAATGTAACGAATTATTATTATTATTATTTATTTATTTATAGTATACACAAACTGTTCTTCCAACAGCCCACAAAATAAAGATGAAAAAACTTGGATAAAAAAAAAAATATATATAGGCCTATATATATATATATTTCTTTTTTTTATCCAATTTTTTTCATCTTTATTTTGTGGGCTGTTGGAAGAACAGTTTGTGTATAGTATCAAGTATCTAATCTGTTTACTAAATTTATTGTGTTGTGGAAGCATTACATTGATGATATTTTCTTCATTTAGAGTGGCACAGAATCTCAGTTTTTAGAGTTTCATAGCTTTGTTAATGCAAACAGTGATTACATTGACATTTAAGATGGATCCAGCAGGATCAAATACATTTTTTAGATGTAAATGTTACTCTCACCGAAACTGGGCTTGAAACTAGTTTATATCGTAACCCCACTAACCGTAACATGCTATTATATAGGTCATCGTATCACCCTGTTCCCCTTAAGTCTTCTCCACATATATCCCAATTTAGCCGCATTCTTAGAATATGTAGTAGAGATTAGGATTATCATCATCAAGTAGAGATCTTGGCAGACAGGTTCAGGCAGAGAGCTTACAATGAGATGTGGATTCAATCTGCTGAAGAATGTTTTAGTAACTCTTCTCAAGATTGTCTGATCAAGAGATCTAAATGTAAAGAACAGCGAGTTTATCCAAACTTCTCCATTGGCAAATTAAGACATTGAAGGTATAATTCAGAAATACTGGTACATTGTTGAGAGTGACCCCAATCTGCAATTGATTTTTGCAAAACCACCTCATGTGGTCTAAGAGACCTCCAAATCTACGCAGTATGCTAGTAAGAACTGATTTATCTGTTCCTTGGAGTAATATACCTTCTGGTAACTGTAAGTGTGGAGGTTGTCAACAATGTATTTTTATGCATAAAACACAAACTTTTAATCATCCATATACAGGGAAAATTAGATCTGAGGAACGATTTATTGTAAAACAGCTAATGTCATGTTGCGTTGCCCTTGTGGACTTTGATATGTGGGCAAAACAAGCAGACAGCTTAAAATTCGCCAAACATTGAAGTGCTATCAGGCATCATAACCCTAGAAGTCCAGTAGCACAACACTTTTTTAAGTTGAGACATTCGGTTTCTACACTGTAATATATTGGCACTGAAGCAGTCAAATTACTCTAAGACGGGGTGATATTAACAATTTGCTTTTAAAACTTGAAGCATATTGGATTTAAAATTTTAACACATTATCACCTTGTTGTGAATTCTTTACATTGTATGTCTTTAAGTATCATCTGCTGTATTCTATATTTTTAAGGGTGTATTATGTAGAATACTTAATACATACTGTATGGAAAGTATAGTACGCAATTTTATTGGATGCGGTTCTGGAGTAAGTGGCGCGTTCTCCGTTACGCATACAGAGCTGACAGAACCCAGCGGACGATATCACAAAAGGTTCTATATAGAACCATTTAAAAGGGTTCCATATAGAACCATTTAAAAGGGTTCCATAAAAAGAACCCCGAATGGTTCTTTGAATCCAAGTTAGATGGTTCTAAATAGAACCATTTAAGGGTTCTTTATTATTAAACGAGTTATTATTAAATAAGAAAATATAAACAATCCAGAACGCAACGCATGTACGCCACCAGGGAGCATTTTTACGATTATTTGTTTTTAATGTTCCCTTCGATAGATTAAAACCATCACAATATGGTATACAAAATAAAGAAAACTCCTGGTTAGTTTATTTTTTTCTTCACAAAATGATTTGTCAAAAAGTTAAACTATAATATATTAGGAAATATAAGTTTCATGCTAATGTACAGCTCATATTAATATTTGTTTACTCTTGTTTTTGACTACAGCAGTCATTCTCATGGGTCTTGACTCAAAAAGCTTTGTGAATGTGTTGTGTAATCTTTAGTTTACACTTCAGTCATAAAACATGAATTATAGAACCATTTTAATAAAAAAAGGTTCTTTGCTATGCAAGGGTTCTACATAGAACCATTTTTTTGGTAAAAGGTTCTATTGGCCAAGTACTGAACCCCAGGGTTCTATTATAGAACCTCGAGGAACCCTTTTTTTTAAGAGTGCACTCTTAAGTTTTACTGTGCCTGGTCGCTGGAGTCAGGGACCATCATTTCTAAAACTGAGTTCTGAACACTGGCTAAAGAGACCTGAACAGGCACGGTCAGAAGAGTTACCTGAACTGAAGAGTTTCACTATCTGCTGCCAAACCACTACGCAAGGAGATCAAACCCTTCCGCATGCCATTCAGTTCAGCACATGGAAAGAGTTAGTGGAGGCAACTCGACTAGCATGTCAAAAAGTGACAAATGATTCAACAAACACCCAGTTCATTGATCATCACGAAGCAGAATTGATCGTATTGAGAGAGAGTGTCAAGCTCAGAGCTTTCCTGAGGAAATAGCAGCCCTCAACACACAAAAACATATACCAAACCACAGTGGACTAATGTGTCTTGCTCCAGAATGGGATCCAATGACTAATGTACTAAGAGTCGGAGGACGATTACGGAGAATGGAAAGCCCAAATGATGAGCAAATTCATCCGATTGTGCTAGATCCACAGCATCCAGCAACAAAGCTCCTCAATAAAGACTTCGATGAGTGCTTGTTGCACCCAGGTACAGAACAAGTGTATGCAGAAATACGGAGGCAAAACTGGATCTTGCGGGGACGTCAAGCTATTAAACACCACCAGCTTAACTGTTCATCCTGTTAACGATGGCGAGCTCAGCCTAAAGTACCACAAATGGCAGATTTGCCACCAGAGCGGCTCAGGCTTCTCTGTCCCCCATTTTATTCTACAGGAGTGGACTGTTTTGGCCCGTATTATGTCAAAATAGGCAGAAGGATTGAGAAACGTTGGGGTGTCATTTTCAAATGTCTCACCACAAGAGCTGTCCACATAGAGCTTCTCAACTCCATGGATGTGGATGCTTTCTTGCTTGCTCTTTGGCGATTCATAGCCAGACGTGGCAGACCAAAGGAGATCAGGTCAGATTGTGGCACAAACTTTTGTGGTGCCGATCGAGAACTGCGAGAAGCCTTTGCAGCTATGGACTCTCAATTAAAAGAGCAGTTAGCCGATTACCAGATCCTCTTTAAGTTCAATCTGCCTAATGCTCCTCATTTTGGTGGTGTCTGGGAGCGAGAGGTCTGCTCCATTAAAGCTGCTCTCCAAGTGGCAGTTGGAAGTCAGTATATCTCTGAAGATGTCCTGTCTACAGTCTAAGAGTAGAGGTAGTAGAGGTAGAGGGCATTTTAAATTCAAAACCCCACGGAAACATCTCAGCAGACGTTGCAGACCTCGACGCCATTACACCAAACCTTCTCCTCATGGGGCGATGGGATGCATCGCTTCCACAGGTGCCGTATGTCTCAGGAGAAATGGGGCGGTGCAGATGGCGCCATTGTCAAAATCTTGTGGACCAATTCTGGACTCAATTTACAAGGAACTACTTACCTACGCTCCAGACACGGCAGAAACTCTGACAGTAGGCTCAGTAGTCTTAATAATTGATCCACAACTTCACAGAGCTCAGTGGCCTATCGGTAAAGTGGTTAAGACTGTTGTCAGTAAGGATGGATGTGTGAGAACAGCAGATGTCCTTGTCAAGGAGCAAGGTGTACACCAGGCCAGTTGCTTGCCTTATTCTGTTACCAGCCTTAAAGGACAACAAAGACTCTTAAAGAATTCTCCTAGATTGCACATTTGCTGCTCAAATGTGGGGGCGGCTGTTGTGAATTCTTTACATTGTATGTCTTTAAGTATTATATACTGCTATTGGATGCGGTTTTGGCGTAAGTGACGCATTCTCCGTTACACATACAAAGCTGTCAGAATATGGCGCATTTTTTCCACCCGTGCAGCATCTCTGAGTGCAGGACAAAAGTTATTGACGAAGTGAGTTTATTTTCTGACTTTATATTTGTAATATGGATGTTTATACTGCTGAGATTATTTCTAACATTTAAGTCGCGGGTGTTTCGTGATCTTTATGTATATTAGTTTGTCATGTGAAACGCATGTGAAAGTGCCGCTAGCATCGTGGCTTATGTTGCTAATATTGGCCATACCTCGTTTAACTATGGTTATGCATCTGTATAAGATATTCTATATTTATTATACTTTAATACCATAATGAGGACACTGTATAATGTAAGTTGTTTATATGCTCTTTTATATTCTGTTTACTTGTTTCTTATTCTGCTAAACACACTTTGAGAGAGCTGTTGAGATTGTTTAATTGGTAATGTACTGTTTATCACAACAGTATGTGGGCATGTATGTTTAACATTTAGTTATTTACTTCTGCTTATTCATTTATTGCAGAAACTACCTCCAAAGTATAATTAATATGCATATGGTTAAACCCTGCACATAAATTAAAAGGTGGAAAAGATACGATGATTCCTACTCCCTGATCAGAGTACTGAAGTGGTTATAACCGTTAAAGAACCGGCATTCAGTGGGGCAATCCCCAACAACCTAATAACAAAGTTTTTTTTTTGCTTGGATTTATTGTATTATTATGTTGGTATCTTTTCTTTTGTAGGCAGGTATTATTTTATTGATATGTTTATTGGTTTCAGTTAATTGATGTTTTCACTTTTATTCATGTGATTTGTTTGTTGCTCTTGTGTTCATATTGATTTAAATGTTTTAGTTTTTTGTCATGTGGTTGATCATGTGCTGTAGTTTTAAGGTGTATATGAGCTTATCAGTTTATGAGTTGATTGTCTGATGGAGAGCCACTTGGCTCGAAACGTCACCTTGGGTGAGGACAAAGATTTTTTGGAGCTTTTCCTTTTTTTTTTTTTTTTACAGCTAATGAACAGCAAAACCATTGACAGCTAATCAGAATCCAGTCAACTTTAAAAGAGCTTGAGCAAAACTGCAGCACACGCTTATAATAAACAGAAAATTATTGTCCATTCCCATGGCTGTGGACAGTAAAATAGTTATCGTTACAGTTATCTTTATAGTTATCGTTCTTGATGTGAACAGGCCATAAACAAATTTATTTACTTTGCAAGACACAAATGCATAGGATGGCTGTAAAATTAAGTTAATAATTTGAATAAAACAGTAAAACTATTCTATATAAAAAAATAAAAATAAAAATCTCTTCCTGGTGTGGTACACCAGAAATAACCATTCAAAACATTTAAGAAATCCAATCGAAAAATATGGTTTGCATTTGTTAGTAAACATTTAAAAACACTTGAATGCAACAATTGTTTTTTGTATTTTACAAGGAATTGCTTCAATTTGTGAAAGGCACTTGAATAGAAGAATTTAGTGAATACAGATCCAATAAATTCAGCCACTATAAAGAACTTTTCCTTACGTATCTTGTTTTTAGATTTTTTGGTATTATACTTAATATCATAAGTAAGATTATAAGTAACATTTTTTTTTTTTTAAGTTTGAAAACAAGTCTATCACTTCAATAAAGTTTCAATAAATTCTCAAAAGTATAATTGTTTTTGAAAATTAGTTATTTTTTTATTACTAAAGAGGCAAAAAAAAAAAAAAAAAAAAGCTTCAATCAGGCTGAATGACAAACCTCAATCCAGGGGTTCTTGTCTTGGGGTGCCGAGCTCCAGGCGTTGACAATTCCCTGGTTGTTGAGTCGCGCAAGCTCCGGTCCCCAGTGCTGCAGCCCAAGAATGCCAGAGTGTACAGAGGAAGCCGAGATCTGTGACTCTACGATTCCTCCTTCCTCCATCCCCAATACATATGTACAGCCTGCACCATAAAAGACGGTGTGGGTAACAGGGCATGAATTCTACTTTATATTCTCTTCCTGTTGCACGGCTTATTGCTACCTGTCGTTAAACAGCTATACCTCAGATACTCTGGAATTTGTAATCAAACTCTCAAAACTCAGGGTCAGCGAAAAAGCACTCAAAAAAAATATATTATGACACTCAGAATTAAATGACCTCTTAGAAACTAAACACCAGGAAAAGATTACCAGCATATACAAACTCACGTAGCTGACATTGCTTCCCAACATATGGAGAAGGGCACTGGCAGGTGTAGTCGCCATCCAGATCACGACACAGGCCTCCATTCTTACAAGGTTGGTTTTCACAGTCATTCACATCTGTGTAAGAACACCAAAAATAAGACAGCCATGTCAATGTGATTATAACTTAAACAGTAAGTTTGGACATGCTGTAACGGGATGCTTCTCTGCAGAGGAAGGGAGGTGTCATGTAACTGCAGCTGAAGTATGTATAATTATTAGTGTGGTGACTGAGGTGTTTGGTGGCACAATGCTCACGCAGGTGCTTGCAGGATCTCGAATTTTACTCTAAGGGGACAGAGAGTTCTGTGTGGAGCAGAGGGTGGGATGGTCCAAGTCCAGTCTGCATTTCCAGTAAACTGCTGCATACTGCATGCACAATTGCTGAAATTAAACACTGTGCAGGATGCTAAATTGGACTGAAAAACGGAATAAGCAGACATGCTGTAACATTTTTTGGTATAGATTTCTAATGAGAGATGTCTAATTGAAGATGTCAGAGAGTCAAAAAATACTGTAGCAGATTCCTGCTTTAAGGTCACAACATCTGCAAAATGATGAAGAGATATGTCAAAAGTTATCGAGATATTCACATTGAGCTTTTGACTCCCTGGTTCCACTGTATCTAACATTATGTGGTGGACCATTATTTGGGTGTTGTCTGCTAGGTACACATTATGACACATGACTTTATTCCAAAGTATACACACTCGCACGCCAGTTATAGCCCTATGTTTGGCAATACTCCTTGGCTGCATCCGAAATCGCATACTTCCCTACAATAGGTGAAAAGCAGTATGTGACAAAACTAAGAAGTATATCCGAATGCCCAGTACTCATAAAAGAGTAGGCAAAAAGTACTTGGATGAGCTACATCTTCCGGCAAGATTCTGAAGTGTGCATATGATGAACACTTTACTATGCCATGAGGCCACGGGAGAGGATTTATAAATGTACGCTGAAGCTGGTAGGTCACATGATAATGACAACATGGCAAATGTAGTACGTCCAGATTAAAATCATACTACACACATTCATACTATATAGAACATAGCCTACTTTTTTAGTGGTCGTGAAGTTATTACTTTAAAATAAGTACCTAATCAAGAGAGTATGCGATTTAGGACACAAAACTGGCTTATTGCAGTTATCATAAATCATAAAGGGGCAAATGGTATAAAATGTAAGATGCATAGATTTTTTTTGCTGTGTACATTACCGTTCAAAAGTTTATAAAAAAAAAAAAAAAAAAAAAAAATATATAATATATAATATATATATATATAAAAAAATATAAAAATAATAATAAAGTATTTATTAATTTTTTTTAAATCTCTCTCTCTCTCTCTCTGTATATACAGAGAGAGAGAGAGAGAGAGAGAGAGAGAGAGAGAGAGAGAGAGAGAGAGAGAGAGATTTTTTTTAAATAAATAAATACTAATATATAACCTATATATATATATATATATAAAGATCATCCAGTGGTCAGTATGGGAGAATTATACTCCAAGCACAAATTTTAACTGCTCTAATACAAGATACACAAATTTGTATGGCCCTGTCAAGCAGACAAAAACATGAACATGATGAATAGGACATGTGGCTTTGCATGGTTAAACGACTTACAGCTATTATCACTTAGGGTGTACTCACTATTTTGACAATAATGGCTGTATGTTGAGTTATTTTCAGAGGACAGTAAATATATACTGCTATACAAGCAGAACATTGACTACTCTAAAATATATCCAAGTTTCATTTCTATAGGATTGTCCCTTGAGAAGATATACTAAAATGTTTGCTGAAATGTGAGGGGTGTACTCACTTTTGAGAGATACTGTATATATATATAAAAAAATTTTTTAAAGAAATAAATACTTTTATTCACTTACTAAGTATGCATTAAATTGATAAAAAAAAAAAAAAAATACACAGTAAAGACATTTATAATGTATCAGTAAATCAGCATTTTACAATGAGTTCTGAAGGATTATGTGACTCTGAAGACTGGGGTAATTATGCTGAAAATCATCAGCTTTGCCATCACAGAAATAAAATATATTCAAAAATATATTCAAACAGAAAAGTTATTTTAAACATAATACAATATTACCGGTTTTACTCTATTTTTAATCAAATAAATGCAGCTTTGGTGAGGATTTTTTTTTTTAAGCATTAAAAAAAAAATCTAACCAACCCCAATTTTTTTACTGTGTTAGTGTATATTATTTAGTGGGTTGCTGTTTACCACTTTTGGTCTTCTTGGAAAAGTATTACGAAACTAACATCCAAATCATTCTAGCAGAAATTATTTTAGTTTTTTACAATTGAAATGACAGAATGGCTATAATTAAAAACACATACACCATATTTTCATCCCAACAACAGAAGTTGTTTTGTTCCTAAACTGTTAAGAGGATTGCAGAACACAAAAAAACATCACTCTGCCCAAAGCCTGGACAAACATCAGCACACAAGCGCACACACACACAGACACGCAAACACAACTGTGCAGCCAGACAAGATTAAATCTTGTCTTGAGGACTCAATTACAACAAATTTGTTGTGAGTTATTACCAAACTCTATTAGAATATTAGAACATCATCTATTCTGAACAGAACTAAAAGAGATTTAATTCATGAGCAACTTAACAGTAAGCCAAATATTTCAAATGAATGAGCTTTATGAGATTTAGTTTAGTGTCTGATTGTTTGAATTTGGCAAATTCATTAGGTGGAAATATTTTAGAACCTCCTTAATGCCCAAAGGCTGGACTGCACTGTTCTTCTCAAGTATAAAACCTCTTTGGCTTGATTAAGGCTTGCCTAATTACACTGAAGCTGCCCCTGTGGTGAATATTCCTGGCTGTGTTTAAAGGCCTTCCAGTGCTACTGCTAGTCTAATATCTGTAAAATCAGAATTTCTCCCTTTTTTTTAAACCCTTTGATGCATGAATTAATTAAATATATATTTGTTTACTTAATACATTTCTAACTTTAGAACGAGAATGACCAACATCATTTTTTTATTTTTGCAATAGTATGTATTACGCTTACTTAGGTCCACTGCAATTCTGTATTGAGAGGAGTTTAGAGGTATCTGGTAAATCCCTACTTTCATCAGCCATTTTGAATTTATGTTATGAATAAAAATCAAAATGCCATATAAAGGGGAAAGTTGAACTACTGTAACAAATAACAGTCATTATGCAAATGCATTACTGGACAAGAACACAATGTAAGTCAATGGCTACCATCAACTGTTTGGTTACCACCATTCTTCAAAATATCTCTTTGGAACACCTTGAGGGTGAGTAAATGATGACAGAATTTTCAAGTTCAGGGGACTATCCCTTTAATAAACATGTAGTTTATTTAACAAGACATTGGATAATTAATACTCTGTGCCAGCTACTTTAAACTGTGTTGCATGTATTTTGTTTATTGATCCTTGCATAAACAATAGTCAATTATAGGAATTATTAACCTAAATCTTATGAAATAATGGCTTAAGTACATTTTACTTCTGAAGACATTTTTGAGTGTTTCCGCATGATGTTGCAGTGGTACAAGTTGTAATTATGATTCTACGAAGACGTGAATGCTTTTTATAATTCAGAATCTCTTAATGGTAATTCTGACATTGCGTGATGGTGGTTTGGATGTATCAGCATAATCTGAATGGTTAAAACGGCTTTAAAAGATGTGTCCACTCTAGTGGACATCAGGCAGCAAAGAGTTAAAACCATACATGTAAATGGACTGTGGACTGGAACATTTTAACAAAGCCTATTTAAAACTCACTATGGTTACAGCTCTCCCTATCCACCACTGACTGCTCAACATCCTGGGTGTGTCTGGTGTTTACACCAGTGCCATTGTAAGTACAGCACCACACATTATAGATACACATACACATTATACCAATGAAACAAAGTGGAACAAATGATACAGCATGCAGTAACTGGAGTCTCTCTGCTGTGGACTTGCAGCCACAAGAATATTCGCCATGTAGGAGAAAAGTCTTAACACGAATTAACCACCAAATTCTTTACACGGACTCCATGTATTGCATAACTGGACATAAATGAGTCTTAATCAGCCTTACCCATAAGACATGAACAGAAAATCATCAATCAATTTGTGATAAAGTTGTCGTTTTCAATACACTAGTATTATTATATTTATACAGAAATTTGTTCTGCTATGAAGTCCCAATGTGTGTGATCATTTAGTTTTAGTCATTGTTTAGTTCAGCAATTGAAGTTTTCCTTTTGAGGTTTTATACAAACATCCTTCTAAAACCATTCATTCGCCAATTGGAGTGATACTTATAGAGTTTTTATTTAGTGCAATAGATACTGACAAAGCTTGTTGTAAATCTGAAATAAGTGGTACAAAACTTACTGATTTGGCAGTGTGCACCTTTGAACCCAGGTTGGCATTTGCACACATACTCATTAAAAACGTCTCCTCTTCTGGCGTTAACGATCACCTCACACGTGCCATCGTTTTTACATGGGTTTGGGTTACAAGGACCTGTTAAGGAAGACAGGAGTAAGTTCTGATTTGAGTCTCACAATATGGACAAATCCATAGAAAAAAAAGTGATCTTTAATAGTTTCTCCAAGACAACAATGAGATTTAAAGCAGAGCAAATGAATACTTGTGCCCATGTGCCCCTCTCATATTTTTCATCTGAGTACAGGAGTAATCTGGTGTGTCCTTGTTTCAGCAGAGATCTCAACAATGTTCCAAAGGTAAAGCACTGCTACTTGGGTGGAGTGATTTGCTCGCAGCACCTGAGAAGCCCCGTGGTGAGGAGCAGAGAGTTCGCTCAGAGTTGGAGTAAATCACTCTGCAGAAGTAGCAGTGCTTCGCCTTCTGAGAATATAGTTCCCAGTATGTATACGCTTAGAAGATGGCTGTGTCTCATGTGACCTTGTTATTTGTATACGCTGTGACTATACAAATCACAACATGTAAATAGGAAAATGTTAGCGTTATTTTGTCACTTATTGGCAACAGTATGCTAGCTGGAGCCGTTTACCTCCAGTCTTTGTGCTAAGCTAGGCTAGCAGTGGGTGCGTCAGACAGAGTTACGGCACGCATGGAGATGAAAAGGGTATGTATGGACTTATCTAACTCTGGGGGATACGGTGAATAAGCTAAAGTCCCAAAAAGTCAGCGTATTCCTTTAAAATTGCCATTTTTTTCATTTTCTATGCTATGCTACCCACATATTTATTTATTGAAATTTTATGAGACAAAGTGGTTACACAAATGAAAAGCAACCGAAAACATTTCTTCTCCTAAGCTATGAAAGAGCAACCTTTGTTCTGAGCAATAAGGTTTTCCACAGGCAATAGGGTGACCCATTTAAACCTAATCTGAAATTTAAATGAGGATTAAACCAGTAAAATTCAGATAAACAACATTTCAAATTCTGACCATTCTCAGTGGCATTGCAAGTATCTCCAGCAAATCCCTCGGCACAGATGCAGAAAAAGGGATCTTCTCCAATGCCAGTCACACACGTCCCTCCATTATGACACAGGTTCACCTTGCAGTAATCTCCTACAGAGACACACATAAGCAGGAGTGAATGGAATTACAAAGATTAGACTGGAATTAGTTCTTATTTTATAATTTGGCAATGGGCGGAGTGGTCCTGAATATTAAGCTTCAAGAGATACAAAAGAACCAAGAAACGCTTTTCACGCTTCTGAACAGGATCAGGAGAGTACAAAAGATAAGAGATGTGAGCAGCATAGCCAATGTGCATGTTGAACTTTCGAAAGCATATGAAGAGTTCAGATGTTCAGATATATTTTTCAAGGATAGGAAAGATTCTATGACATAAGTGAACATAAAAAAGTGCTTGTATTGTGATAACTGTGTGTGTGTATGTGCATGAGTGCAGCACAAAATATCGGAAGGAATAATGATAAAACAAAACAGCCGCTGCAGTAAATTAAATGCTGCTCATCTTCTGTTTAGGAAGCACAGCATTCATTGCTTTATTCTGGCTGAACAACATGTAGGAATAAAAAAACAAAAAGGCATGAACAGAATGCAAGAACATGAAATGCTCTTAGACACACGTTTATGTGTGAAACGTTACACAACATACTTCCTGAGAAGCTAGGAGATTTGCCCTCTGAGCTCATTAAGATGTAGAGGTTAAGACGGGCTTCTTTGAAAATGCTTGAACAAGAAATTAAAGGCACTTTTCTTATACAACTTTGCACAGATTTACTTTCCAGAATTTTGTAGTTGTGAGTAGGAGAGTTATGACGAGATCTCGTCATACTCGTGAATCGAGATCTTAAAAAGTGACGATATTTCTCGTCGAGTTTAAAAGCTATCTCGGCATGGCTAAGTTGAGTTTTGTGGCAAAATCTTTTACAGTGTTTGCATTATATTGTTCTGTCTTTTGCTGCTAATGATTATTCATATTTAGAAAGTAGAACCGAAGCAACATTCATTACAAGATGATTAGTGTAGGGCCATCACGATTCCTCAATTAAATTAAGGTTAAATTAAATAAATAACGAAAGTGGCGAATTCCATGGACTAGAATTATTTATATCATTATTATTATTATTATTTATATCATTTTCCAAGGCTACACGATATATAAAAATTATTTAAAATTGCACTAACAAAGGAGAATACATCAATATGTTTCTAAATACGGGAAATGTTGTTAATCGCTATTTCAAAATAAAAGTTTAAACCCTTGCTCTGAGTTTGCCTGTTTTGATGTCCACATATTCTTGTTCAAGAAATTACAGCGGCCGTAGCATTTCTATCGTAAAGTGGCCAAATATTAAAGATTAAGTAAACATTTCAATTAATACTGCCATTTTCCTACTTCCCACTTCTGAAGTTGCGATTAAGAGCTCATCACATTTCAATTTTTACTTGAGAGGGCGTTCATGTCCATTTTTTTAACTAGGAAACTAGTATTTATGATAATTCCGATAGCACATGAAGGCAGCATAATATAGTTTAGTCAATATTAAACAAGGATTTGATCATGCTATAAAGTGTAACAACAACAACAATGGAGCTGTTCAATAAATCCATAAAAATACTTCCTTTTGATACTTTTGAAACCAATTATTATAGCCTTGTTGTTATTATATATGTATTTTAGGTCATTTTAAAGGCTATTGGTCACTTAGGTCTATTTTTATTACCACAAAAAAATATCCAATTGCTTAATTAAATGTCAAAATAATTGGCCAATTACTCGATTACCAAAATAATTGTTAGTGAAAGTCCTTTATTAGTTAAATGATAGGTAAAATGCACCTTTATTGTTTTGGCATTTTATGACTATCAGTCAAATAAAAGACTATTTTTCCAGTCATATTTTGTCATTGAAGATTTCTTAAATATAGTGTTTCTCAAAAATATCACCTTGTCTCGATCTTGTGAACACAATATCATACATCATCTGGTCTTGTGAGCTAAGAGTTTCACCAAACAAACCCCTAGTTGTGAGTCATATTTTCCAGAGGAGTGCATATCTCTCTTCCCAGAGTCTCTGCAGTGGATTTGTTCTTGTCCTCACAATGTCCTCCGTATCATCTTCTGGACGGTTCCAGTTCCAATTTATTTATAAAGCACAACATAATACAATGTTGACCACAGTGCTGAATAAACAGTAAGACATTAAAATATAACAAAGACAAATAACTATAAAAATAAGAAATAGTTAAGCAAATAGCTTAAACCCACAGACACTTAGGCTAAACGTCTTAAATACAGCAAAAACATCTTCAGACTCTTAAAACAAATGACTGTGACAATATAGTACCTGGACACTCATGTATGATCAAAACATAAAAAAATATGTTTTTAAATGACTTTTAAACTCATTAAGGTGAGTTAGGTGACACTAACTAATGGTTAACACTTATTGAGATCCACTTTCTATTAAATTCATCTTCGTTCCATTTAATAATAATTTGGATAGACTAAATATGATCTAATGAATAAGACAACTAAAAGAAGTTTGAACAAAATGTCAATTTAACGAGACAGATGGCTTTTGTTAGCCCAACTTGATCAAAACTCAATCCTACTTTGATATCATGGCCAGTAAGAGTAAAACAAGATGGTCTAAAATGGATTGAAGACAAAAGGAACACTGCATCAAGTACAAATCTGTGAAATGTTCAGTACCACAAATAAACTCCTTCCCACAATAAGAAACATTCACTATTGAAGTAATGTATTGTAATAATATAATGTTCTTTTGTTTGCTGTATCATAGGCTATGTCAAATTTGGTGTAACAGAGGGATGCCCATAACTACTGCAAAAAACAAACCTATGTAAAATTATTTAAATGGCAAATTTTAGGCTCCACCTAGTAGTATTTTATTTTCAGTGAAGCAGTGACTCTCGATGTATTTAGCAGAGTTCGACTGGAAGAAAAAGAGCAAATAAAAAAGCACTAAAAATGTACTTAGAATTTTAGATATTACTCACCATTCACGGTACAAATGCTGAAAATGATTAAACTGCCAAAAACTATAGAGGACCGAGCAAGGATCCAGGTCTTCATATTGGTACTCTGCTGTCTGTTTGTTTCTCAAAACCAGGAGCTTTTTCAACTAGGTCTTCCTGACGTCATCCTCAAACGTGGAGCAGCCAGCGAGACGCGCTCAAGCACAGGGCGCGCGCATCGTTTCCGCGCACGGCTCAGCTATTTGAGATTATAACGACTCCATAGAATTGATAGTCTGCGCTTTAAAGGAAACGGTCCGAGTATAGTATAGGTATTATGCAGACGTGTTTTCCGCATGTCGTGTTGAACTGTTAAAATAATCTGCTTTGTACTAATGAATTATTTTGAGGCAATTTTCTACTACATTAGAAACTCCCAAAAATTGGCTAATTTAGCAATCCTATTATTCCCCTACTGAAAGTCATTAGTAAGCATCCCATTACATGTGTTGTTGTTTAAAAAAAAAAGCCATGTCTGCCATTTGCTCTTTGTGTGTATCTTCTCATTGTAATTAAAGAAATTTATGCTGCAGGCAGAACGTCCACTCAGCATTCACTTCCGTGTTGGGTTTGCGGTTAAGCACGCGACCCAGTTTAATGCAACCAGATTGGTTAACTTACTTCCGAGTTCGACATTTCTCAAAGGACCTGTTTGGATGATGAAGGTCAGCCCCTAATGTCTAATAATAATAGTCAAAGTTATCTGATTTTAATATCACATTTAAGTAACGTTAACCCTATTTACGTGCTATTTCAAAATTTTAAACTAGTTTGTAACCGCAACGTTTTAGTCGTGTGGTTAATGCAGAGTGGGCGGGCTAAGTTATATGTGTCTACTGCACTGTGTTTAAAGTAACAGTCAGGAAAACAAACGTCTGGATTCACCGTGCCATTCAGTCGAATGCATGTCCGACTGTACACTTAATTTGATCACGTTTACAGGTCTGGCCTGGAGAATAAGTAATAAAACGACGGTAAGTATCGGCACATGGCAGTTTGACATATTCGTCATCATGGACGTATACAATACAACAGTCCACTGGGTTAGCTGACTAAGCTCACATAGCTCACTGAGTAAACACAACACACACACACACACACACACACACACATGTAGATAACAACTCTGGGTCGGATTTGTATTCAGTAGGATTAACGTTAGAGTCTAAAGTGTTTGCGATTCATTTATTGTCTGTTTTCCTGCATTGAATCACGTGACTTAGTTGTGTTTGTTATATAGATGAAAAGACGGCCACATCATCAGGTCTGGTCTGTAAGCATCGCTATGTGTTATTATATTTTCATATTTCATTTCTTTTCTTTTCTTTCTTATTATCTTTCTAGCTAAAAAAAAAAAGTTGTTTTTAAAAGCTCTGCAAAATCGAAGTGGTCTTAATATGTAATATGGCGGTGTGATTTAAATATTAACGTGTATGGGTCAGCCAATGGTTGAGAAATATTCATGGCTTTATTATAATTTGGAAAGTTAAATGTGAAATATGAGTCAAGCAAGCAAGTAATTGAGCATTAGTTTTTGGTTTGTCATTTTATTTGCAGGTGAAAAGGCAGGTTTATATAACAATCATTGGAGTCACAAGTTTTGTAAATAACAATATGAAGGCACATTGCCATGATTTATACTTAGTCTTGTGTTCTGGACTGAAGAATTTTGTTCTTTTGTAGAATTGTTAGCAGTGATCCAGTATGGCAGAAGCTCATCAGGCTGTGGCCTTTCAATTCACCGTTGGCCCTGATGGCATTGACCTTCAGCTCAGTCATGAGGCTCTTCGGCAGGTCTACCTCTCTGGACTTCACTCCTGGAAGAAGAAATTCATTCGCTTTAAGGTACTAGGATTGTGTTTCTTACATGTTCTACCGCTGGAACTTTTGGCTACCTTTTCAAGACAATTTGGAGATTTAAAACTGTCTTGGAGAATATCGTTTTTCATTGTGTTTCACAGAATGGGATTTTGAAAGGGGTGTACCCAGGGAGCGCACCAGGGTTCATGCTGGTGTTGGCAGGGTACTTGGGAAGAGCGCATTACTTAAAAGTGGACCCTTCCTTAGGCCTGTTCGTCCAACTTGGCAAACATGTCCCGGTCAGGTATGTCTGTTTCGTTTGGGCTTTTTGTTACTCCACAACACATTAAAAAGTGCCTAAATTGCATTAGTGCATATTAGAGGTTATTCTCAATCAGGCTCCTCTTATGCCTCTCTTTCTGCAGTAGGTACATGTCTGCACAAAAGCAAATGTTAGTTGGTGGTGTCATGGTGGGCACGGGTCTGTGGATTGCCATCATATTTTGCATGAGGACTGTCCTGAAGGGTCTGCTGTCCTGGCATGGCTGGATGTATGGTGCCCGTGGCAAAATGACCTGGAAACTTCAAATATGGCTTGTATGTATGACATTGAGGATTTATTTTATTTTTTTTCATTGTTTTCTGGAACACTTTATACTGATCCCTTATTTGTACTTAATCATTTGTTCTTTGATTTTGCAGGTGCTAGTGAAGATTTTTTCTGGCATGCAAACACCAATGCTAAACAGCTTCCAGACAACGCTCCCTCACTTACCTTTGCCATCTGTGAAGGACACCATGAGAAGAGTAATTATTCATCTTTTAAACAACCCGATCAAAACTATTCTTCAGTTTAATATATTTATTTGAGATGATTTGTTCAGTTAAATGTCAGAGTCAGACTGGTAACCCAGGAATAGCTACTCTTCAATTAGTTTTTTCAATGTGGATTTTGATCACTTGTTTTCAGAGTTAACTTGCTCAGGTGATTATCTACTGATGTTGGAGGTAGGTAGCACAGCGTGGATGAAGTATTAACTTACTAAAACATGCACGCTGTTGAGAACGGTACTAGAAAAATAAACTAGCTTAGGTTTGATTTGAACTTATAAACCATCATTTGTTGAGACTCATAAGGAACATGCTTGGATTTAAGTTAATACTAATCTTTTTGACTTCCCTGACAGTGAGATATTGATTATAAGTGTGAATTTTAGCTGTGATTTCTTGTTTTCTTGAAATTTTGAACCTGTAGTATCTTGAATCAGTCCGGCCACTGCTGAGCGATGAGGAACACCAAAGAATGCAGAGTCTTGCACTTGACTTTGAGAAGAACCTTGGACCAAAACTTCAGTGGTACCTCAAACTGAAGTCTTGGTGGGCCACCAATTATGTAAGTATAACACATTACTCTACATATCAGTTACTTCTCAATGAAGAACTGCAGCAGCAGTTTAAGTTCTTGTATTATGTTGTGTTATATTTTCTCCTATATATGTCGCAGGGATACAAACTACTTGCCTTTTGAAAAAAAAAAATTGGGTCCACTGTGACAAATACTCCATGTGATTTGTGCATATCTGATTAGTTCATTCTAATTTACACACAAATATTTCCACAGTTTTTCAAAAAATATTGAGCGGCACACCTGTGATTATGAGAAATCTTTGAACACCAAATCAGTATATTAGAATGATTTCTGAAGGATCATGTGATACTGAAGACGAGTAATGATGATTAAGCGTAGTAGCGTCAGTTCTGGCGTCTTGGTCAAGCTTGCAGCAGCTGACTCTCAGCTGATACACGTCTACCTATAGGAGTACGACGCCTATCACTGTATTCATATATAAGCTCCTTCAGTATTATCAGCAGCTATCGCGTTTCTCAGAAGCTAATTACCCTCCTCCATCCCCAGCTCCTCCTCTTGTCCAGTCAGTATGGCATTCTGATTCCCCTTGAATCAGAATAAATTCTCGAATTATGTTGTACTTTAAAATCTTGAATTAATGATATCTGCAATACATTCATGTTGGTTCTGTTCTGTTTACCCCAAGGGGGGTTATTTCTGCACTCCCTGCTCTTATCCATGCTAGGCTGCATGGATGCGCAGGGAGTTCTTGCACAGAACAGAACCCAACCGCCAATCCTAACTGTATGCTAACTGTCAATCATATTTGACGATGGTGGTCCTGACAGAACTGAAAATTCAGCTTTGTCATCACGTTAATAAATTAAAATATTTATTATTTTAAAATAAATGTTGCTATTTTAATGTTCTTTAAATTATAATTTTGAAAACATATTACTGTTTTACTGTGTTTTTGATCAAATAAATGCAGCCTTGATAAGCATAAGAGACTTATCAACAAAAAAAAACGTATCAACAAACAAACTTTTGAACGGTACTATACATGATGGGGAAGGGGAAAATTCCTGCATAACAGAAATGACTGACTGTCTAACCTATTTCACCTCTGAGTTTGCATCGTTGTGTGTGTGTTTCAGGTCAGTGACTGGTGGGAAGAATATATCTACTTGAGAAGTCGTGGGCCAATCATGGTTAACAGCAACTACTATGTAATGGTAAATAGTACTTGCCAGCCTCACATTCATATTCAGCTACAAGGTGCAGTAGAGTACCTAGATATATTATTATCGTCTGCTAGGCCCTGTTTACACCTGGTATTAAGTCACAAGTAAAGGAGAGATGCACATGCATGTTTACACCTAGTATTTTAATCCATCTCTTTTGTCTTTCAACCACTTTTGTCCTGATTTCTTTGAGGGGAGGGTATATGGGTGGGTAAATGTATGGGTTTTTTCAGATTATTCGATCTAATGGACAAGATAAGCTAGCCTGGGTGCCAGCCCGAACCCCGCCCACAACATTTTTTGGTCGGGAAGTTCGGTCTGGACTCGCTCCGTTGAGGAGCTATTATGCCCGAACAAAAATTGTTCGGACCAATCAAATTGTCAGGGCGGGCTTTATACGATGATGGACAGATGAGCAACGGTAACGTAATCATCCACGTCACCAAAGAGCGCTTGATTTGAATTAGTTTACAACAAAGACGACTGCTGCTGGAGAATTGAGATTTCACGAGCTCACATTTACAAATAAGTCAGATAGAATAAATGCGTATAAGAGTTCACACAAATAAGTTGATAGAATAAATGCGTATATGACGTGCTGTCCGAGGAGAGGGCTGTGGGCTCGGTAGCCATACTCCCCCCGTATTCCTGGTTGTGAGAGAACAAGACAAGAGTGAGGATTCGGGGTGGTGGAGGGATGCTGAAAAACTGTCAAGGAGTGTTAGGTAAGTTGACAGAGTGAATATGCTTCCTCATGCTGATATAGGGTAACGTTAGACATGGTATTGTTTGATGACAAGTTGATATTGGATTGATTATTTGTACGTGCTCCTCCCGAACTTTGTTTATGAAACATCATGTGTAGATTCCGCCATCGCGTCTGTTATAGAAGATATCGGCAGCGCATTCATTTTAAAAGAGGAACAGAGAGCCGCGACATTTTAAAAAAATTTTTTTTTATTTTTATTAAATGCTTGTAGAAGCCGCGACATTTTGTTGGTTGAAAATATGCATGAAGAACATGCGTCATTTACTCCGTTGCTCTGATTGGTTGTAGGTCTATCCAATTGAGTGCAGAGGTTTTTTTTTTCCTGGTTCGGTTGAGACACACCCCATAATCAAATCTCTATGGAGCAGTCTCAGACTCACATTCTGACTAGAATCTGAGTATGACGACGTCAGGCTAAAGATAAGCATGCTCAATTTACATATGAACGCGTCCGGAGACGACAGAGAAACATATAGAGACCAGCAGCTTTCATTTCTGCTCCAATAGCTGCAAGACCACGTCGGATTGGTAGCATGTGTTAGAAATCAGGAATGGTGCTTGGTTTGTTTTTTGTCTTCAAACCAAACTTGGGTCTTCAGCCGACAATGTTTAAATCCCACCTGGCTACTCGCTTCCCGTAATGTTTACACATTAAGTTCGTAGACGGTGAGCGGGTGTTCTTTTGTGGCTGTTCAAATGTATTCGACCACATGAGTGTTTACACTACGAAAGCAATCCGGTCGAATGCGTTTTCGACCACCTCTGGAAGTGGTCGAAAGTGGACAAGCTCAAAACGTTTTAGACCCCATTTACACCTGTATTTAGCGTTGTCTACTTGTGATCTGATCGAGCAAAACACATCTTAATACCAGGTGTAAACAGGGCCCTAGATAATCTTAGGTAATTATTATTATTTTTTTTATATCAATTAGATTATACCTGCATTCTTGGTATCTAAAACTCCTTGTTTCTTTTATTTCCCTCTGAACAGGACTTTCTTTATGCCTTTCCCACACATCTACAAGCAGCAAGAGCCGGCAACATCATTCATGCAATCATGCTTTACAGGGGGAAGCTGGACCGTGCTCAGATCAAGCCGGTTAGACGATCAACCATATTTTGTACCTCATCTTTACTGTAAACAAATCACTTTTTTTTATTTAATAAGCAAGTTTTGTTGAGTAAACGGGTAGATTCGTTTATTTACCATTTTGCCCCATAATAAAGGTGGATAAAATTTGTTATAGTTTTAGACTTTCACAGCCATAGAACCAATAAGTAATAGCACTGTAATAATTTCTACCCTCTTGTCACAAATGATTGATTGCCCTAACTAATATTAGGCCTGTCGCTATGGATATTTATCTCTTTATTTAATGCAATAAATATTTCTATATTTCATGCCTCCTGATCATATGGTCATAATGGTGCAGCTTTTTGCACTATTGAACAGAGTTCCACTCTGTTCTGCCCAGTGGGAACGGCTATTTAATACATGCCGCATCCCAGGCCTGGAGAGCGGTAAGAATAGCCAGTCTGTGCACCATAGGCCAGTTTCTGTCTACTACGCTGGTCATGTGTCATCAGTAATTTTTATTAGCAGAGTAATAGATATGTTATTGTATATGTTCATTGGCAGCTGGCAGTTTTTTCTTATGCACAATAATATAATGACTTTGTTTTGACAGGCTGGTGACACAGGACTGTGCTGCTTAAAATCCCTCTCCATTCCATTCCATTGCGGTTTTTTTAAACTAGGACACTAGTTAGTCTTCATTGCGTACTAATGATTGCATAGTTCTCTCTCTGGTCCACCCAACAGTGATTTATGGCCATTCTCTCTGCTTCACAGCTTATGCTTCAAAACACCATCCCCATGTGCTCATCCCAGTATGAGCGCATGTTCAACACCAGTCGCATCCCAGGCATAGAAACAGGTACTGAACACTGACACAGTTGTCTTTGAGGCAAATTCATGTTATAGGGCAAAGTTCTCCCAAACCTGCTTTCCATTGTGCACAATTAAATCTGCTACTGGGAAAGATAACAAGCTTATGATAACAAGCTTAGGAATGCTGATGGAAATACTCCAAAGGTGTGGATTGGTTGTTTTGTAAATATATTATTGTTGCCTTATATTTTAGGTTACAAGTGTAATATGCCATACTATATTTTTTTTAGTTGACCAAAACAAGCACCTTTAGTGCCCCTTTATTTCAAGAAATTGTCACAAAAAATTCCCTTAGAAATTCAATAATGGATTGCTTTTTCGTCAAAGATCCCTGTTCAACTTCATCTGAATGTTGTAACACTCATGTATTATTTTACTATTATTGTATTAAAGTGTGTATTGTACTATTAACTAAGAAATCAGTTGGACATTAGATGCAGGTCCTATTCTAATACCCATCCTCATTCCTGCACTGTTGCTTTGGATAGAAGACCGTTCTTAGAGGTGATATGTGTAATTTCTTGATTTAAAAAAAATACTCTCCTATTCTAGTTTAATAGACATAGAGAGACAGTTCATAAGTGGTTTATAAGAGACACATAAGTCATTTGTAAGTTTTCTCAGAGAAAAAAAAAAAGTATAAATGGACAGGACAATTTGTTTGACTGACAAATGGCAGACGTGTTTAGGAAACCGATTTAGATTTTTGGCTCTAGTGGTGCAAGAAATTACACACTTCACCTTTAACTTTCACCTTAGTTCTCCCTTGATAATTTGCACTCAGTTTGAATATTATTATTATTTTTTTATATATACATATATATGTGTGTATTATTAATTAATTAATTAATTTATTTATTATTATTATTAATTATATTTTTTTATAAACACTACTGTTCAAAAGTTTGGAGTTGGTAATATATATATATATATATATATATAATTTAAATTTAATTAAATTACATTTTTATATTAAAATTTAATATTTGTGAAATATTATTATTATTATTATTATTATTACAATTTAAAATAACTGTTTTCTATTTTGATGTATTTTAAAATGTAATTTATTCCTGTGATGCAAAGCTGAATTTTCAGCATCATTACTCCAGTCTTCAGTGTTACATGATCCTTCAGAAATCATTCTAATATGCTGATTTGCTGCTCAAGAAACATTTCTTATTATTATCAATGTTGAAAAGAGTTGCTGCTTCATATCTTTGTGGAAAATCTGTCTCTACTGTCACTTTTCTCTAATACATAAAATAAGTAAGCTTGACCAGATTTCTTGTGGGGAGTAGAATTCATTGACGGTAGTTGTAGTGTAGCACAGTTCTTCAGCAGCGATGTTAGCGTGTCGGCCTTCAAAGAATCTTAACCCAAAGTTTTGTTTACTGTCACTAAATACAAATATTAATTAAAAAAATTCTTACTGACTCCAAACATTTAAACCATTTTGTTAATATATACATTTTTAATTTATAATCATAATAACGTTGTAAATATTTATTGTAAATTGACCTTCTTTCTTTCTGTAGACTCCGTTCAGCATATGTCTGACAGCAGGCATATTGTGGTGTATCATCGGGGCCGTTACTTTAAAGTATGGATGTTTTATGATGGGCGGTTACTGTTGCCACGGGAGATAGAGCAACAGATGGAGAGGATCCTGGCTGACACGTCAGAGCCACAGCCTGGAGAGGAAACCCTCGCCGCCCTCACCGCAGGGGACAGGTATTCACTACACACCCAACTGCAGGAGTCGCTACCGTTTTCCTGTCTTTCGTTTGTTTGATCTCTTGTAACTGCTTTAAAGTTTAAGTGGGCTGTCAGTTTGAAATTAGGTACTTTAGTTACTAATTACTCCTCCCTCTCTCTCTCTTTATTTTTTTTTTACTTATTATTTGTCACTAGTTTTTAGCAAACAGTCTAAACCATTTTAGATGAAGTAAAAGCTTGCTTTCTGTATCTGTGACTGTGTCAGAGTGCCTTGGGCATGTGCCCGTAATGCCTACCTCAGACACGGCAAGAACAAGAAGTCTCTGGATGCTGTTGAGAAGGCTGCTTTCTTTGTTACACTGGATGACACAGAGCAGCGCTATGATCCAGAAAACCCTGTGGAGTCCTTGGACCGTTACGCTAAATCGCTGCTCCATGGGAAGTGTTATGACAGGTGAGAAAGAAACCATAGCATGTGTTAAGAGAGACCATCTCCTTCCACGCCCCTTTGAAAAGGTTGTTGTGAGTCTTGTTACATTTCTCTATATTTGGCTGAGCAGTTGTTTGGGTGCTTCGCCAATGTATTCGATTTCTCAATAAGTAAGCTTGACCAGATTTCTTGTGGGGAGTAGAATTTATTGAAGGTAGTTGTAGTGTAGTACAGTTCTTCAGCAGCGATGTTAGCGTGTCGGCCTTCAAAGAATCTTAACCCAAAGTTTTGTCTGTGGGACAGAACTTTATACATGAGGTAAGAAGGGCTGCATACAATAGAAACCTGTTAGGACCTCCCACAGGAGATCGATCGACCCTGCAATCTACTCTGAGCAATGCTGTTTCTTTATCATTCACACCCATCAGTTTCTTTGGACCATACTTCTATATTGGCCATTTAGTTCACACTTTTACAAGACACAGATAGAGTTGATTGCATCTGAGGCAAAGCCACAATGTAAATGCATCTGACTAAAGATGACTGAAAATGAAAATAATCTTTCTTTCTCTAGGAACCAGTACTGTACCTCTAAGTAGCTTTTATATAATGTGTAAATTTGAATGGTCATCTTCCCTTAGGTGGTTTGATAAGTCCATAAACTTCGTTGTCTTCAAAAATGGAACAATAGGCCTTAATGCAGAACACAGTTGGGCTGATGCTCCAATCGTTGGCCACCTCTGGGAGGTACATCCACACACACACACACACACACTACTTTTTTGGTGTACTACTGTCTGTGAGTCAATCAGTCAGAAATTATTACTTTTATTCAGCAAGGATGCATTAAATTGTTTGTTTTTTTAATATAATGTAACCAGGAATTCTGCCTCAAATAAATGCTGTTATTTTGGACTTTCAAACTATTCTGAAAAAAAGTATCATGGTTTTCACAAAAATATTAAGCGGCAACTATTTTTTAACATTAATAAGAAATGTTTCTTGATTGCCAAATCAGCATATTAGAATGATTTCTGAAGGATCATGTGACATAGAAAACTGGAGTAATGATGCTGAAAATACAGCTTTGCTATCACAGGAATAAATAACATTTGAAAAAGTATTAATGAAGTATATTTCACAATTTTACTATTTTTATAGATAAGGAGCATAAGAGACTCTTTAAAAAAAAAAAGTTAGAAATTCTTACCGAACCAAATACTTTTGAATGGTAGTGTACATCAGTTGTGTTTCACTTTTAATTCCTATTTATCATGCATGAAATGATATATGTCTGCTTCTAATGTAAACCTTGATGATATTTTTCATGAAGCATGCACTCTCGATGGACCCTGTTAAGCTGGGCTACACAAAAGATGGCCACTGTAAAGGAGAACCTCACCCTAATCTGCCTGGACCTCAAAGACTCCAGTGGAATATCCCATCTGAGGTCTGTGTATGATACACTTCATAGTAAAAACACCGTTAACTCTTTCTTCACATCTTGCTTGAATGGATATGATGGAGCCAAGCTATTCACTTGTTTGATATTCTGTCTCTTGTGCTTCGTATTTCATGGCAGTGCCAAACTATGATTGCCAACTCGCTGTCTGTAGCCACGGCTTTGGCTGATGATGTGGACTCTCACATCATCCCCTTTAGTGATTTTGGAAAGGGCCTGATCAAGCAGTGCAAGACCAGTCCAGATGCCTTCATCCAGCTCGCACTGCAGCTGGCCCATTATAGGGTGAACTGTCCTATCAGTGAACTTCTGAAGTATAAATAGTTGTAGCAAGTTATGCCTGCTTATTGCTCATTTGAAAATGTGAAATGTGATGTCAATGTTTTTTCATTGTACAGGAAAAACGAAAATTCTGCTTGACTTATGAGGCATCCATGACACGTTTATTCAGAGAAGGCCGTACAGAAACTGTGCGCTCCTGCACCGTGGAGTCCTGTGCTTTTGTCCATGCCATGACCAACAATGAGACGGTACCATGTCAAAAATACCCCTTAAAACCCATTGGGATGTGGGGTGCACTATACCAGTGCAGATTGCGGAAATAGGGCAACACAATAATACTTTTTATTTTTTTCTCTTGTATTTTTTAGAGAGAAGAGAAACTTCGTTTACTGATCCAGGCCTCTGAGAAACACCAGCAGATGTACAGAATGGCAATGACTGGTCATGGCATTGACCGCCATCTCTTTTGCCTCTACGTAGTGTCTAAGTACCTTGGACAGGACTCCCCTTTCCTTCAAGAGGTGTGTTACAGCATTTAAGTGATTCAGAAAATAAAAAGTAAGAATATAAGAAATTAAAAAGTACATACACTACACTATCATTAAAAAGTTGACACTTTTATCAGCAAGGATGCATTAAATTGTGAACAAAGTAATAAAGTGACAGTAAATACTTTTACATAAAAATACATTCAAATAAATGCTGTTCTTTTGAACTGTGTATTCATCAAAGAATCCTGAAAAAAAAAGTTCCCCAAAATATTAAGCAGCACAACTGTTTTCAACATTGATGATAATAAGCAGCAAAGCAGCATATTAGAATGATTTCCAAAGGATCATGTGACGCTGAAGACTGGATTAATGGCTGCTGAAAATTCAACTTTGCCATCACAGGAATAAATTGCATTTTAAAATATATTAAAGGTGCAGTAAGCGATTTCTGAGAAACACTTGATATTTGAAATCAACTCAAACAAACACACCCCTCCCTTCATTGCTCCGCCCCCAAAATGCACGAATGCGCAATGCAAAAGTGGATATCTCTTTATCCTAGCAGAAGCTAAGCAAAATAATGCTTGCTGAAAAATAAAGCGAAGATGACGAACAAACAACAAGGAAGAACCAAAAAATTAACATACAGTACACAAAGAGTATACAGTGAGGAAAATAAGTATTTGAACACCCTGCTATTTTGCAAGTTCTCCCACTTGGAAATCATGGAGGGGTCTGAAATTGTCATCGTAGGTGCATGTCCACTGTGAGAGACATAATCTAAAAAAAAAAATCCAGAAATCACAATATATGATTTTTTAACTATTTATTTGTATGATACAGCTGCAAATAAGTATTTGAACACCTGTCTATCAGCTAGAATTCTGACCCTCAAAGACCTGTTAGTCTGCCTTTAAAATGTCCACCTCCACTCCATTTATAATCCTAAATTAGATGCACCTGTTTGAGGTCGTTAGCTGCATAAAGACACCTGTCCACCCCATACAATCAGTAAGAATCCAACTACTAACATGGCCAAGACCAAAGAGCTGTCCAAAGACACTAGAGACAAAATTGTACACCTCCACAAGGCTGGAAAGGGCTACGGGGAAATTGCCAAGCAGCTTGGTGAAAAAAGGTCCACTGTTGGAGCAATCATTAGAAAATGGAAGAAGCTAAACATGACTGTCAATCTCCCTCGGACTGGGGCTCCATGCAAGATCTCACCTCGTGGGGTCTCAATGATCCTAAGAAAGGTGAGAAATCAGCCCAGAACTACACGGGAGGAGCTGGTCAATGACCTGAAAAGAGCTGGGACCACCGTTTCCAAGGTTACTGTTGGTAATACACTAAGACGTCATGGTTTGAAATCATGCATGGCACGGAAGGTTCCCCTGCTTAAACCAGCACATGTCAAGGCCCGTCTTAAGTTTGCCAATGACCATTTGGATGATCCAGAGGAGTCATGGGAGAAAGTCATGTGGTCAGATGAGACCAAAATAGAACTTTTTGGTCATTATTCCACTAAATGTGTTTGGAGGAAGAAGAATGATGAGTACCATCCCAAGAACACCATCCCTACTGTGAAGCATGGGGGTGGTAGCATCATGCTTTGGGGGTGTTTTTCTGCACATGGGACAGGGCGACTGCACTGTATTAAGGAGAGGATGACCGGGGCCATGTATTGCGAGATTTTGGGGAACAACCTCCTTCCCTCAGTTAGAGCATTGAAGATGGGTCGAGGCTGGGTCTTCCAACATGACAATGACCCGAAGCACACAGCCAGGATAACCAAGGAGTGGCTCTGTAAGAAGCATATCAAGGTTCTGGCGTGGCCTAGCCAGTCTCCAGACCTAAACCCAATAGAGAATCTTTGGAGGGAGCTCAAACTCCGTGTTTCTCAGCAACAGCCCAGAAACCTGACTGATCTAGAGAAGATCTGTGTGGAGGAGTGGGCCAAAATCCCTCCTGCAGTGTGTGCAAACCTGGTGAAAAACTACAGGAAACGTTTGACCTCTGTAATTGCAATCAAAGGCTACTGTACCAAATATTAACATTGATTTTCTCAGGTGTTCAAATACTTATTTGCAGCTGTGTCATACAAATAAATAGTTAAAAAATCATACATTGTGATTTCTGGATTTTTTATTTTTTATTATGTCTCTCACAGTGGACATGCACCTACGATGACAATTTCAGACCCCTCCATGATTTCTAAGTGGGAGAACTTGCAAAATAGCAGGGTGTTCAAATACTTATTTTCCTCACTGTATACAAGCAAGAGTTCATTGTTAGTCGCCAGCAGCACTCCAGCTCCAGATTAGGGATGTGACGGTGAGGACATTTTCCACCGGTTAATCGATGTGTGACAACACCCGGTATCACTTGGGGGGGGGGGGATGGGAGACGTTGGAGTTTTTTCCTCTTTTTCCACCTCGCTTTTAAATTGCCTATGGTGCGTGTCCACTGGTGCAGAACAGAGCGAGCGTTTTCAATGAATTCCTCAACTTCCATAGGAATGAACTGAAAAGGCTCGCTCTGCTCTGTGCCAGTGGACATGCACCGTTATGAATGCCCAATAATCGCCAATTCGGGAGCAGCAATTGCTTGAATGGTTGGTTGGTTGGTTCATTATTATTCTTAATAAAAAACAACACAACAAAACAGTACAATGACAAACTCATTGTTTTTACATTTCGCTTTGAAAACAAATATTTCGCCATCATCTTGTCAGTCAAGAGTGAGGCGTAACGGGCGAAGTGAGGTGAAATCTGACTCCTGCTGCTGATCTGTGCTGTGACTCTTGTTCGGCTCACAAGTCACGCTGAATTGAGCAGATGCCTTGAGTTTTTAATTGTAGTGTCTGTTCTCTAACTGAACTAAATGATTTTCATTACTATAAAAAATCAAAACGACGGTGGGGGGCGGTGCCGCGGTCAGCAAGTGATGTAACCAGTGTAGCGGCTGAACACTGGTAACACCGGTAACACTGACTATCGAAGCAAGCCTACTCCAGACAAACAATGATGCTCATGATGTTATAATGTTACTATAGCTAACATTACAACAACAGCATATCTTGGTTCTGTGAAACAGCAAAACTAACATTACTCGCATATGGAGCAGAAACAACAGAAACTCTAATAACTACAGTGCTGGAAAGCTTTTCTAATACTAATGCGGGTCCTAAAGCTTCTGCCTTTTTCCAGTGATCTTCCTCTGACCATTTCTCTTTTGTAATGTCCCTCTCAGCCATCTCTCTTTCTACAGTCTTTCTTCAAATGTCCTGCTGGCTCACTCTCTCTCCTCCCCCATCATGAGTGGACACGCCCCCTACTGTTGATTGGCTACAAGTGTGTTGTGGTGCTCGGTCCGATCCACTTTCAACAGCGTTTCTCAGAAATTGCTTACTGCACCTTTAAAATAGAAAACAGTTCTTTTAAATTGTAATAATATTATAATAAAATTAAAATGTAAATAATATAATTAGTTTTTTTTTTTCTGCATAGAGAATTACAAGGCGAGAATTACTCCGTCAATTTTCGTGCCTCCTCCTGCTCTCGACAAAACTCAGACAGTCACATTCTCAGATACACTTTTTCCACTCTCGTGACGGTAAAACGCCATGAACGTGCGTCACTCTTTTACTTTCGTTTTCAACAACGTAATTCTCTTCAGGGAAAACCAATCAAGGAAAACATATGCCAGTGCTCGACATTAACGCTAAAAATAAAAATAAAAAGAATGAAAAAAAAAAACTAGGGAATCACAGAAAACGCGGTTTGTATTAGATGAAAACGGATGATTCTGATTTAATTTAATTTAATATAAGTGGCGAGTTGATAGCCTGTATAGCCCTAATTAATGTACTGACGGTAACAAAGTTGCGCTGTTGAGGTTGTCATTTATTTATTACATATTATAAAGTTAAGAAACATCACACAACTAGAGTGCTGTTTTCCTTAATACCATCACGATTAAAAATGATACACTTCATTACATTTCAATAAACAAATAGTTAAAATTAAGTCACTTACATTTTAGACGCAATGACTGTTTTTGTTCTGTTTCAGCAGCGAAAATAGTTCCAAACAAAGATCACAGCAGAACCATATAACGCATCTCACAGCAACACTCAGCCATGTTTCATTACTGAATGATTCAGCGTTTTGAACGAATCGTTTGAATGAATGACTCAATGACTCATTCATGAACATGGTCGCCTGCCGCCTCCTACTGGCGGTTTAGTTTCAAAGTATCATTCTTTTCAACATTCCTTATTTATATATTCAAAAAATCCAACTGTGATGGACTTTTATTTTAAATAAATGTTAATTTTAAATCAGTCTACTTCAGTGTGATATGTTACCATATTATCATGCTTAACACTGAGAATTTGAATAATTGTAATGTGATGATCAGATGCAGATATCTAAATCAAAGAATATCATAGGTTCGGGCAGGTGGATTACTTATTTTTAACAGCGGATTCGGGTGACTCAAAGTGCACCAGATTAATGAATTTATCTTTAAAATGTAAAAACTTTTCTTCAGGGGGGCATACCCCCGGACCCCCCTAAAGGTACCGAGCTCCACTCACAAAAATACTGTGGGAAACACAATGTATGATGGTCTACGAAAAATATACATTTAATTATCTTATTATTAAAATACATGATCAGGATTTTACCACCTCCGCCTCGTTTTGAGCGAGGAAAAACCCTGATAATATAATATAATGTAATAATATAATATAATATAATATTTCTGCTAAAAGTAAAGTAAACAGAGTCTTGGTGAGCATTAGGCCTCTTTTAAAAACATTTTACGGACCCCAAACTTTTGAACAGTAATGTGTATATATTAGAATATAATTTTTTTTTTTTTAATGCCTAATGAGAATTAAGTGTCCTGATGACCCTCATGTTTCATGATAAATTAATGATAAAAGACATTTCTGCCTTTAAAGACAAGTAGCTGATATTCTTTAACAAAATTCAATGCAACTGAATGCAAAATGTCCGACTTCCTGTCCCTACAGGTGCTGTCAGAGCCTTGGAAACTCTCCACCAGTCAGACTCCCCTACAGCAGGTGGAGCTGTTTGACCTGGTGAGACACCCAGAGTATGTGACCAGTGGGGGAGGCTTTGGACCGGTGAGTCTTTCAAAAAATACATAATCTGGTAATCTTAAAATGCTTAGTGAAAGATCAGATTTAACTTTTTTTTTTTTGGTCTGTGGTAGGTTGCAGATGATGGTTATGGTGTGGCCTATGTGATTATTGGAGAAAAACTCATCAATTTCCACATCTCTTCCAAGCGTTCCAGTCTTGAGACCGTGAGTACACACATAATCTAAGGAATCAGTCACAATACACAAAGTGCTGGACTAACCAGTGAACCAATCTCATTTGACACCATCTTCAATGTTAAGTAATTCTGAAATGCCTTAGCCAAAGTCTGTAATGAATTTGCTATAATTACCTCCCAAAACTATCTTGCATATCAGGCATCTGCCTCAGAAGGCAAGATAACATGAAGGCGTTTGTTACTGCGTTTCGTCTCTGAGGCGCGAGTAATTTATGTATAAAAAAGAGCCACAGTAGTTTCCCTGGATGCAGCAACTTCTAATTTTATTATTGATACTTTGTGCCAGTTTCCAAGGAAGTGACCATTTGAACTTTTGAACAGATAGGATACATGGCTAACCTTG
Source organism: Rutilus rutilus (assembly GCF_951802725.1). NCBI lineage: Eukaryota > Metazoa > Chordata > Actinopteri > Cypriniformes > Leuciscidae > Rutilus > Rutilus rutilus. Next base: position 34,713,460 of record NC_140211.1, read on the forward strand.
TTTTTGATTAATTGGTGTTTTCTCTCATAGTTTTTTGTATTTTCTCCCATCTTTCTTCAGGACTCTCATCGCTTTGGAAACAATATCAGACAAGCAATGCTTGATATGCTGGATCTGTTTCAGCTTGACAAAAGAGACCCAAAGTAATTTGAGTGGTGAAAGGATTGTGCTTTTAATGACTAACCTTAATGAATTAAGAGAAGCGTGAATTTTTTTTTTTTTTTTTTTTTGCTTTTCTTGTGTTGTCCTGTTTGTTTTCATGTGTCTATGAGATGCAGCATATGAAGGAGAGAATTAGGGAGGCAGTGTGAGAATCTCATTCTGTTGTTATATGTGCTGGTGCCTTAACATGTGTCTTAACTGAACAGTTCAGTGCAGGTGATCTAAAGTTAAACTGCATTTCATTACCAGGATGTGCTTTCACTTTTCGCTCGCAGTATACTTTACTGAGATACAAATTCTTAGACTGACAATTCAATAGATGACATTCTGTTGACTAGATGTCAAGGGGCATAGTAATTTGCTTGGCTGAAGTGTTAAGCTTATAATTCAAGCAAATCGCAGCTCTTTATTTTTGCTTTTGCTTTGCATTTGCAGTTTTTCAGCTTCAATATTAAGTAATGAATAGAAAGATGAGATTAAGCAGATGATACGTTTCTGAATATCCCATGTGTGCACTCATTTATAATGGATTTTGCTTTGACCAGGGATTTTGACCAGCCTGTTTTTATTGGTTGGTGTCGTGTTGATTCAGCATTGAAAGGTCTGTTTTATTTGGTTAATTCTTATCAGAGGCTGGAAAAATGTAATTTCTGGAAAAAAATCTCATGTATTCTAAAACATTATTTTATTCAGTTATTTATTCAGAATAAGCATTAAACAACAACAACAACAACTACAACAAAAAATCATTATTCACAGTTCATGTCTAGTAGTCTGTAATAAAATAGTATTGCCTTTTTTTCCTGACAAGATTATTCTCAGAAATATAAGATTAAACATAAACATCATTTTAAAACGTGATTTACTCTTACAATTTTATCTTTAACTTCAATGTCGGAGCACAAAACAGCTTTTCTCAATTTTCTCTTTTCCATGGATATATTCAAACTGAATGCTCAACTGTGGTGTTTTATATAGGCCAGAGTCCAGTCATTGACCTATTAAAGGCATCTATTCTAAGTAGGCTGCATAAATTGAACTGTGTTCCCGTTTAAACTGTTTGACATTGGTCTACAACATACAGAGAAATGTGGTTGAGCCTTTATCTTTCCGGTAAATAAGTCAGTAAAACTTTAGAACCATATCTCCTAATAACTCAATATATTGTCAAGTCACATTTATTTATATAGTGCTTTTTACAATATAGATTGTTTCAAAGCAGCTTTTCAGAGATAACAGGAAAATAATGCAACAAAGTTTGTTTCCAGAAGAAAATAGCGTCACAGTCCAGAAGAATGGAGAAAAAATCCTTGGGAGAAACCAGGCTTTGTATGTTGTATACAATATTGTATACTAAAACTACCCATTTAATTGTTCAGCCTCACTTTATATTTGGTGTTTTTAATCACTGTGTGCTTGCATAAAAAAAAAAAAAAAAAAAAAAAAAAACTATTTGTTAGGGTCAACGTACTTGTTTATGTTGGATTGCAAAAAAAGTTTGTTGGTGCTATTTTGGTCTAATACAGGTAAGGTTAGGGACAGGTTTGGTGGTACGGGTAGGTTTAAGGGTGGGTTAAGATGTAAGAGTGGGGTCAACAGTGTAAATATAGATGTATGTAATTACTTGCAGGTGTTTTTTATGTGAATGTAAGTACAATGTAAAACATGCATGTACACAATAAGTTCATTATATCACATTATTAATTTAAATATTAGTAGTTAAAGATTCTTAATATAAAGTAGGTCCAATTGTTTAATTTAAAAGTGCACAAAGTGTAAATATGAAGCAGCACAATGGTTTTAAACATTGATAATAATAATAATAATAATAATAATAATAATAGTTTTATTAACAGTAAATCAACATACTAGAATGATGTGACAATGAAGTCTGGAGTAATGATTACTGAAAATTCAGCTTTACCAACAAAGGAATAAATTACATTTTAAAAATATTCAAATAGAAACCAGCTATTTTAAATTGCAATAATATTTCACAATATTACTATTTTTACTATATTTTTGATCGAATAAATGTAGCCTTGGTGAGCATAATAGAATATTTTGAAAAACATAAAAAATTGTTTTGGTTACTAGCGTGACCTCAGTTCCCTGAGATAACCGGAAGGAGCATTGCGTCATTTACTAATGCGTATGGGGAAAACTCTGTTTTTCTCTGAATACTGAAGCCTGATTGGTTCATGTCTGTGCACCTGCACAGACAAATGGCATTTCACCCCACCAAAGTGGGCGGGGCTGTCTGCCTATTTAAGTCACGCTGATTGCTATTTTAGTCAGAATGTTTTCGACTGAGGAGCAGTAGCGTCGACTCGTGTGCAAGTGTAGTAGCACAGCATGCTACACAATGCTAGTTCCTGTTATCTCAGGGATCCGAGGTTACGTGCGCTGAGGTTACGTCATGCTGTCCAGAGGCACTGCCATCTTTTCCAGGCAGTTGATATGCCAGTTCATCATTGGCTGCATCCAGGAGCTGAAAACTGGTCTGCCGTCGCATAGGGCGCCTCAACCCATCTTGGAGGCGTCCGTCATGACTTCTTTCCTTCTGGAAACTGCAGCCATGAGGCCCAGTAGCATCTTAAATGTTTTTAGGGGAAGGATGTCCCTGATTCTGAATGACCGCACTAACCCCTGATTCTTCAGACAACACTCCTGCGAAATCCAGGCCCGCATTTTGTCCGAGTTGAAGACTGCCCCCAGGAATGAGATTTGTTGGGTGGGGGACAGATGGTGAGTTTTTGTTTAATGAAGTGGAGAAATGCTCTTTTTGTGAGTTGTTATTTGTTTATTTGATTCGCTATAACAGCGGAAGGGAATCTGGGCACGCATACCACTGGTGGGGCAGACCCAGTATTTACAACAAATACAGAGCTTCTAATTCCCAGAAATAAACCGGGAGTAGGGAGGTGAACACATGGTCACTCTGAGGGTGGTCTGGCCTTGACGGGTATTAGCCTCCTCTTCTTTGTGCACAAAACATCAGGGCTGTTTGGGCTGCTGCTCAGGGTCCAGCACTAACTTAGGGCAGGGGCCCTGGTGCCTGGGAAATGGGTAAACCTAACACTAGCGATTAGCGGGTTGGAAGCGCTGCTTCACCTTGGGTTCTACCTTGGGCTGGGGCTGAGCAGGCGTGGACACTGGCTTGGTGTGCTGCTGAGTTGACGAAGGCTTAGGGTGACTAGAAGCAGCAGAACTGGCCCACTTTGGAAGGAAGTGGCGCATCACCTGCGACGACTTCTGGGCCATTGTAAATCGCTTAGCAAAGCCATCCACTGCAGAACCGAACAGTCTCGAGGGGGAGACCTTGGAGTCAAGGAGAGCTGTTTTGTTGGCGTCCTTGATCTCTGTTAAATTAAGCCAAAGGTGGTGCTCGAGGACCACCAAATTGGCCACTTGGGCTGCGGACTAAGTGGCGGGAGGGGCGAGGTCGGTCACGCAGCGCAGCTTTTTGAAGTCCGCTGGGTTGGGTCCAGACTCATCCATGGCACGGAGGAGTTTGACCTGGTAGACCTGAAGGACCCCCATTGTATACAGGGCAGATCCAGCTTGTCCATTTGTGGTGTAAGCTCTGACCCCAAGTGCTGAAGTGGTCCTGCACGGCTTGGAGGGATGAGCTGCTTTGGTCTTCCAGCCGAGGGCCGTGGGCAGGCAGAGATGAGTGGTTACGGCCTCTTCCGACTTGGGAAGCTTAGTGTACCCCTTTCTCTCTGCGCTGTCAACAGAGGTGAGGGCAGACGAAGAGGAATAATGTAAGAGCGCTGAGTAGGGGGATCGCCATGACTTGGTCAGTTCTTTGTGGACTGCCGGTAAGAACAGGGCTGGTTGCCGGAGTTTGCCCAGTCCTCCACTTCAGAGGCATCCAGACATATAGTGTCGTCAAAGTCCTCGTTGGATCCTCCAAATGAAACCATGCAGATGAGGACCGCTGGTCTTCGCGGGTGAAGAGCAACAGATAATTGTTGCACTGAGGGAAGAGCGAGGCACGGGGCTTTGGCTGACATGAGCTTGCTACAGCCTGGTTACTTGGTCCCGCAGCTCCGCTGTTTCTTCTGTCTTCTTTCTTCTGGGGAAGAGAAGGGGATAGCGTGCAAGGCAGGATCGCTTTTGTTAAAGAAGCTTCTGAGGGAAGCAGGGGAGCCTGCATGAGCCAAATTCGTGGTGTGACATTTAAGAAGTAAAATTTGCTCTTGATGAATGATTACGGGAATTTGGCCTTTGTGTTTCCTCATATTTATACTCATGTGGAACAAGAAGTCCTGACTGGACAATTTCATTCTCCTAGTCACCCTGGTGTGCTAAAAAAAAAAAAAAAACACATAAATATGAATGGGAATATACTTAAGAGATATTTCACTCATACGAATTCTAGGGGTGCCAATAATTGTGGCCAACATGCATTAACATTTATTTCATAATGTGATTTACCTCCCACTTTCAATTGTTTTACTTCAAATGAAAGGATAGAATTTAGTGAATTTTTTGAATGAAAGATCAAAAGGATGAACAATGCAGATGTATTTTCACAACCTCCTTTGCTCATATTTACCAAGGGAGCTAATATTAGTGGAGGGGACTGTAGACCTCAAAACATGACACACAAACATCAAGAACGGCGATAATCAGCAAATGTAAGATGAGCTCTTAAAATCACAACACAACAAATAACTAACAATAATGACAAACCAACAGCTACATTTTAAAAAGTCAGCAAATAGCAAAACAATTATGGTATAACCGTAACCACATTATTTAATCATGCGGCAATGCATGCTGGGAACTAAAAACCGTTCAATTAGAGATTCTTTATTCAGACAGTTTGGCTAGTTGGGACAACATTCGGGGGAATTCTGTTGGTCTAACATGGGTTTTTATGTAGTTTCATGTACATTTTTAAGTAGCTTATTTGTGGCTCAAAGGGTCCTGTAAACTGGAAAATATATGGCACCTTTTTGCTGTTTTTTATTCTTTTGTGTACTTTATTTAAAACACAGTATAAACCTACAAAGACCATAACAAATGATTACAGAGTACAGTTACACAGTACTGTTTTGAAAATCAACTTTTATTTAAGTTTCAGAGGAAACACTAACGTGCGTTAGATTGTATTACAAATTTCAATGCAAAGTATGGTAATTTTTTTTTATTGCACAGGTGAATGTTGCTGTTACTGCTATTAATAGGCTAGTGAGTGTAATGTGTTTGGTGTGAGGATTAGGGGGATTGGTTTACATGAGGAATGCAAATAAAGGCCTGAGCACTTTCTTTCTGGCAGAAAGTGCCAAACATATCAAAAACAGCGTGGAGTCCCAGACTGACCAATTGCTCACCAGATCAGATTGATTGTAATGACAGTACACACACTAAATCAAATCACTTTTTATTGTCAAACCACCAAAACTGTGTAGTGGTGGGTGAAAGTCTTTGGTTTACACTCCAGAAAATGCACTTTACAAGTCATAACATACATAAAATATACAAAATACAGTAAATATACACAAAATAGGATTTATACAATACAGTACACACATTATAAACAAGTAATACAGTAAGAAGTAGAGTATACACGTGTATTTTTATTTTTACATTGAAGATGTGTGTGTTAGAAGTGCTGTGGTGGTGGTTATGGGGCTGTATTGAGGGGCCAATAGTTGTGTTACTACACTTAATGTTCAGAAGTCTAATGGCCTGTGGGAAGAAACTGCCTTTTAGCCGGCTGGTGTGGAACCGGATGGCCGATGGTAGCAGAGAAAGAAGTCCATGACTAAGGTGGCATCCTCCAAGCTTTCCTCACACACCTCCTGACACTGGTCATTTCTAAAAGATGTATTAATTTAATTTAACTTTAATCAGATTAAGCTAAAATCTCACTCATGCAGTCATTTTACACTGGCTTTATAACTTTAGACCACTAGAGAGTGCCATAGTGTACTTGTTATGTTAGCCTAATGTCACAAGATGCTTCATACACTATATTAAACACTAACAAACAATAAGTATTTTTTATTAGTGGACGTTGTCTCTTATCTAATACACTATCACAAGCTGTTTAATGAATGGTGTTGGGCCTGTCTATTTGCAAAAAAATAAATCTTATGAACCTTGAGTATACTGACAGTTATAAAATTATACATGCAGATGATTTTTTGTCATAATATCACTGATTGATGTCCAATTCATTTCCACTTTTAGAGTGAAGTAAAATGAGCAGATTTTGCATGACACTGGCTGCTGTTTTCAGGCAGACAATGAAATTAGGTTTTACTAAAGTTCCATTATGTCCAGTTTGAGGCATGTCAGGACATGTTGACTGTTCATTCATTTCCATGTAGCACTTTATTTAGTACTACTTCTTGACTGGTATGTGTACAGATTGTTAAATAGTAGGCTATAGCCTAGCTGTTTCATTGTGTCGTGAACGGTGTATAAAAATGATTGATTTGCTTTTTAAAGACAATAAATGCTTTTAGGTTTTCGCACGAGATGGAGCACGCGCGCACAAGGGTCAACACTTGTCGTGTGAGAGTGAAATTTCAGCACGGTGTCTGTCTGCATTCACTGGAATGCGATTGCAACCCCCTTTGTTATGGTGAGAAGCTGAAAGAATGTTCCGTCAATTAAAATTCCTCGGGCTGACCTGTCCTGTTGCCAAAAGGTATTTTAAAGAGGGGGCTATTTGACTAAGAATGCGCATCGTCATTGGTGAGCAGGTACTCCGATTAGCTGAGTGTGCATGCATTCAAACATAAACATGTAACGTTAGCCATGCACTTCCACAATATTCTTGCATCAAGTATCTTATTGCTTTTCGTCTGTTTTACGACTCCCGAATCAGACGAGCAAAAAAACGTAGGTTAGGCTATACTATGTTAGAAAAAAATAATAAAGAATTCTAAATATGAAGTTTGAACATATTTTCTTAAGTGGATTAAGGACAAATGTTGGCATAAATCGAAATAGCCTACTTCTTGTTGTCAAATTGAATTTGATTAAGAGTAGCATTCCAGTTCTCACACGCACTGTGAGCGGACTGGCTGTAGCGATTGGGAAAGCATTTCCGAGAATCGGATCTTTCGAACAGTTCGTTTCAAAGAACGAGTTCAAAAAGAGATTCGTTACGTCATCACGTAAAGCGTTCCAAAAGCGTCCCAGTGAAATATATAGCACTTATATACTGTATGTGTTTTCTTAATAAGAGTGATTGTTGTAATGTTACATGTCCCCGACCTAGTTCCGTTTGTTGCAGCAATCAACTCATAAAAACAAGTCTTTTATAATCAAAATATAATTTGTAGAAACAAGAAATACTAGTAAAATCGACTCACAATATCTTGGTTGAAATGTTATTTATTTTCTTATGAAATTAGAACAAGTTCTTGTTCATGCGAGTTGTTGACTCATGAACCGATTCACTGATTATGTCCAGTTTTGTGAAGCGGTTCAACCCAGTTCATTTAAAAAGGATCCGACTCAAAAGAACCATTCGTTCACGAATCGGACATCGCCACTGGGCTGGGGGGTGCGAGGGGCGGGTGTAGTATATATTGCCTCTCAGTACATATCCCTTGCCTGTCCTCTGAACTTTGAGACAGCCACAAGCATCACTCACAGAGATGCAGCAGACTGGAAATTAAACAAAGCAACTCTTTAGTACAACAGCTAGTAAACGTCGCTTTCCACAAACCGCCTACTATGGACGATTACCATCTATTCTGTGCATCGTGTCGAAAAACGGAGAAAAGACAAACAACGGTAAGAGAAAGTGATAATACGAGCTTGTAGTACTACCTTTCTGCATGTTTACATTTGCACAATTTCACCGTAACTATTTAAAAATGTACATTTATGAATATTAATGACGATATGTCAAACTTTGAGAAAAGTTTTCATAATCTTCATCATTCTGTGGGTTTGAGGGTTGTTTTAAGGGTAGCCATTGCTTGATTGTATCACTGATACGGATAGCGTCTCCAGTTACTTTGAACTTTGTTGAATACTATTTGCTGAAAACCAGACAATTACATCAGTAGCCTCTTTTAAACGATACAGTTTGACTGCGTGTGTATGAATTGACTCACTCAAGTCTGTTTTCATTTTACAGATGTGCTCACTGATACTCTTCATTCTGTCATTGTTCATGTTGGCATCCCCCGTAGCAACGGCGGAGACACTTTGCGGTGGAGAACTTGTGGATACTCTGCAGTTCGTGTGTGGAGAAAATGGGTTTTATATCAGTAAGTGTAACTCTTACAGTGCTGTGTGATGGTTATTGCCAGGAAATCTAAACCTTTACATAGCTATTTTTCTTATAGAAGTACATTTAAATTGAGATAGTGGTCATAGTAAATGGCATAATCATCTGTCTTGTCTTTCAAATTGCTGGTTGCATAATTACACAAGTACTAATGACTGTCACAATGAGTGTGTTCATTAATGAGGAAACATATGTCTTTTATCGCTTTCCACCAACTGTTCTCAATGCAAGCCATTAGTGCTGTTAATTGCTGTTAAATGTAAGTGTTAGGGGGACAAATTGAATTTGTGTTTGCAGGTATTTATTTGTTTGCAAACGATTTATCTCAGTTCTCTCTCTCTCTCTCTCTCTCTCTCTCTCTCTCTCATCCCCTGTATTCCTATCAGATGACGGTGGACTTCCCCCTTTCGTACCTCTCCTGCTGTTCTTTATCTTTTATCTCTGTTTAGTAGGCAAATGGCAAGGTTAAAGGATCCATTTTGCTAGCTATTCACACATCCTTGGGAACATAGAACAATATTTGTTTTTTTCTGTGCACAGTGTTTTAAAGTCCTTATCAAATCGGTTAGTGCCAAAAATAAAAAGGAGGTCACAAAGAACAGGAAAGAAAGAAAGGATCTGTTGATGCAGTCTCAGATTTCAGAAATCCTAGGAACATGCCAGCAGCCACATGTGGGATTTGGTGAAATATAAACAAAAGGGTGTGAATTGGTAGCATTGGTCGCTTTCTAGGGGAACCCCAGAGTTGATCGTTTACCTTCTCTTCCCCCACCCAGGCAGGCCGAACAGATCAAACAGCCGCCGTCCTCAGAGAGGAATAGTAGAAGAATGCTGCTTTCGGAGCTGCGAGCTGCGTCTGTTGGAGCAGTACTGTGCAAAACCTGTGAAGTCCGAGCGAGATGTTTCCTCCACCTCGCTGCAGGTCTTCCCTGTGTCCCAGGCTCTTCACAAGGTACATGGAGCTGCTTATCTTCCCCTCCCCCCGTCGAAAGCCCAGCACAATGATTTTGCTGAACCCACAAACACAGACTCAGACTAGACAGGCAAGTCAGACATGCAGCCTGTTTTTATCACTGCAAAATCAATATTAACCATGTCTCCTCTCTCAGAATTGCTGAGCAATGTGGAAAATGGCACAGATCATCAGAAATCTGTAGACTGCATTAAAGATGATGTACGAACAACATTTAGGGAGATAGTTGCTCAAACAAAAGCCCATGGCAACACCATGAAACTCTATTGGACAGCATGTGCAATGATGTCAGTATTCCAAGCACCAAAACAAGTACAAGTGTTGTGCCGCATTCTGGCAAATTTTTGTGCCATGTGCTCTTGGCATGGAAATATGTTAAGCGTTGGCAAGACAGTTGGCCAGCTGGCCATTGCTTGGATTTGAAAATTACAAAAACAAACAACCCAACAACACAATAGCCCCACTTGAGTCTACATTCGCACTGTGAGTTGATGAGGACGCTGGAGAGGTTGTTCAACGAATAATCAATTTACCTATAGAGTCAATCTAAAGTCTTCTTTTTTTTTTTTTTTACTGTTCCAGGGTAAGAGCACAATAAGAGAACGGCCTATGTATGTGACAGATATTATTAGATTTTAAGCTACAATTTGGCTTTGTTCATTATCATATTGAAATTTGAAGAATTTATGGATTTGGCGGATGCTTTTATCCAAAGTTACTTGCATTGCATTCACTGTAGACATTTAATCTGTTCATGCCTTCCCTGGGAATCGAACCCATGACCCTTGGTAATGTTAGCGCCGTGCTCTACTGTTTGAGCTAGTGTTTCAAAACTTTGAAATCAGTTGATAATATGACAACAGATCAATGGATTACAGAAACTACAGCAAGTTCTTCTGTTTTGCAGGACATCTCAGGAGGGCCTCTTGGTGTGAAGTATTCCAAATATGAAGTGTGGCAAAGAAAGCCTGCCCAGAGGTTAAGGAGAGGGGTCCCATCAATCCTGCTTGCCCAAAAGTTTAGGAGGCAGGTTAGGAAAATCCAAGATGAGGAGCAAGCCAGTTTCCACCGCCCCCTCATGACCCTCCCCAACAGACACCCTGACATCCTTCCATACATCCAGATCAACACGTCCCACAAATGATGGCCAGCCTTCCTAAATGGCAATAAACAAGGGATTATAGCCAAGTCTTGGTCAGTAGAGGCACTTTTTTCATGAATCACACCACTCGGCCACCGTCTTTGTCAAATCCAGATTATGAACACTTTGTATTATCAGCCTTCGAAATGCAAGAAGTTAACGTTGAAAGTGAATGTAATGCGACAGGAGAGATGAATGCAGTCTTGGTGAATATCATGGGGATGCCCAGAACTGATGCTGAGGAAGTTGCCCGAATCTTGCTTGCACCCTATTGTGAATGTCATATTTTAAGGAATGAAATTATCGAGATTAGAGTCCTTTACCTGCACCTTTAAAGTGCCACACCTTTGGCATATAGACCGAAGTAAGGAAAATGTTGGCTGGCTGTGCAAAGCCAAGGACTGATGTTAACAGCACTATTTTTTTTATTTTTTTTGGGACTGCTAAATATGATAACATTATGGTGCTAACTTTGCAAAAGGACTCACAAGGAGTTTGCTAAGGAGTTTTTCCGTTTTAGGAAAGAAAAAAAACAAGATTGTATTCAAAAGACAATTAAGTAACTCTGATTGTTTGGAGATGATCCCAACCAGGAAAAACTGTTTCCAATTCTTGGCTGTTCAAGATCCATACTCTGTGCCCTGGAGAACGAAGGTGAAGCCTTTACTATTAAACAATATAGCATTGCAATGGAAGGCAGGAAACATCACAAAATATTGAAGCTGAGGACATCTACAATCAAGTCATCTTGGACTTTGGGCAAGAGCAGTTTCGAGGTGTCACTTATTGGACCATAACATTCCTGTTTCCAGTCTTGAGTTTTTGCCATTTTATCTTTGCGAATTGTCTACACTGTTATTAAGACAGTATTTTACACATATAAACAAAAGAATGGAACAATCTTTTTAAAAGGAAATTCAGCAATAACCTCTTGCATAATTTCATCATACACTTGTAGTATTCCAGTGCTTTTGCTTGGAATAAAAAGAATACTTGAATATGTATGAAAAGTCTAATAAGATGTTGTCATTTACCCTAGTATGACCAGTCTTGCAAATTGAGCCACCAAACATTTTCTTTAAGTAATGGCACTGTATCAAGGCATTATTTATTTTGATATGAAACCCATAAAAATCAGTCCCAATGAGAGATTACATGCACAACCTGCAGTTTTTGTATATTATCTTTTTTTAGTTGTTCTGCTTATGTATGTAGATGCTATGTACCAAAAAATGTTGTCTCTTTTTTTAAGTAAAGTCAATGGAAGCTTCTAAAGTTGTCCTGACTCACTTTTTTAATAGCTTGTTTTACTGCATGTTGCCTAATCTAAAATAGTTGGATAAGTCGATAGCTTTTGGAATGCATTTGGAACAGCAAAACAAGTGCATACGTACACAGGCTGTGACCTGGCTGCCCTAAGGGAAGGGTGAAGGCTGAGGAACACTTACTTTTGATGATTTGCTGACTAACCTTGACGAAATGCCATAGGTCAGCTCAGAAGCATGCAGAATCCATATCAGCTGTGCTCCATGAAAAGTTGAGCCTCATCTTCAGTGCCCTCAAGGTTTAGTTATAGGTGTCCTCCCCAAAGTAAGTCGTCTTGTCTTTCTGAGGTCTGTTTATGAAGATATTGAAATTCCAAGTATTTCTGAATCAGAATGGAACAGAAAGCCTTTTAAAGCTCATCAACTGGTGCAAACAGATGGTGCAACCAGAATGGGAATGGTATCTTGCAAGTGGGAAGAAGTGTGCTGCTACGGTTTACAGACAAGGTGTTTAAAAGTGTAATTTACCAATACAGCATTTGCATTGAAGGGATAGGTCACCCAAAATTCATTAAAACACCTTTAATGACATGTATGACTCCCTTTCTTCTGTGGAACATCAAAGAAGATCTTTAAAAAAATGTTTCAATTGTTTTTTGTTCATACAGTGATAGCCAATGGGTTCCAAAACAACATTGGATTTGGACATTCAATGTATAGACAAAAAATAAACAAACAAATAAATAAAATGTCTTCTTATGTATGGAGGGAGCCCCTTACACGACAGGGTATCATGGTCAAATTGTTTCCACAAAATGAAGGAACAAATTAGCACAACATGGCCATGATTGAACTAATACAAGGAAACTTGTTGGGAAGTTGTGAGAACCATATTGATTTATTTTCCTCATGTCATCTGCAGGGCTCCATACTTCTGTTTTGAAGAAAGAAAGTCATACAGGTTTGAAACAACATGAAGGTGAGTAAATGATAAGTATTAATAATATTTACCAATAGTCTGCTTGTATTTGGTCATTGGGTAATCAAATACTAAAATACTCCTGTGAATACAGTTTAATCATTTGAATGTTAGGTGTCATACAGAAGCTGCAGCACTTTCAGTGGTTACCCCGTTCATTTGCACTTCATCCAGTCTCATTCCACCCCAAACCCAAGGAAACTCTACAGGCCCAAACCTGCTCTTAACAGTCTTCTTCATAGTTCATACCTTATGAATATAATCACAAAAGCTAAATGCCAGATATTAATTTGACTGACTTTGTGCCTTGGGGATGTTTATGTAAGACTTGGAGGGGTTGAGATGTGATTTAAGGACAGGGCTGTTTTCTCTAAAGCCTGAGATGGGAAAGAACAGGAATGATACCTGAAGGATTAACTTCAAAGTCCCCGACGTTCTTTAGTTCACTCTCTGGCAGCTGAAACTATCCTTCAATCTATCAGCCATCCACTTTGTCATGTATCTGTTGTGCTGCTCTTGTTCGTGTACATGTTGTATCGTGGGAACTGATGTTTTGTGTACACAAGCAAGATGATATATACTCTTTGTAGTTGTTCTGTATAAAAACTGTATACAAAATCAGGTTAATGGTGAACTGGATGATGGTACTTGTGTCTGAGATCATCACAAGCTTCTGTTCAAAAGATGGCTGGAACAACAGATTCACACTGACACAGTGTGCCTGTTGTTTGGTCTATTGTGTGAAATGAAGGCTGTAACTATCGATGTCCCACTGAGCAAGATATCTGCTCTCTAATGTGTAGGCAATGCCTGAAATCAGCCATAAGCAAACAAATGACCACAAATTTGGTGTTTCAAGATGCCACAATGTTGTTTACTATTTATGACGATTCCCAGCAAATTATGTAATGCAATGGATTGTTAAGTTCAGGAAACAACTGTAAAGTCATTCCCTCATACAAAATGTTTGTTCATTTTTTGAGACATAGTAATACGCCTTATTTTCCTTCTCTCTTTTGTCTTACAAGGCTTGATCCTGCAATGAATGAAGTTGCTTATTGACAGCTATGTTATCAAAGGCAGTTCACAAATACAAAACTTTTGTATTTGATTGAATTGGTTAAGTGAACCTTTCTTGTGAATGACTGTTGTTACTCCAAATGATATTCTGTGACAAAGAAACTCTTTGTATTGCGTATACGTAGATCTCTCCATTACTACATGGGGATGAGTGTGTTTACCCTTGTCATAATCTTGCATAACCCTATTATGCAAAAAGGCCAAATGTGTTCAAAAGCATGCAGAACATTCAATGTGACATCATGTCTACTCAAAACAGGTGGAGATTTCAGCAGCACGAGGCAAACTGCCATGATGCTGTATGCATGTGAAAATGTGCATAGAGTATAGGGGTAGAAAAGGGCATGAACTTTCACACACAAATGTGCACACATGTATAGGCTACACAAATGTGCACACTAGTTTTGAGAACTAAATTGAGAAAATATTAATGTTGTCGTATGGCAACGGTGTACCACAGTGGAATTGCAGTAATGTATTTCCCCATTTGGGATTTTATATAGATAGATAGTAGCATCAACAATATTATTGCATTTACGTATTTATTTATTTGAAATGTTAATTAGTATAGTTGTATTAATGTATAAATGTCACGGCAAAGAGTACAGAAGAGGCAATAGCAAGTAAAACTGGTTTATTGATAACAATTTAAGGAACCAGACTCAAATGGATGAATATCAGGAACAGACTCAATGGATGAAACCCAGTCATAGTCTGGTTGGTAGCGCAGGTTTGCAATAAAGCAACTCGGTCGTCAGAAGAGTGAAGTAAATCCCGGAGTGATGAAATGACGGGAAGACTGGAACTCAGACGAACAACGGTAATCCACAACGATGAATCTCTCACACGAAGAACAGACTGGAACACGGAGACCCGAAAAGGAACAGACACTGCACAGGGAATCATCCCACAAAACAATCTGACAAACACAAGACGCAAGAGGTGAGAATAAATAGGCGCTGGTGATTAGAATCAGCTGGCGCTGATTCTCCCGGAGGATCATCAGCGACCACGCCCACACACACACACCCATGCACACACATAAACAGCGCAAGGAAGAGTCAGTGAATTCATCAACCGTGACAATAAATAACAAAGTGATTTCTTCATTTCAGAAAATGAATACAGCAATATTTTACGGAAAGGGCAATAGGAAGAGTGCAGAGTTAGCTCCATGTGATGAGATGAGAGTAAGGAGGAGTTAGCCAAATGATTGGGAATGATAGGGCTTAAATGATAGGGATCTAATTATTTTTGGTTTGCATGAGTTCCAAGTATATAAATCTATAAATTTATAAAATAAATGTGCAATTAAATAAAAAAGAAAATATTTTTTTTCCATTTTCCATTGTGGTACAGCGTTGCCATATAAGTATCCCCCCAAAAATCATTTTGGATTTGTATGATTGAAGCTATTTCATGTAATACAAACTTTGAAAAAATATTTCATGCTTAGAACATAAGTACCAGTGAAATGTAAAAATGTGACTTGGTCATATGTAAATGTATGTACATGACATGCAGAAGAAGAAATAGATACAGTGAGGAAAATAAGTATTTGAACACCCTGCTATTTTGCAAGTTCTCCCACTTAGAAATCATGGAGGGGTCTGAAATTGTCATCGTAGGTGCATGTCCACTGTGAGAGACATAATAAAAAATAAAAAATCCAGAAATCACAATGTATGATTTTTTAACTATTTATTTGTATGATACAGCTGCAAATAAGTATTTGAACACCTGAGAAAATCAATGTTAATATTTGGTACAGTAGCCTTTGATTGCAATTACAGAGGTCAAACGTTTCCTGTAGTTTTTCACCAGGTTTGCACACACTGCAGGAGGGATTTTGGCCCACTCCTCCACACAGATCTTCTCTAGATCAGTCAGGTTTCTGGGCTGTCACTGAGAAACACGGAGTTTGAGCTCCCTCCAAAGATTCTCTATTGGGTTTAGGTCTGGAGACTGGCTAGGCCACGCCAGAACCTTGATATGCTTCTTACAGAGCCACTCCTTGGTTATCCTGGCTGTGTGCTTCGGGTCATTGTCATGTTGGAAGACCCAGCCTCGACCCATCTTCAATGCTCTAACTGAGGGAAGGAGGTTGTTCCCCAAAATCTCGCAATACATGGCCCCAGTCATCCTCTCCTTAATACAGTGCAGTCGCCCTGTCCCATGTGCAGAAAAACACCCCCAAAGCATGATGCTACCACCCCCATGCTTCACAGTAGGGATGGTGTTCTTGGGATGGTACTCATCATTCTTCTTCCTCCAAACATGTTTAGTGGAATTATGACCAAAAAGTTCTATTTTGGTCTCATCTGACCACATGACTTTCTCCCATGACTCCTCTGGATCATCCAAATGGTCATTGGCAAACCTAAGACGGGCCTTGACATGTGCTGGTTTAAGCAGGGGAACCTTCCGTGCCATGCATGATTTCAAACCATGACGTCTTAGTGTATTACCAACAGTAACCTTGGAAACGGTGGTCCCAGCTCTTTTCAGGTCATTGACCAGCTCCTCCCGTGTAGTTCTGGGCTGATTTCTCACCTTTCTTAGGATCATTGAGACCCCACGAGGTGAGATCTTGCATGGAGCCCCAGTCCGAGGGAGATTGACAGTCATGTTTAGCTTCTTCCATTTTCTAATGATTGCTCCAACAGTGGACCTTTTTTTACCAAGCTGCTTGGCAATTTCCCCGTAGCCCTTTCCAGCCTTGTGGAGGTGTACAATTTTGTCTCTAGTGTCTTTGGACAGCTCTTTGGTCTTGGCCATGTTAGTAGTTGGATTCTTACTGATTGTATGGGGTGGACAGGTGTCTTTATGCAGCTAACGACCTCCAACAGGTGCATCTAATTTAGGATAATAAATGGAGGTGGACATTTTAAAGGCAGACTAACAGGTCTTTGAGGGTCAGAATTCTAGCTGATAGACAGGTGTTCAAATACTTATTTGCAGCTGTATCATACAAATAAATAGTTAAAAAATCATATATTGTGATTTCTGGATTTGTTTTTTTTAGATTATGTCTCTCACAGTGGACATGCACCTACGATGACAATTTCAGACCCCTCCATGATTTCCAAGTGGGAGAACTTGCAAAATAGCAGGGTGTTCAAATACTTATTTTCCTCACTGTATAGATTAAGAATTCGTTCCCACAACTTAATAATTCATGGCCATGTTTTATAAAAAATTTCCCCATGTTTTTGTTATATCGTGGCCATGTTGTTATACTGGATAAAAGTCTCTCCACATCGTGATTAATAATTAAAGTGTTCAATATATATATATACAGTATATATATATTTATCTTCTGTGGAACGATAGAATGTTTGTCCAATCGTTGCATGCAGTCCGTATTGGCAATGATAGGGTGGCCTGGCCTACGTTCCTGTCTACCTATGGTTGCGTTTTACTCCACTTTTAGACATACACTCGTTTAACTTTGTCAAGTGGAAGAGAAAAGTTTATATGGACAGGCCTCGACCCTTCGATTTTGACTGAGGGAGTGAGTCTACTCAACATGTACACTTCAGGCAGATCCATAGACCAAAATGCAACATGATTGTGACGTCACAGCAGATCACACTTATTTTACCCCCACCCCACACAACTCGAGTGTATGATATTTTGAGTTATTGACATTTAACCACATTTAATACTTGTAGTTACCTTAAGCTTTTTTTTTAACACAGTTATAGTTTATTGTATTGTTATCATTTTTGTTTGTGTTTTTTATATTTAATATAAATGTATCAATATATTCATAATTAATATTTGTACAAATATATTTTTTTAAATAATACATATTTAAGTTTTTAAACAGCCCAAGCATACATTTAGGCCTACAGAAGGGTAAATAATGAATCAGCTTCATTGCGGATTCCATGTGATCAAGGGTTTAGGCCAGGGTGTTCCATTTAAACACATTTCAAGGGTTTCCCCAGTAGTGGGCACTCGTGCAACTTAAGCAATGACGTACATCCGAGTGAACAAGACGAAGGGAAGTTAGCGAGGGAAGGGCATACATTTTTTTACTTAAATGCAGCCTATGGCTGCGTCCAAAACAGCATACTCTCTTGACTAGGTACTTATTTTGAATAAGTAATTACTTCACGACCACTAAAAAAGTACACTCTATATAGTATGAATGTGTGTAGTATGAATGTAATGTGGACATACTACAATCGCCATGTTGTCATTATCATGTGACCTACCAGTGTCAGTTACATCACCTCAGTGTCATTCACAAATCCTCTCCCGTGGCCTCATGGGATAGAAAAATCTACATTGTATGCACACTTTAGAATCTTGGCAGAAGTAGGAGGTCATCTCTGTACTTTTTTGCCTACTCTTTTATAAGTACTGTGAATTTGGACATACTTCTTTTGTCACATACTGTTTTTCACCTACTATGTAGTAGGGAACTATGCGATTTTGGACACCTCCGCGCACCTGCTCGCGCAGACATCACACATCATTAGTGTTTTCCATGAGGCTACGCAGAATTGTAGACAGAGTCATCGAGCGAGAATGGCAAACAGACAACAGCCACCTTTTTGGTGAATGAGACATGAGGTAATGTGAAAGTGTTGCGTTCCACCCGCCACCAACACAGTCTCTTGTGACACTTTGCAGACTCTGCTCTGCTCTGGCTGTGTGCGTTCATGTGTTTTGGAGAGGGCTCTGAAGGGAGGGTGCTCTTGCTAAAAAATCACTGTGACCATCTAGTTATTGCTAGCCTCTATGAAGCTGCACACGATAGCTTTAATTCCCTCATTTTGGTTAAAGCTACAGCATGTAACTCTCTGGCGGTTCAACATAAATAAAACTGCAGGTACAGATTTATGTGCGCAGTTATCTTCCAGTCAGGTTCTCTGCATGAATGTGGTTCCAGGCACCAATGTACAGAGATAGCCTACAGAACGTGGAATGGAGAAATAAATAATGGTTTCTTTGTTTGTACAAATGATGATTCCCTGGAGATTTGCTGTTTTGAATAATTCATGGTCGATTTTTCTTGACTTCTTTAACCCTCTATGGCATGGTTTTGCCATCAGGCAACAAACTACCTTTTTGGACCTCACACCGCCCCCTTTAATTTATATTTATATATATATATATATATATATATATGAAGAGTTCAGATGCAAAAGCCTCTAAGTGCCATCTGAAATTTTCTTCTAGAATGATCATTTTTATAAAGGTATAAAGTTAAGCAATTTCACTTAAATGACAATTAATAGGTAATTTGCATTGCCATTTAAGTGAAATTAGTGAACTTAAATATACGAGCTTGATAAAAATGATCATTCTAGAAGAAAATTTCAGATGGCACTTAGAGGCTTTTGCATCTGAACTCTTCATATATATATATATATTTGGGGTGGACCAGTCCTTTCAGGAAGTAAAGTTACATGGGACACAGTGCCACCAATTGGTTAGATTAATATAACTTTTTAACATGAAGTTTAAATAACTTTATATAAAAAAATAAAATAAATCATGCATATGCATCAGTATGTAAAGTAGTATGTTCGATTGTTTAAAGATGTGTTTTTATTTATATTCTAAAACCATGTTTTTTGTTTGTTGCCTCAGCGCAACATTTGACATGAAACAGAGGGATTCACACAGGTAAAGTTATCAACAAGTTTATTTGCAGAAGTATGTGATTGCAACACTGGAAGCAGGTGAGTAACTGATGAATATAGTGTTCAGGATGGATATCTGGATGAGTTACGGTCTTATCTGTTGCAGGTTCTGAATTGGAGACTGAGGCAGATGACTGAAGACGGACGGAAGACGGAGGCAGATGAGGCAGATGACCGAAGACGGAAGACGGAGGCAGATGACCGAAGACGGAAGACGGAGGCAGATGACCGAAGACGGAAGACGGAGGCAGATGACCGAAGACGGAAGACGGAGGCAGATGACCGAAGACGGAAGACGGAGGCAGATGACCGAAGACGGAAGACGGAGGCAGATGACCGAAGACGGATGAAGGAGGCAGATGACCGAAGACGGAAGACGGAGGTAGATGACCGAAGACGGAAGACGAATGAAGGAGGCAGATGACTGAAGACGGAAGACGGAGGCAGATGACTGAAGACGGAGGCAGATGACTGAAGACGGAGGCAGATGACTGAAGACGGAAGACGGAGGCAGATGACTGAAGACGGAAGACGGAAGACGGAGGCAGATGACTGAAGACGGAAGACGGAGGCAGATGACTGAAGACGGAAGACAGAGGCAGATGACTGAAGATGGAAGACGGAGGCAGATGACTGAAGACGGAAGACGGATGAAGGAGGCAGATGACTGAAGACGGAAGACGGAGGCAGATGACTGAAGACGGAAGACGGATGAAGGAGGCAGATGACTGAAGACGGAAGACGGAGGCAGATGACTGAAGACGGAAGACGGATGAAGGAGGCAGATGACTGAAGACGGATGAAGGAGGCAGATGACTGAAGGCGGAAGGAGGCAGATGACTGAAGACGGATGAAGGAGGCAGATGACTGAAGACGGATGAAGGAGGCAGATGACTGAAGACGGAAGACGGATGAAGGAGGCAGATGACTGAAGGCGGAAGGAGGCAGATGACTGAAGACGGAAGACGGAGGCAGATGACCGAAGACGGAAGACGGAGGCAGATGACTGAAGACGGAAGACGGAGGCAGATGACCGAAGACGGATGAAGGAGGCAGATGACTGAAGACGGA
The DNA here is from genome assembly GCF_951802725.1 of Rutilus rutilus. Taxonomy (NCBI): domain Eukaryota; kingdom Metazoa; phylum Chordata; class Actinopteri; order Cypriniformes; family Leuciscidae; genus Rutilus; species Rutilus rutilus. Next base: position 34,734,060 of record NC_140211.1, read on the forward strand.
TGAAGGAGGCAGATGACTGAAGACGGAAGACGGAGGCAGATGACTGAAGACGGAAGACAGAGGCAGATGACTGAAGACGGAAGACGGAGGCAGATGACTGAAGACGGAAGACGGAGGCAGATGACTGAGGACGGAAGACGGATGAAGGAGGCAGATGACTGAAGACGGAAGACGGAGGCAGATGACTGAAGACGGAAGACGGATGAAGGAGGCAGATGACTGAAGACGGAAGACGGATGAAGGAGGCAGATGACTGAAGACGGAAGACGGATGAAGGAGGCAGATGACTGAAGGCGGAAGGAGGCAGATGACTGAAGACGGATGAAGGAGGTAGATGACTGAAGACGGAGGCAGATGACTGAAGACGGAAGACGGATGAAGGAGGCAGATGACTGAAGGCGGAAGGAGGCAGATGACTGAAGACGGATGAAGGAGGCAGATGACTGAAGACGGAGGCAGATGACTGAAGACGGAAGACGGAGGCAGATGACTGAAGACGGAAGACGGAGGCAGATGACTGAAGATGGAAGGAGGCAGATGACTGAAGACGGAAGACGGATGAAGGAGGCAGATGACTGAAGACGGATGAAGGAGGCAGATGACTGAAGACGGAAGACGGATGAAGGAGGCAGATGACTGAAGGCGGAAGGAGGCAGATGACTGAAGACGGAAGACGGAAGACGGAGGCAGATGACTGAAGACGGATGAAGGAGGCAGATGACTGGAGGCAGATGACTGAAGACGGAAGACGGAGGCAGATGACTGAAGATGGAAGGAGGCAGATGACTGAAGATGGAAGACGGAGGCAGATGACTGAAGACGGATGAAGGAGGCAGATGACTGAAGACGGAAGACGGAGGCAGATGACTGAAGACGAAGACGGAGGCAGATGACTGAAGGCGGAAGGAAGCAGATGACTGAAGACGGATGAAGGAGGCAGATGACCGAAGACAGAAGACGGAGGCAGATGACTGAAGACGGAAGACGGAGGCAGATGACTGAAGACGGAAGACAGAGGCAGATGACTGAAGATGGAAGACGGAGGCAGATGACTGAGGACGGAAGACGGATGAAGGAGGCAGATGACTGAAGACGGAAGACGGATGAAGGAGGCAGATGACTGAAGACGGAAGACGGATGAAGGAGGCAGATGACTGAAGACAGAAGACGGAGGCAGATGACTGAAGACGGAAGACGGATGAAGGAGGCAGATGACTGAAGACGGAAGACGGATGAAGGAGGCAGATGACTGAAGGCGGAAGGAGGCAGATGACTGAAGACGGAAGACGGATGAAGGAGGCAGATGACTGAAGGCGGAAGGAGGCAGATGACTGAAGACGGATGAAGGAGGCAGATGACTGAAGACGGAGGCAGATGACTGAAGACGGATGAAGGAGGCAGATGACTGAAGACGGAGGCAGATGACTGAAGACGGAAGACGGAGGCAGATGACTGAAGATGGAAGGAGGCAGATGACTGAAGATGGAAGACGGAGGCAGATGACTGAAGACGGATGAAGGAGGCAGATGACTGAAGGCGGAAGGAGGCAGATGACTGAAGACGGATGAAGGAGGCAGATGACTGAAGACGGAGGCAGATGACTGAAGACGGAAGACGGAGGCAGATGACTGAAGACGAAGACGGAGGCAGATGACTGAAGGCGGAAGGAGGCAGATGACTGAAGACGGATGAAGGAGGCAGATGACCGAAGACGGAAGACGGAGGCAGATGACTGAAGACGGATGAAGGAGGCAGATGACCGAAGACGGAAGACGGAGGCAGATGACTGAAGACGGAAGATGGAGGCAGATGACTGAAGACGGAAGACAGAGGCAGATGACTGAAGACGGATGAAGGAGGCAGATGACCGAAGACGGATGAAGGAGGCAGATGACCGAAGACGGAAGACGGAGGCAGATGACTGAAGACGGATGAAGGAGGCAGATGACCGAAGACTGAAGACGGAGGCAGATGACTGAAGACGGAAGACGGAGGCAGATGACTGAGGACGGAAGACGGATGAAGGAGGCAGATGACTGAAGACGGAAGACGAAGGCAGATGACTGAAGACGGAAGACGGATGAAGGAGGCAGATGACTGAAGACGGAAGACGGAGGCAGATGACTGAAGACGGAAGACGGATGAAGGAGGCAGATGACTGAAGACGGAAGACGGATGAAGGAGGCAGATGACTGAAGGCGGAAGGAGGCAGATGACTGAAGACGGATGAAGGAGGTAGATGACTGAAGACGGAGGCAGATGACTGAAGACGGAAGACGGATGAAGGAGGCAGATGACTGAAGGCGGAAGGAGGCAGATGACTGAAGACGGATGAAGGAGGCAGATGACTGAAGACGGAGGCAGATGACTGAAGACGGAGGCAGATGACTGAAGACGGAAGACGGAGGCAGATGACTGAAGATGGAAGGAGGCAGATGACTGAAGACGGAAGACGGATGAAGGAGGCAGATGACTGAAGACGGATGAAGGAGGCAGATGACTGAAGACGGAAGACGGATGAAGGAGGCAGATGACTGAAGGCGGAAGGAGGCAGATGACTGAAGACGGATGAAGGAGGCAGATGACTGAAGATGGAAGACGGAAGACGGAGGCAGATGACTGAAGACGGATGAAGGAGGCAGATGACTGAAGACGGAAGACGGAGGCAGATGACTGAAGACGGAAGACGGAGGCAGATGACCGAAGACGGATGAAGGAGGCAGATGACTGAAGACGGAAGACGGAAGACGGAGGCAGATGACTGAAGACGGATGAAGGAGGCAGATGACTGAAGACGGAAGACGGAGGCAGATGACTGAAGACGGAAGACGGAGGCAGATGACCGAAGACGGATGAAGGAGGCAGATGACCGAAGACGGATGAAGAAGGCAGATGATTGAAGACTGAAGACGGAAGACGGAAGACGGAAGACGGAGGCAGATGACTGAAGATGGAAGGAGGCAGATGACTGAAGACGGATGAAGAAGGCAGATGATTGAAGACTGAAGACGGAGGCAGATGACTGAAGACGGAAGACGGAGGCAGATGACTGAAGACGGAAGACGGATGAAGGAGGCAGATGACTGAAGACGGATGAAGGAGGCAGATGACTGAAGGCGGAAGACGGATGAAGGAGGCAGATGACTGAAGGCGGAAGGAGGCAGATGACTGAAGACGGATGAAGGAGGCAGAGGACCGAAGACTGAAGACGGAGGCAGATGACTGAAGACGGAAGATGGAGGCAGATGACCGAAGACGGAAGACGGAGGCAGATGACCGAAGACGGAAGACGGAGGCAGATGACCGAAGACGGATGAAGGAGGCAGATGACCGAAGACGGAGGCAGATGACTGAAGACGGAAGACGGAGGCAGAAGACTGAAGACGGAAGACGGAGGCAGATGACTGAAGACGGAAGACAGAAGATGGAGGCAGATGACTGAAGATGGAAGGAGGCAGATGACTGAAGACTGAAGACGGAGGCAGATGATTGAAGACTGAAGACGGAGGCAGATGACTGAAGACGGAAGACGGAGGCAGATGACTGAAGACGGAAGACGGATGAAGGAGGCAGATGACTGAAGACGGAAGACGGATGAAGGAGGCAGATGACTGAAGGCGGAAGACGGATGAAGGAGGCAGATGACTGAAGGCGGAAGGAGGCAGATGACTGAAAACGGATGAAGGAGGCAGATGACTGAAGACTGAAGACGGAGGCAGATGACTGAAGACGGAAGATGGAGGCAGATGACTGAAGACGGAAGATGGAGGCAGATGACTGAAGACGGAAGATGGAGGCAGATGACTGAAGACGGATGAAGGAGGCAGATGACTGAAGACGGAAGACGGATGAAGGAGGCAGATGACTGAAGACGGAAGATGGAGGCAGATGACTGAAGACGGAAGATGGAGGCAGATGACTGAAGACGGATGAAGGAGGCAGATGACTGAAGACGGAAGACGGATGAAGGAGGCAGATGACTGAAGGCGGAAGGAGGCAGATGACTGAAGACGGATGAAGGAGGCAGATGGTGAAGGAGGCAGATGGTGAAGGAGGCAGATGGTGAAGGAGGCAGGGTGACTGAAGACGGATCGTTCTGGTAGGTATCGTGCAGGCAAGGAGTCAGGTAAGTGTTCTTTGAGGGAATGACGTGACCAGACAATGGTGAACTGCAGAGGGAAGAGTTAAATAGTGCTGGATGATGATCAGTGAAGATTGGTGACAGTTGACGGTGATCTCTGTGATTGGGAAGTGCATGCAGGTAAAGGGCCAGGGAGGATGATGGGAAATGCAGTGAGGAGGTGGTGACTGGTGACCGTGACAACATTGTGCAGTTATCACTTTTGTTCAGGCAATATCATAGGGTTAGAAACATATGGTGCATTCAAGTTCTCCTGGGATGTTTGTTTTTACAAGTTCGGAAAACTCAAAGAATGTGCATTATATGTGTCATTTATTATTATTTCTGTCAGGACCACTACCATCAAATACGATTGACAATTAGCATACAGTTTGGATTGGCGGTATGGTTCCGTTCTGGGCAAGAACTCCCTGCGCATCCATGCAGCCTAGCATGGATAAGAGCAGGGAGAGCAGCTATAACCCCCCTTGGGGTAAACAGAACAGAACCAACATGAATGTTTGCAAATATAATTAATCCAAGATTTTAAAGTACAACATAATTTGAGAATTTATTCTGATTCAAGGGGAATCAGAATGCTGAATCCTAGCTGGACAAGAGGAGGAGCTGGGGATGGAGGAGGGTAATTAGCTCCTGAGAAACGCGATAGCTGCTGATAATACTGAAGGAGCTTATATATGTATACGGTGATAGGCGTCATACAGTATTCCTATGGGTAGATGTGGATCAGCTGAGAGTCAGCTGATGCGTGCTTGACTAACGTGACCTGCCAGAACTAACGCTACGCTTGATTATTATTATGCTTCCACAGAGAATGATGGGAAATGTAGTTTGGTCACTAAACTACCCATAAACTGGCTAAATGAGTAGTGTTTTCTGGCAAACTTTATCTCTCTTATTCATTAACAGTACAGGTTTGAGAGACATTTAGGAGGTCAGGGGTCAGTTAAGATTCAGTCAGCAAAGTAACGTGTATGTGTGTGTGCGCATCAGTATGTGGTGTGTGTTTGTTTGTTTGATTTATATGTTTATATGAATATGAACATTTATACATAAGGTGTTATGAGGTGTTAGTTGTATAGTAATAGTTTTTTTATTGTTTGATGTTTGTGATTGGTTGGAACCATTTGTGATGGATGTTTGTCAAAATAAAACTTTTCTAATGCACATATTGCTTGGTCTCCCTATTCCACCTATAGAAAACCTTGGAGTTTTAGTACCCTCATAGCTCATTGTTGCCCTGGATGTATTATCAGGGACCCCCAAGCTCCCAAAAATATTTTTCCCCTCAAAAAATAAACATTCATGTCATAGAGGGTTAAGCATTGCAAGACCATCTCTGGCACTACTCCCACACCATACAAGCGCTCTGTGTATGTGTTATGACGTGACGTTATAATATTTTTTGCCCTTTAAATTGTGTTCATGATTTAAGTAAAATGAGGGAACAAACTAATAATTTGAGGGAACAAATTGTTAAATAGTTACCATGATCCTAGTTTAGTTTTCACTTTTTTTCCAGTTTATTTCAACCATTTCTAGACAGAAATAAGCATTGTAGTCACTAAATTAGATTTAGTGTGGCATGATTATCACTAAAGCTCTCTTCAATTTGTTCTTGATCATTAGATGTGACATTATGTGGTCTTGGAAGTCTGTCTGAAACTGTGTTTTTGCCTGTAAAATCATTGACTGATGGGGCAATGGGGCAGTAGGGCAGATACCTTTGGTTTTGGACACACTGCCACAGAGTGTGCAACTTTGAAACATTAATTGCTATTTGGGACAGAAAGAGCATTTATTTTTTTCAGCTCGGCTTTAGCATCACCACGGAAGTAAACTCTATATTTGAATATTGTATGAGTGTATAGTACAGCATATCTACATTTATAGCGAATCTATGTGAAAAGCAGTTATAGAGTGTAAATGTAATTTGCATACCTAATCATATAGCAATTGAATGATCAGGAAGCATGAGTCAAGCGACTACTGTATGTGTAAATAGTCCACCTGATGAATACAAAGCTTCAGTAATATAGAATCATTTCAGCCCAGCTTAGAATTGATGTAGAGCCAGTTGGATCATTCTCTGCCCTTAGCGAAACACAAAAACTACGCACATAGTAGGCTCAGTCAAACATTAATCATCTTTTCTGTACCAGGTGTGTAGTCTTGAACTTTGAAATGAAAACGTAAGGCATTGTTTTGAAGGTTTTTGCTCATATTGCAAAGACATAAAATAAAATCTCTCTATGTAAGTGTCACAGTGGAAACCACAAAAGTTTGTTGATTATGGTGGCTCTAGTGTCAAAGACCATTTGATTGCATATTACCTAACAAAAAGTTTGTCTACCAAACTGTTTACATTGGAGTGCATCTGCATTACATCTAGTTAGTTTACACCATGTTTTGTGAGGATTCAACTCTCTTTAACATTTCACTTCATTGTGGTTTATATTTTATCCTGCTGCATATGCACAGCTTTGCACAGCTTTGCCAACACAAGAATAAATTATATTTTAAAATATATTAAAAATATTTTGCAGCCTTGATGATCATACAAGACTACTTTCAAAAACATAAAAAAATCCTACCGACCCCAAACATTTGAATGGTAGTGTACACTGAAAGTGAGCATGTGCAGCTGTTGCTTTAAGGAGGTATTTCTACCTGATTCTACCTATATATTCTAATTTTGTTGTAGCCTAATTCAATCAGGTTTATGTAACATAAAACAGGAGAATGCTGTTTTAACTTAATTGAGTTACATTGACCCAATATACAATTTCAATAAAACTCAGGATGGACACATTCGTCACATGCACACTACGACAGTACCAGACCAATAGAGGGCAGTATAGTTGTTACTCATGTCAGCTACAGGACATCTGCTCTGAAGGACAAAGAAGAAGAAAAGATGTGTGTTTGGCTGCTCCTTGTTGATAGGTGAATTTTGCTGCTGTGAGAAACTGTGATTTGAGGTTATTATTCACATTATGTTGCATCAAAGTGAAAATCACAATTGACATTATAAAACAATCAAACACTCAAGAAATGATATTTTTTGCCTCTTGTTCAGTTTAATAAAATACAATTTTATACAATAAATAAAAACATTTAAAAAAAAAATTTTCATTCAATAAATTATTATTATTAAAAAAACAATTATTTAATTAAAATTAGCTAAAGTTACACAAAATAATATTTGCCACACCTTAATTTAATTGTGTTCAATCTGCCTAATATTATTTTACTTAAATATATTATTGATATATTTTGTGGTAAAACCAAATGAATATTTTTTTGTAGACATAACTAACTGGTATGTGTTTCCCAAAAGCATCATAAGCCTAAGTAGATTGTTGAGCCATTGCCACCAATGGTCTCTCTACGATTAACTTAGCTCACAATGCTTTTGAGAAATGCAGCCTTGAGCAGTCAGTGGCTCTACAGTTCCCATGTTTTGCAAGGGACTGCATTAGGAGAGTAAATTTAGGGATTCATTTATTAAACCCCTTTAATGTAGGGCGCGCCGAGTTATTGTATGTTCAATGCTCAGTACTGACACTTGTCTTTTCTTAGTGGTTAATTATACATTGTGTATAACGATGAATGACTCTACTTGTTTGAAAATTAAGCCTTAGAATGAATGAAAAAATTAGGTTGGACCAACATAAACCAAAGTACGTTGGGTTGACCCAACTAAATGACCCAACTTTTGAATGAACTAAATTAAATTGTGTATAATCTTAAATCATTTATTCAATTTCAACAAAACCAGTTATTGTAGATGTTACCACATTAATTAAATTTTCTAAGTAAAAAAAAAAATCAAAAAAAAATCAGTGTATATCTTTTTCATTCAAAACCAAATCACAGTCATCCAAACAGCAACACAGCAAAGATTCAAAAGATAAACAAGGCGTGTACGTATAAGAAACGTGACTACATTTAGAGCAGTTGGTGTAAACACAGTAAACTTTACAATAATCTATAGACCCCTTTTCAGTTGGTAAACATGGTGACTTTTTTTGTGGGCGGAGCTTAGGTGGTGGCAGAACGATCCCCCTGGCTGCTTCACTAACGTTAGTTTGCAAGATTTGTTAGCTTGTTTTTTAATAACGACTGGAGAAAATCCGATTTTATCTTAATGTGCAAGGTCACTCACTGTCCAGGACCGCGATTGTTATTTGCAAAAGTTTATTTTAACGGACATCCCAGATTGGCTGACCCGTACACGCTCAGTCAATGGATGGACGATCTGACAGGATTAACGTTAACGCTACCTCCGGTTGAGTGACCTGGCTTCTACACCTACCTGATAGAGAAACTGAGCGTAAAGAGAAACTGAGGGCATATATATCTTTAGATGCCTATAACTGTACTAAATGGTCACGTACAAGACTTGTGTGGTAGCCTACGATCCGCAGTTTGCAGTCAATCATAGATGATTCACAAATAATAACAATCATTTAGAAAAAATTATGCGATAAAATTTCAAATTGGAGCCTGTACTTCGTCGATTCTTGCACCCAACAACACAACAAGATGACATTTAATAACAATAATAATAATTTAAGCTCCTTATTATGAAGCCGAATCTGTGCTGGTTTGTATTGGCCGCCTCCAGTTTTCCCTTTGTTTTGCCACCAGCTAACGACATGACGTAACTGTGACGTCGGCTCGAAATTGGTCTATATGAATGTTGTCAAAATACTGCATTGTGTCAAACATATTTTCACCTAAAATAGAATTGGATTTATAAATACAAATTCTCTTCAAAGACCTCAAATAAATTGCTTTGCCTGTTTTCTTTTCCCCTGGTATCTCTCAGAAAACAACTTGTGTGCTGTCCATGGTCCTGAAAAATACCTTATTGAGGTCTTATAATGGAAGTTCCCTTAACAGGCCTAAGTAAAAAATGTATTACCTTAAAGTCCCTTTTTATGGTTTTCGCATATTCCCTTTCATGCAGTGTGTAATATAGCTGTTTGTGAATATAAACGTTCTGCAAAGTTGAAAGTGCATGATAAATAAAGTCATTGTCTCCCAATAGAAATAATCAACTCTGAACTGCCTTTACGAGTTGTTTGGATTTTTGGATAATACTGCTTTACGGTTCTACGTCACTAGAAGATACATTTGCATAATGCCCGCCCATGTTGTACATTGTCCGCCCGCGAACAACTTGACCAGCCCTCAAATGTCATTTTACAGACTACTGCTTCTCAAGTTCAACTTGCTCCTCAGATTCACAACCTTTATGTATGACTAATTATTGATGTATATATTTTCTACTGGGTGTTCAAAATACTTAGTTTTGTGTTTTATATTGTGTAGGTCTCCTGCTCACTGGCTAACTCACGTTAAATTATTACGGTCTTACTGGCATACGTCTGCTTATCAGCTGTGGGCCACTATTACCTAAAACTGCATCTATTAATGCATATTGTCTGTCGTTCCCTTTCAGTCGGTCACGTTCGACGTTACATCGATGTGCTGACGCAATTGGGATCACTTCAGGGAGCACTATCATCTTCGAGTATCTACAGAACGAGCCAATGCACATTGGTGTGCAAGATTTGCATCCTGCGCCCGCCCTTGGCTGCTCTGCCATCGAGGGTGGTGAGGAGGGAGGAGCCACTAGGACAGCTTCTGGCACTATACGGCGCCGTCCACGTCCTAGTGGTCATGCACCTCCGAGAAGAATGGCCAACAAGAAACCAATCGTCCAACTGAGAAGGTTCGGGACATGGTGGAGGGTTCCACACAAGCCCGACCTTCTCGGCGGCCCGGTTGTGACGGCGCGAGCAGCGAGTGGCCGCAAGCTGACTAAAATAGCTCAACAACTGCTGTTTCCACAGCAAGTGAATTTCTGTGTCGGTATCAGTGTGCATTCCCTGAGAGTGCACATCAGCTTGCACTATTTCTGCTATGCACTATGCACTATGCCATTCCCTGGGTGCCTCAGCACTATTGAGAGATCTGAAAGAGTATTTTTTCTTAAGAAAAAGAGCAATCACAGGCGTGACACTGCGTCCTTTTCAGGATGTAATTCTGCCTGTGTGTGTTTGTGGGTGCGGTCGTTCCCTGGCGCCAGCAGATGGCCACAATAGTTGCCTCTCATGTTTGGGCAATCAGCACGCTGAGGCTGCTTTTGTGAATAGTTCATGTTCTCACTGTGGGAACATGACTATGTTATAAATATCGGTTCCTGGACTCCCCCCTCTCCCAGGTTGGGTTGTTCGGCGACGCAGTCGAACGCTTCTCCCAACAGTTCTCAACTGCCCAGAAGCAGATGGAGGCCATCCGGCACATCCTACCCCGGCAGACAGTTTCTTCGCTTTGCATTCGAGGGGTGGGCATATCAGTACAAGGTCTTACCCTTTGGGCTGGCCCTGTCACCACGTGTCTTAACAAAAGTCACGGAGACGGCAATTGCTCCCATGTGCGAGCGTGGTGTTTGCATTCTCAACTAACTCAACGACTAGCTCATTCTGGTGCAGTTGAGAGAGCAGTTGTGCGAACACAGGGACATGGTGCTCAGTCACCTCAGCCACCTAGGGCTTCGGGTCAACTGGGAAAAGAGCAAAGTCACCCCCGGGCAGAGGATCTATTTTCTCAGTATGGAGCTGGACTCAATCAGCATGAATTCCTGCAAGAAAGGCTGGAGCGAACGCTGTTTCCCTCCACCCTTAAAGTGTATGTTGCCACTATTGCCGCACATCACAATGCAGCTGAGGGTAAATCGCTTGGAAAGCACGACCTGATTGTCAGGTTCCTGAGGGGGACACTCTCTATACCTTCTTGGGATCTGTCTCTGGTCCTTTCGGTACTTCAGAGACCACCCTTTAAGCCTTTGCAGTCAGCAGAGCTAAAAGTTCTGTCCTGTAAGACAGTACTCCTGGTTGCATTGGCCTCCATCAAGAGGGTAGGGGGCCTGCATGCATTTTTGGTCAACGAATCGTGCCTAGAATTCGGCCCGGCTAACTCTCACGTGATTCTGAGACCCCGACTTGGATACGTGCCCAAGGTTCCTACCACTCCCTTCCGGGACCAGGTGGTGAACCTGCAAGCGTTGCCCTCGGAGGAGCCAGACCCAGCCCTGGCTTTTCTTTGTCCCGTTCGCGCCTTTACGTGGACAGAACGCAAAACACGTTCGCTAGGTTTTATAGCCTACGTGTTGAGACGGTTTCTTCCTGTGTGCTCGCTTCAACTAGCCAGTAACACCGAAGTTCCCGCTCTAGTGTCAGCTTGCTGCGCCACTCCCCTTCACATGGAGTGGATATGTTCACTTTTTGCTCCAGTCGAGTTCCCCACTTGGCGAACCCTGTAGAGTCCCCCTCGCACGCACCCCTCGGCAGTCAGACGTGGCAGAGTGTCTGACGCCAGGCCTAGTACTCGTATGCTTGTGTAACCTGTGCTAGGCTGGGTCCCATATGTTGTGATCCCTGCTGCGATCCCGCACTGCGGGGCGCAAGATACAAATCTCGCACACCAATGTGCATTGGCTCGTTCTGTAGATACTCGAAGATGATAGGGCTCCCTGAAGTGATCCCAACCCTTCAGGGAACGAGGGTTACATGCGTAACCGAGACATTCTTACTACTGTGAGTAAAGATAAAGTTTTATGTTCCATCAGTCATTCACGCTAGAACTTCAGTTCCCACATGTGCACCGCAATAAATTAGAAATATACACATGGGTTTGTTGATGGACATACGCTTGTTAATGCTGATGGTGAGGAATTACAGTTGCAACATCTAATAATGTACCTCAAACTGAGTAGTGTATCACTGAGAAACGTACTGCTCAAGTCGTCCTTGCAATGGAGGTTCAGGTTGATTAACTAGTTCTTCTAATGTTTCGTCTTCGGACTCGCGCTCAGATTGATATCGTAAAATTCTACGTCATCATTCGTTACTGTCTTTAGTGTACAGTGTACAATCGCTGAGCTGTAGGAAGCCTCTGGACAGAGCTGACGTTCAGTTATGGTAATGGCCGTTTTTGTGTCCGACAGGCACTGTACATGGTAGACCAATCACAACAGACTGGGCTATCTGGCCAATCAGAGCAGAGTAGCTCGCGGAAAGGAGGGATTTAGAGAGACTGATTCATCCATCGTCGTTTGAGAATCATTGAAAAATGTGATGTGCAATGTATATGATGAGAAAATGAAATAACATCACAGATGAACGAAATGCAATCAAATAAGTAAATTTCGCAACAAGTGGAGCAGAACCTAATATTCTTTTTAAGATAATCGATAATACAGAAATTTGCTGTACAAATACCAATGGAGACAAGATCACAGGTAGTGAATCCCCCCCCCCCCTCCCCCCTGAAAGCTAACAAGACAAATTTAAATATTGACCTGTCCTTTTCAAACATCCCAGTTCCAACGCCTTCTCTAATTTTTGGCAGCAATATCCAGCAACCCCAGAGTTCATCTTTCTACATTAGTTAATGTTCATCTTAGTTTAATAGTCCAGACTTTGATGAAAGTCATTGAGTAAGAGGCACAGTTTGTTTATTTTAAATCAGATTTATAAAGGCAAGTGATGCAACAAAAAGCCATATGTTCAACAAGTCGAAACATTAAGAAAATCGCCTTTAAAGTTGTCCATTTATGTTCGTGATTGTGCTGCATTCACTCACCAATTATTATTTTATTTTTTCTATATATATATTTACGGTAGGAAATTTAAAAAATATCTTCATGGAACATGATCTTAACTTAATATCCTAATGAATTTTGGCATAAAAGAAAAATCGATAATTTTGACCCATACAATGTATTGTTGGCTATTGCCACAAATATCCAGGTACCTTTGATTCACTAGTCCTATACTGACATTTCGTCCCCTTGGAATTATAAGGTTCTATCTGCGTTCTGAGCAGTTTTGAGATATTGAGCTTTAAAGTTTTTGCATTCCATTCGACTGTGTAGAAAGAACCTTTTTATTTTCTAAATGTACACAACTTAAAAAACAACATCACATAATGTAAAGAGGTGGTCACAGAATAAGAATTTGTGAATAACTAAATTTTGACAAAAATGTCAGATAGAACCTTATAATTCCAAGGGGACGATTTATTGAAATCAAAATTTCACAGAAAATGTATGACCTGATTCTGTGTTCTGCTTAGAAATGCTGCAATAATACCAAAGTCTAATCCGCTCATGATCATTCTGTCTGAATTCTGTGTATAGTTCAAAAGACAGTTTGACACTCTAGCCCATCAATATTGCGAAAGTTGTCATTTTACCTGATGTCTGTCTCTCTTAGGTGAACATCTGGCGAAATGCCTGAAAATGATCGATACATTTTTTTTCAGGAAGCCTTTTAATGATTTATTTATATTTATTATGATACATACAGGGCAGAAAAAGAAAGAAAGAATTATACACCTAAAAAAAACTATTTGGAAAAGGGAGGTAATGATTCAAATAAATAAATAAATACATGAGGGTAAACTAAATAGAAAGAGCGGTAAACAAAATTCTATGCAAATATCATCTGGATGGTTATGTAGAAGTGAAATATTTTGTGCCTGTGATGGAAAAGTGTTAATCAGGCAAATCGAGTTGCAGAGTGCATTTGATTGCAAAAAAGGGCATCCAGATTTAGAGAATGATGTACTTGATAAAACTGGATAAAAAGTTAATCTTATTGTGCCATATGCATTATGAAGGCTAAACATAATAAACACGTTTGGTAAATTTGTATCCTTGTAGGTTTTAGAAGCAAATTTGTGGATGCTGTAATCAAATACAGTTGAAAATAGGCCGTTAACTGTCAGTGTGCTGGTAGGATTATTTATTGCCTTTTTTCCCCCTATCACATATTATAGTACTATTTTGAAATTGGACATTGTGTTACCATGAAAATAATACTTTAAATCCTTATATAATGAGCTCAATTTTTGTGATTTCAACTTTTTGTGATATCAAAAATTTTAACACACCATGAAAGACATTTGTGACTCTGGATCACAAAACCAGTCACAAGCAGCACAGGTATATACGTAGATATTGATTCATATTATTTCGTTTTTTAATCTGTTAAAAAAATTAAACATTTCAATACAAAATTTATATTAAAGATACACTATGTGTCACCATTATGTTCAGTTTAGCTTTAGCTTATTATGTTTATTTGTTTTGTTGCCTTCTGCCTTTGTTCCTGTTTGCACGTCATTTATCAGTTGTCATGGTTATTCATTATGTTCCTAATTAGAGCACAACTGTTTGTATTTGAGTTTGTCACCTTTCAAGTTTCTTACAGTCATTGTCCATTATTGTTTGTGCTTGCATGCTGCCTTGCATCTATGTGGATTGCCTGAGTTTACTTTGTTTTAATAAACATGCTTCAATTTGAATCTTCTTCATTGTCTTTGGACTATAATGTAGTACTATATAACTTTTGTCAATGGTTAAAAAAACAAAAACTGTATACATTTGCGGAAGAAAATTATTTTTTTTGTGTACTTCGACTCTGCATGACTGTGTCGGTGAATATGACCCTTGTGGGAAACTTTATTCCTTCATCAAAGCAAGACCAGGAGATGTTGGGATATTGTTCAAGCAGAAGTTTTTCTTTATTGAGGACTTCGCTGAGCGTTGCTGCAGTCATCCAACAATCTACAGATCTAATACAGTATGCATTGTAGTTATATACATTCCAAGGGGAAGGGGGAACATTCCATTCCATTCTACATTCCATAGAGGCGGAGACTCTGAACAAAGCATGCAAATGAAGTAGGAACACACCCTACTCTGAGAGCGCTACCAGTCCAATTGAATCAGCGTAACTATTCAAATGCTGATACTGGCCAGGAACTCCGGTTCCAAGAGCCATCCCAGAGCCATTAAAGACAAAAGGTGAAAGTCTCCCCTACAGCTAATCCAATCAACCTAACGATTCAACGTCTGGGCCAGGGGCTCCGAAAGCCATTTGAGCTCCGAAAGCCATTTGCAGAACAAAAGGTGACAATGGAGAAAACAGGAAGTGCAACTTTGCTGAGCAGAATCATTCGTGTGATATCATCATCTTAACCTTAAAAGCTAAATACAATATTATTCACCATGATGTTATGTAAGGAAGCATATCTGAAATAGATTCTTAAATTTGTAATCCTTCAGTCCCCCGTTTGAGAGTTCTAAAAAACTCTCACAAAATACAAATTTAGACACTTAAAAGTTCATTCTTGTAACTTGAAAAAGTTACAGGCACATATAACTTATTCTGTGTTGTGTCCTTGATTTACATGAGTGTCATAGTTCTTCTCAAAACCATAACTGTTGACACATACGACGCAGGGTGTAAAATGTCATATAAACTACATGATTACACAGAAAACCATGTAGCATAAGAGTGGATGTCTGGAAAGTCCATGGCGCCTGAATAGCTGTGAAGTCTATTTCCCGTAGAGTCCATTTCCCACGTAGAGTCGCTCTGATGCCTCGTCCCTCATGAGGCTTGTTCATTGAAATCTTAGGTGATGCTTTACACCAGGTTGCTGCTTGCGAAGACATCATGGCATACACACATACCTGTAACACAAGAAAACAAAGAAACGGCAGACCAGCAATATTCATGCATAGACTTCATTCTTCCATAAGTCTGTTTATCGTATAGTGGTTTTACGTCTAACTCTTATCAAAGTAAACATTGTGACCATATAGGTTTTACATATAACTATATTACAGTAAACATGGTGATCGTATAGTGTTTCTTTTTTTTTTTTTTTTTTTACCTATTCTTAATTGATTCGACACCTATGGACCAGTGAGGTGGGGATAAACTACTGAGAGGGGGAAACCTATGAGGAGATCTTCACCACATGGTTAGCCCCCGAGGCCTGTTGCACTTCGGTTCTTCCATGGGCTCCTTACTGGTCTGTGTGTCCTATTCTGTCCCTGTAGGTGGTGTGCACACTGTACAGTGTGTGAGAAAATTGGCACATTTCCATTCTCCAGTGAAACATCAGTCATAGTAGACATCATAATAGAGGATGGGTGTGTGACTGGAATATTCTGTGGTATAACATTTAAGGCTGCGAGTCTACTTAACCAGGGTTCCCCAAAGGATCTTTTTCTTTTTTAAACCCAACATTTGGATCAGGTATTTAACCCAGAATTTGGGTAAAAAAGAATAACCCATAAATTAGTTGGTCCCTTTTTAACCCAGGAGTTGGGTCAAAAATAACCCATTATGGGAAACTCAGGGAATCACAGGAGAAATAAACCACTACGCATAAACGAGACAAGACAAAGAACTGAACAGAACAGGGAGTATAAATACACAGGAGATAACGAGATAATTAACGAGATAATCAGGTGAACAGGATAACTAATCAGACACAGTGGGAAACTGGGTCAAAAGACAGGCACTGAACTGAAACACAATCAAACATAAACCTCATAGGTGTAGGCAAGACGACGTCTGACCAAAGTGGAGCCGGTGGGAAAAGGGAGCCCAGTGGAGTCGTAAGGATGATGGTTTCCAATGGAGCCAAGAAGGGAGAAGATAAAGCACAGATGATGGGTTTACAGGCTGCAGTGGAGTGATGGGTACTAGGCAGAACTGGTGGCCTGTAGAACCAATGCAGATCCTCACAGTTCTGTGCAGGAGGTGAAGAGGGGTTAAAGGGAACCAGAGGAAGCAGGGCTGAGGAACTAGCTGTTAGAGGAGGCGGGAGAGGGAGGCTGGGAGGGATCACATGAGTTGCAGGGCTGGACGGAACCAGTGGGGCAACGTCTCAGGTTGCGTATGTAACCCTGGTTCCCTGAGAGGGAACGAGACGCTGCGTCGAGACGCGGTGGGAACGCTCTGCGTGATTGCGTCGTGAAGCACGTGTATAATCAGTCCAATGGAAAGACGTCATAGGCGGGTGACGTCATCGACCAGGAAGCTATAAAGCACCCCTGAAAACAGACCGCGACAGCTTCTGAAAAGCCGAAGCAAGTCGATCACAGGCATGCAGGGAGTATGGCAAGGCGACGCAGCGTCTCGTTCCCTCTCAGGGAACCAGGGTTACATACGTAACCTGAGACGTTCCCTTTCAAGGGAACTCGAGCTGCGTCGAGACGCGGTGGGAACCCTATACCCACGACGCCATATGACAAATGCCTGTTCTGTATGAAGACCATGCGCACACTAGGAAACAAGCACCCTAGACCCTGGAGTGGAGCCTAGGTCCAAGTTATAAATCTAACAAATGTATGCGGTGAGGACCAGCCTGCCGCATTACAGATGTCATAGAGTGAAACTCCTGATAATAAAGCCTTAGAGGCCGTCATACTCCTGGTAGAATGGGCCGGGACAGCCAAAGGTGAAGGCTGTCCGGCCGCTTCATAAGCAAGTGAGATAGCCTCAACTACTCACTTGCTCATTATCTGTTTAGATGCAGGGCAACCCAACTTAGGTAACCGGAAGCAGACAAATAATTGCTCTTATATATACGCCACAGGGAGCTCTGTGGACATAAGCATCCAAAGCCCGGACAGGGCATAACAGATTAAGTTTTTCCTGATCTGGGGTATTAAGGTGGAGGACAGAAGGCCTGCAGCACAAAAGACCCACAAATTTAATAGGGACCTAGGAATACAACCCGGCAAGGGGTGAGGAAAGACTACCACCATACCAGGTGCAAATCCAAGTACGTGCAGGCCTCAGCCTCATGTACCACGGAGAAGATGAAATAAGGATCTCTCCTCAGAGATAACCCAGCAAAGAAACATTCATTGCAGAAATCAAGTACTGTACCATAGGGCAGATAGCAAGATTCAGAAGGCGCTCTCCGCACCAGGCAGAGAACAGTTTCCATTTCAATGCATATTCAGTCTTCTCGTGGAGGGAGCTCTAGACTGGAGTATGGTCTCCACGACCTCAGTCGAGAGACCTGAATCTATGAGCTGGGCCCCCTCAGAGACCGAGCCCACAGTATCCATAACTCTAGATGAGTGTAACTCCCGGGAGCAAAGATATCGGGAAATGCGTACAGGTGAAGCCTCAACCACACCTAATACGTTGCATCCAGTTCAAGCAGAGCTGGACGCGTCAGGGAGAACCACGTAGAGCAATGCGTTGTATAAAACGATGCGAAAAGTAGACTTGAGTCTTGACCGAAGTTCTCCCAAAGGAGCTCCACCACCTCGGGGTGAAGTCTCCATTCCCCGGGCCTCAGCCCCTGCCTCAACAGGATATCTGCTCTGATATATGAGACCATCAGTGCGTTGTCCAGAAGGACAAGCACATGGTGACCTCTCAGGTCTGGCAGGAAGTATTTGAGAGCTCGAAATACTGCCATCATTTCTAGCCGATTTATGTGCCAAGAATGTTGATGGTCCCAAAGACCTTTCGCCGAGCGGCCACTCATGACCGCCCCCCATCCCGTGAGGGAAGCATCCGTCGAAAGCATACGCGTCGATAAGAAGCCCCCAGCACTGGGCCCTGGGCGAGGAACCAAGGTTTCTTCCACATGACCAAGGCACGAAGGCATCGCCGCGTGACCTTGATCATGCGAAACGGATTTCCCCTCGGAGAAAACCCCTTGGTCCTGAGCCACCACTGCAGAGGTCTCATGTACAGAAGGCCAAAAGAGATACGTTGGACGCAGCTGCCATGAGCCCCAACAGTCTCTGAAACTGTTTCACAGTGAGTGACTGGCCTAGTTTTACCCCCTTTATGGCTGTGAGATAAAACACCCGGAAAAGTGGTCCTCTGAGCTGGGAGGAGCACACTCTTCTTGGCGTTGAGCCACAACCCCAACCTCTTTAATAGAGACAGAACGACATCTCGATGCCGAACTGCCATCTGCTCGGACTGAGCTAAAATCAACCAATTGTCGAGATAATTCAATACGTGAATGCCCTGGAGTCTCAGAGGAGCCAGAGCTGCATCCACACATTTTGTAAAGGTGCGGGGTGATAAACCTAGGCCGAAGGGAAGAACCTGATACTGGTATGCTTCGCCCCCGAAAGCAAACCTCAGGAACCTCCTGTGATGAGGATGGATAGATACATGGAAGTACACGTCCTTCAAGTCTATTGTGACAAACAAGTCCTCGGACTGAGACTGTGACACAATCATATATAGCGTAAGCATACTTTGAACTTGAGATTCTGAAGCCTGTTGTTTAATTGACGCAGGTCTAGAATAGGACGCAACCCCTCATCCTCTTTCGGAACAATGAAGTAATGGCTGTAAAACCCTGACTGTCTGATGGGAGGAGGAACCCCTTCTATAGCTCCTTTTGCAGAAGTGTCAGTACTTCCTGCTCCATAACCAGAGCCTGCTCGGGGTCCACCACTGTGGGGAGGACCTCTAGAAATCTGGGCGGACGAGAACCAAACTGAATTCTGAAGCCCTTTTCTATAGTGTGCAGGACCCACTGAGAAATATATGGCAGTAGTTTCCACGCTGCCAGAAATTCTAATAGGGGAACCAGTCTCTCAAGACTGGCCTCTGGATTTGGTTGAACAGTCACTTTGGTGCCCTGAAGCGGCGAACCGGCAGGGAACAACCGAACTGACCGCTCTACGCCCCTCCTCGGAGGATCGTATGGGGACGCTGACACCTCTGTGCCCTGAACGGAAAACCGGCAGGGAACAACCGAACTGGCAGCGCTGCGACCCTCCTCAGAGAGTCGCACCCCAGAGGGTGCTGAGGAGAAACGATTTCTCAAAACCGTCCCTGCCCCGGAGGAACCTTCAGAAGCCTGATAGCCTCAGCGTCACGACTTCTAGTCTAAGTTTTATTAGAGATAACGACAGTCCTCAGATCTTACCTACCTCTAACTAGCTTTGTTCCTACGACCCTCCTCGGAGGATCGTTGGAAAAAGCAGGCACCTCAGTGCCCTGAAACGGCGAACCGACAGGGAAACCGAACTGACTGCTCTACGACCCTCCTCGGAGGATCGTTTGGGGATGCTGACACCTCGGTATCCTGAAACGGCGAACCGGCAGGAAAACCGAACTGGCAACATTGCGACCCTCCTCAGAGAGTCGCACCCCAGAGGGCGCCGAGGAGAAACGATTTCTCAAAACCGTCCCTACCCCGGAGGGGACCACCCTCAGAAGCCTGCAGCCTCGGCGTCAGGGCTTCTTCTTCCAAGATATTTTAGAGATAAAACAGTCCTCAGATCTTGCATATCTCTAACTGGCTAGACTGCGACCGCCACCCAAGTCACCTTCGATTGTGGATGAACCCGAATGGCGAATCTCTGTTTTGCCGCACTCTATGCTGCGAGGAGCTTTAGTAGGCTGAGACTGCTCCCGCCCAGCAGTCTCAGGAACATTAGATCGGTGAGGAAGAAACCTTTGGAACGCCGCTGAAGTTATTTCTTCGTTTTTTTGAAAGCGGAGCGTCTAGAAGAACAGACATATTTTAATTTCTCTTTACATCAGAAAAACTACACATATATATATATATATATATATATATATATACATATAAATATATATCACTCCGTGGCCACCAGCAGGAAACAACCGAACTGACAGCGCTGCGACCCTCCTCAGAGAGTCGCCACCCAGAGGACGCCGAGAAGAAACGATTTCTCGAAACCGTCCCTCCCCGGTATAGTTTATCTGTTGCACGACGCAAATTCTCGAATAGCGTCAGTGCTGTTACATCCTCGCATTCATCCATGTCCTTATATACTTTACCTACCAGTGCTACCTAATAATATTTATCTAATATTTATGATGGCTGGTGGGTAACATCGGGGTTATGATGACGACCCGGGAGAGAGATAGCTCGCAAGCGTCTCTTTAACCCGAGGCACTGTCATACCATGATACTTTATACCCATAACATTACTATAGTAGAAGTTTAGGGATAAACACAAATAGAAACCGGTTTATTCCACGATCTCGACACCTCAGTGTGGAGATAGGGAAAAAACGGCACTCCCCGACGAGGAGGCTGAGATATAGAGTTTTCCTTATATTTTCACTCTCATATATGTTTGGCTGGCCAGAAATATTTAACTTAGCAACAGCACAGGATAAAACCTCCTTTATAAGCTCCTCTTTATACAACAGAGTTATGAGCTCACTTATTTATTTATTTATTATGAAAACTCAAAAACATCTGCCTTATTTTCTTTTTCTTTTTCTTTTTTTTTTAAAACACACTAACGATACCAATTCCTCGGAACTGGAAATCGCAGGATGAATGCCTCATCCCGGGGAGGAGAAACCGCAGAGCGTGCTTCTCCCCGAGATAAAACACTGGATCTAACGGACAGCTTCTCGCAATGCTCACAGTCAGCCCCCTCGAGAACTGACTGTTGGCATGCTCCACTCCCAAACAAGCAACACAAAGCTTTTACTCTGGAGTGTGTGTCCCCACCCGTGATATAACGCGGGCAGGGAACAACACAATGCTTGCTTGCTCTCTTTTGCCATAATATATATATATTGCAACTTGACAGACAACAATAAATATGACAAGGACAGAATACACAGATCGCTTGCTGAAGGCACAGAAGCTGTCGCGGTCTGTTTTCAGGGGTGCTTTATAGCTTCCTGGTCGATGACGTCACCCGCCTATGACGTCTCGTCTTTCCATTGGACTGATTATACACGTGCTTCACGACGCAATCACGCAGAGCGTTCCCACCGCGTCTCGACGCAGCTCGAGTTCCCTTGAAAGGGAACTGGAGATTCAGAGCTCAGCAGAACCAGTGGGGAAACTGGAGAGTCAGGGCAGGACGGGACCTGCGGGGACAGGTGAACAGGGGAATTACCTCCTCAAAACTGTTCCAAAGGCCATTCACCATGGTGGGGTTGTAGGCGGGATTTTCCTTCCAGCCCTCGTACTTCACAAGCACTCCCTTTGCGACACATGGTTTTGCGGGCTCACGTAGCTTGACACACTTTCCGTGTGGGTCCTTCTCCATTCTCATTGTAGGCTCGGGCTCGTCCATCGCCGTTCTCCACAGTCTGTGGTGGGCTCTCGCAACTCCACTGTGCAGCATCAGGTGGTGGATGGCTGGTCTCTAGATGTGGAGTGGAGCTGGTGTGGTCCTTAGTCAGGCCGATGGTGAATGGGGAATCATTATTCATCAGCACCCACTCCACAAATGCGGCGAAGTCGTCCTTTGGACCGTACGCTGGAACGCATGCCTTCGATCGCTCACTCTGGCTGGTGTGGTAAAATTCACAGAGCGAGCGGTCCGGAGAGTGCGTCAGGCACGAAAGATGGAGAAAGTCCCAAGTGTGGTCTTCCAGCGGTCTCCCTGCTCCAGGCACAACAGGTGTACAGCAGGAAGGTCCATGACAAAAAAAGGAAAACAAAAAGGGAAAAAATGCAACAAAAAAAAGAAATCATTGTTTGGTCTTGTCTTCTAGTGATGTCCGGTTCGTAAACTAATCGTTCTTCTCAACCCATTCTTTTTTTATTCTTTTTACTGGACAAACCAGTTCACCAAATCAGACTGAATCGTTTTAAACAGTTCGAATCTCGAGTCACTCACTGATCCACAAGTTACTAAAGTTACACACTTTTGGACGTGCCTGACAGTCTCTCCGACTCGAAATTAACCGAAATCCCAGAGTATGTTACTCCAGTTACTCCAACAGTACACTGAAGACATGTTGTGCTGAGAGAACTGATGAGCACGAACTGCCGATTCTGAGCATGTGTGACTACCAAACAGTAACAGTACATGATGTTTTATTAACAAAGTTCGGGAGGAACACGTTCTAATGATCAAACAATCAAGTCATTCCAACCAGCTGTCAGCAATCAGTAATCAACAGGTCCACTCAATCAGCATGATTAAAGGCCTATAAATACTCACAGTCGACTCACCCATTATCCTTGACAGTTTTCAGCATCCCTCCACCACCCCATCTCCTCACACTTACCTGGTTATCTTCCTAACCAAGAGATACGGGGGGAGTACTCTGGGTTCGGGCCCAATTTCCGAGCTCGGAGCCCTCCCCCCGGACAGCACGCCAAATACGCATAACTATTTATTCTCTGATCATTCGTAAGTGTGAACTCGTGAAACTGATACAGTGGTTTGAGTCAAGAATTGGTTGCATCAGTTTTCAAATCACCAGTACACTGAACCAAGAACAGTTTTTTTCAGCCAAGTTTGGCAAACTGAGCTGGAGATACTGAGTATGCATGTATTTTTTTCTGGGGACGGACTGCATTTTTCTTAAGTATTTAGAAACATCAGAAAGTGTAACAAAATAAAACATATTGGAAATACGTTTATGATCACTGTAAAGATTGGAAACAAAATTAATGGTCTGTAAAAATGTCAAACTAAATATCTGTTTTATCAATATTGCATGATATTTTCAGGAACAGCTTATTTAAATTCTAAATAAGTTGATATAAAGCAAAAAAATTAAAAAATTAAAAAATTAAAAAATTAAAAAATTAAAAAATTAAAAAATTAAAAAAACGCAAACAAACTTTTGCCGAGGTTTTAAGGGGGCAAAGTAAATGTTTAAAATGTATTAATCAAAACTGTAGAAACGTATTTGAACATACTGGAAACAGTTCTCCGCTCAGCAGACTTACTGCTACAGCAGTTCTTGAGTCCAGAATTGGATGCAACGGTTTTCGAATCAACAGTGCACTGAACCAAGAACTGTTTCTTTCAGACACATTCAAGAATCAAAGAGCTGGAGATACTGAGCATGCTTGATTGTACCGTCTGAACCAAACTGTTTCTTTCGGACAACTGACGCTGTGCTGATACTATGAGCACGGGTGAACCAAGAACTTGAATGAGGGGCCACATTTGGTGCAATGTAAGTTTATTTAATAACAAATAAAACATGTAAAATTATCCATGTTTACACATCAATGCCTGTTTTGGGTGCTTTAGTTGCAAACCGTAAATGTTAGAAACCCAAGATGTTGGTGATGATGATGATTATTATTATTTATTTTAAGTCATAATTACAAATGACTTTATTTGAGTGTATTTTCATAAACGAAAAAAGACAAAGAACTGAACAGAACAGGAAGTATAAATTCACAGGAGATAAAGAGATAATTAATGAGACAATAGGTGTACAGGATAACTAATCAGACACACTGGGAAACTGGGACATGCACTGAACTAAAACACAATGAAATATAACATAACCCTGACAGCTAGACAGAAAATCAGAATAAAGCTCTAATATCAAAATGTGCAAAAGTAAATATCAAAATTCTGCACATTGCTTTCCTTTTCATGCCATCAAAATATGTGGTCAAAATAATATGCACTTTTTAAAAATATGTATAACAGTATTTTGCAATGACGCAAGGCAAACACATTCTTTGCACAGTGTGAAAGATCACAAGCAGCATTAAAATAATCAATGTAAATCTGCTCCCTCTTTGAATAATATAACATTTTCACTCAATGCAAACTACAGAAATCCTTATACTAAAAGAGTAAATAAGCATTACAGAATAATGCCTCAAAGCATGGGTCGACATTAGGAGTTAGATGAAAAGCTGCACAGAACAGGCACAAGTTATAAAAAGTGCACCATGTGTATAAGGGGTCAGCCAGATGTCTGATAGCACGTACAGTTTTTGGTTCTAGGCAACGATTGACCCACAGCATTGAGTTGAGAAATGTTATCCAAAGTGATAAAACACTGCAGTCATATGCATCTTTACTCTCAGCAAATACATGTAAATTCACATTCAGATGTGTTTATTTTAGCTGTTCAAAGAAACATGCTTAGCAGTAATATGCAATAAAAGGGAAGAAACTTTGCTCTGAAACTGGCCTTGAAAAGATAGGACTATTTAATCATGTGGTGCACAGACCTGACGGACAGTGCTGAAACATGGGTCACATGGGAAAACAGTGAGGCGGTGATGTCACTGATCATTGAACTGGCTAAAGGCTTCAGTCTTTGAGGATCTTTCCTTTAAACCATCATTCAAAACTAATCACTTTTTCACACATTGAATTCAGTCATAAACCCAATGCCATGTGTGTTATGTTATGTTTATTATATGTTTTTTCAGTGATTGAAACAGTGGTTGAGACAAGTTGGCATTTTTTTGGAGCTTTTTCCCACCACTTCATTTGTTTTTCTCATGATGGTGCACACATTCTGAATAGAGGCCCTGTATTTGTAATTGTTGCAACCTTTTCACCGTTCGACACAATGCTCTAAAAAGAGCAAGTGTATCGGATGTCTTGACCTGTGCTGGAACTCCCTGACAAAAACAAATCGTGTGGCCTGACCTAGTTGAGTTATTTTCTGCCATTCTCTTCCATAAAAACAACACTGTATGAGGTCAGGGAGATGCTGGGCTAGAGCGCAATAGTACGGGTTTGCAGTTTGTTGTTTGGATGCTTGGTGTATGACATCAGCTCACACAGAGCCCTCTAGCCCTCGCAGCGGGAACAGTGTTTTTCCATACTATTACCTCTGCCTCGAAAGAAAGTCCCACTGATTCTGCATTACCGGTGCGGTACCTCCTTTTACATTAAGAGCTCTATGTATACGGCAAAAAGTCTCTACATGGACATTTATGTCTCTGGAAGGAATTACAGCAGTTGTCAGGGCAGAAGCATAAGGGCCAAAATAATCACATAGCAGCTGATGGAGAGCTGATTAGCAAGATAACTTAATTCAAGATATGACAGCACACATGAAACATATGCTATTATGTATATTAATATAATGAAATCTATAACTTAATGATAATCGTTCCCTTTCTGTGTGGTGCACAACAACTTATTTCAATGGCCGCTTTCCAAAGTGTAAGTTAAGGCTCTCCACCTCTAGAATGGATCATTCCAGAATGGGAAACATCAGTCAGTCACTGTAACGTGGTGTCAATGACTGACACTAAGGATCATACTTGGAAGCCCCAAACACCTCTG
Organism: Rutilus rutilus; assembly: GCF_951802725.1. Taxonomy (NCBI): domain Eukaryota; kingdom Metazoa; phylum Chordata; class Actinopteri; order Cypriniformes; family Leuciscidae; genus Rutilus; species Rutilus rutilus. The sequence continues at coordinate 34,760,081 of NC_140211.1, forward strand.
TTACTTTGAGAAAAGGCCAATGAAAATTGGCAAGTGGAATTTGCATGCCACTCCCCCAGACATACGGGTATAAAAGGGAGACAGTGTGCATCACTCATTCAGATTTGTTCTTTGGAGCCGAGTTAGTGTCATCTCGACACAAGCTCATTTCATTCACCTCTGGAACAAGCGAGTTGCTTGTTACGCCATTTCAGTCTCCAAAGGAAAAGAGCGAATAAGTGCAAAGAGAGTTCCCCTGGGTGCTTCAGCAACATATGACAGCAGCTTTCTTCTAAAAGAGCAAACACAGACGGAGAGCTTCTTTTTAAAAATACATTTCTGCCTGTGTGTTTCTGGATGTGGTTGATATCTTTCAGCCTCGGACAGTCAAGATCGCTGTCTCAAGTTTTTGGGTCTCACCCACGCTGTGACAGCATTTGTGGATGGCTCATGTCCTCACTGTGAGAACATGACGATTGCAACGTTACGTTCACGACTCTCTTTTCTGGTAAGACGAGAGTAACCTCAGTTGCTCGTCTCGGTCCTTCTGCGATGCACAAGGCCACCTACAGGCCACCGAGGTCACCGTCTGCTTGTTGCCAAGGGCGTCCGCCAACAGCTGCCACAGAAGCTCCACTGCAGCTCGAGCCCACAGCCCGGTCGCGATGTCAACACAGCCCACTCGTCAGGTGAGCGCTAAGAACCCCAAGAATGTAAACTGCTCCGGTGGAGGGCCAGGTGGAGAATCTTTGGCTTAATTTTATTTTTGTTCTGCTGGGTCACATATTTAGCAGCCCGGACATGATGGATGTGGACTTACCGCCTCCTCATGTTCAGACGCAACTCACACAAAGCCCCGCACAGGTCAGTGTGGCACATTCAGAGGACGCACAGCTTCCTTAACCGTCACAGGACGGTTCCAGTTGGGGCCTACGGACCAAGGTAAATGTTCCAGTACGCCCACATTCACAGGATCATGGCTCCCGGACTCCAATGCTTCGCTGTCCCACTGCAGGTACTTCAAAAATGATTGTTCCTCTAGTGCCATTTGTCCTGAGTTTGGAGTCCTGGTTAGCACTTCCCAATCCAGCGCGCTGGCTTATTAGGACAGTCAGACTCGGCTACGCAATTCAGTTCGCCACACACCCACCCAGGTTCAGAGGCGTTCGCTTTACCGTGGTGGAAGGGAAAGACACCCCTGTCCTGTGTGTGGAAATTGCAGTCCTATTGGTGAAGGATGCAATAGAGCCAGTCCCTCCAGAAGTAAGGGTTTCTACTGCCCTTACTTCATTCTACCAAAGAAATGCAGGACCTTTAGACCTTTATTTAGACCTGCAACTTTTGAATCAGGCCCTGCACAAGCACCTGTTCAAGATGTTAACGCAGAAATGCATTCTGACATGTGTTCCCCAACATGATTAGTTCTTCAGGTCAAATGGATAAAGAGCAAGCTCTCCCCAATGCAGATGGATTTCTCAGGATGGAGTTGGACTCAGTCACTATGACTCATGAACGAGCACGCTCAGTCGATGCTGAACTCCCTGAAGACGTTCAGGGGACAAACAGTAGTCCTGGACAGGACCTCAACTGCAGTGGCACATCAACTGCCTCGATACAGGCATGGCCCAGCGGCATACATTGCATGGTTGTCACAATGATTTGTCATTGCTTATTCACCCCTTGGACAGACCAATGGGCAGAGGTTCCCCTTGAACACTTGTCCAGGGGGGTGGTCACAAAAGACGCATCCAAAACTGGATGGAGTGCCATGTGCGGGCACGTAGCGTCGGGCTCCTGGACAGGACCTCGACTGCAGTAGCACATCAGCTGCCTCGAGACGGCCAACACGGTGGCAGTAGCGTATATAAACAGCCAAGATGTGACCTTTTCCCATGGTAAGTACTGTTCTCTCTGTCCCTGTGTGGTACAAAGGACTACATGGCTTACGTGGGGCGTTGGGTAGGTTATGATGTTGTGAGTGCACTTGTTATCTGGTATACGGGGCTTGCCAACATCTGTAACACGTTCAGCTGTTGTGGTGTTTTCCCCGGGGGACCCCTAGTGTCAGTCATTGGTGTAAAGCATAAGGTTGAAAGATGAATAGTGCCTATTTATTCATGAAAATCAAATGTGCTTTAGCCATATTTATCAAGAAGAAAATGGATGAGAAAGCCAGTTATACAGATTTTGTTTTATATTGTTCCAGAAAACGACTAAATATCAGCATGAGGTGAGTTGACTGTAAAGATCAAACAGAACTGCACCCTGGCTTATTTCATCCCTTTTAATTCCCTTCAGTCACATTTCTCTCTAAAACTGGACATTCCCTATTTTTATGTAGCTAATACAGATTATCTCTTGTCTCACATGACTTGATGGATGATGATTACTAACTTATGTTCATAATGACCCTCATACTTCAGAACTACACTTAGTATGTACTTTTACTACACTGTACACTAAAAGACTCTCTAGAGATGCTGAGAGTGATAAATCCTTAAACAGTCACACCAAGTACAGTGGCTTATAACTCAATAGTCATGGTAAATTCCCTCGTCAATAAACCTCCTGCTGTGGCTTTGTAACCTAGCCCAGAATTTGGTACTATACAAAGTCCAACAAAAGTGAGATAACAATGTTCTTTTTGGTGAGGCTAACAAGACAACTTATTGCTTACAACTGGGTGTAGTTGACAGGAATGGGACAATGGGACTATTTAGTACATCAACTCTGTGTCCCAAGTCTAACAGCAATTATTTTTCCTGTTTTGGTTGGAGGGATGAGACAGCAGGGTAACCACTGTAATGCAGTTCAAGGAAACATCAGGGCAGCTGTTCTCCAGAGCATGACTATTGGCTTCTCCTCAGCTTAAATAAAAGCTTGCAACATAACAGGCCCAAGGATTTTCCCATGGATGCAAGCCCACTGTTTACCATAACTGTTTTAGGAAGTCCAGCTGTTGAGCCTCTATGCTGATTTAGACTATGTTTACAATCAGGTTAAAGGTCCTGTTGCCTGGTTTTATTGATTTCATTGCATTCAAAACCTCAGGGGTATGCAGAGCCCCTTCGTGAACTGGATAAATAAAAAATAAAAAAATCAGCAATGTTGCAGTTATACTGATGGTGATACAACATTAAAATAGATTTATGTCATGACTACTCTCTGAGAGATTGGCTTGGTAATGGATGTGGCACTGTTAATGTATTTGGTCTTGGCAGAATAGATCTGCTACGCAGCTGCTGCAGAGCAAATACAGAGACTTGCTACTGCCAATACATTCACAGACATGCTGCTGTGAGCATGTAAGACATGCTGCTGCTGCACATATAACATACATGAAATAACCCACGTAGCAGATCTATACAGGTGGAGCTGGGGAAGGTGGAGGGTTTCTGAAAGGCACTGCAGACTGCTAACAGCAACACAATGCCAAGTATTTGAATTTTGAGTAAGCAAACTCATTGGTTGCTGATGCCACAGCAACCAAGCAGCTGCTCTATGTAGATAATGAAGTGATCGCTAACAAATTGAATTAAGGACCTTCAGCCTGTGCCATAAAGAGTTTCATGACTGAACTTTGTTGTACATGTAAGGTGTCTGAAAGTATGGGGATTGCATGCATTAAGTATTTCATAAAAAGAAGGGAAAAAAGAAGCCAGTTCACAGAGAATAAAACACTCTCACATAGAACTAAAATGTTTGTATGTCATTAGTTTTTCAGCCAAGTTCACATTGTTCTCAAATAACTAGTCGAATGAGCACATTACTCTTACCAACTGCTGTCTTCAAACTAAAAATAACATGATTAAAGGTGTTTTTCGGTGTTAGTGCCTGACAGTGAAATACCTCCACTGTCCTAAATGAGTCCAAGAGCAACTAGCAGGAGATTTCCTTTCTGATGTTTCTAGTAATCTTCCCAGTTAATGATCTTTTCATTTTGCTGTACTAGACAGAAGTAATGTTAGTCACCCCTTGACCTTTTAAATATCACCCACCAAATCCTTGTCAGCTTTTCATTTTCTCCACAATAAAGATTGTTGTGTTCACACAGCCTGATCTCACGGCAATTCGTACGAATTCTACGAAGTGGCTAATTCGTACGAATTCATACGACCTCACTCGTACGAATTAGTACGATTTTTGCTAAATCATACATATTTTACGAATTGCCCAATTCGTATGAATTCATACGAATGACCTACCCCTGACCCCGCCCCTAAACCTACCCATCACGTGGGTTTAGACAAATCGTACAAATTTGTACGAGTGAGGTCGTACGAATTCGTACGAATTAGCCACCTTTTTATCACTCGTACGAATTCGTACGAATTGGTCATGAGATAGCGTTGGTTCACACTAATGGAGAAGATCCCAGAAACCAGACTTTTGCCACAAACTGTGCATGAGTATTCATTTTTAGGGAATGGAAACAAGCTTAGGGTCTCCATTTGACTTTTAACTTCTTTAAGAAGCTGAAAAAAGAGAGGTGTTGCAACGGTCAAGGGGTCAGATCATACAGAAAGCATTTTTGCATTCCACTATGATGATTTCCCATTGTTTTTCTATGTAAACCTACAGATGGACATGTCTGATCGTTGCGCTTGCATCTAGCATCTTGTTTTATGTAGACAACACATGACTTTTTAATTATGGTAAATGGGTTCATGCTATTTGCATGCAAATGCTTCCAAACATGTTTGTTGTGTTTTGTGAAGTGGTCTTAAATTATGAAAGGAAAGACACATGGCAAAAAGCTGTGGAATCTCACACATTTGTTTGTGGTCTCAGTGACACTGCTACACTAGTAACTATAATCTCTTACCTACTTGCCTGTATGGGAGAAATAATTGTGAAGATTTATTGTATAAGAGGTATATATCAGGTCAAAATAATATAAGGAAATAATAAATCCATGAGGTCTTGTCTGTTTGATGATGGGCGCCATTGAAACGCCTTAATTGTATCATTATTTTTTCTCTTTTACTGCTGATTCAACTATTCATAAATATCTCCCTCTTATTATAGCTGTTTTACTTCCTGTCTGCCCCTCTCTGGCTTCCTGTGATGTGTCAGGACTGCTGTACCTCCAGTCATCATCCTGACCTTTCTGACTGGAGACCTATTAGACAGGTCGGGCAGGCAAGGGTCCCGCGTGGGCATGGCACTGGCTCAGGGTACCATCCTGTTTCTTTGTAGCCCATTGTTTTTACACTCATCTGCAGGGTGAGGTCTCACTGACTGCACGCGAGCCATCTGCGCATCCTGCCTTCACTGCACGGCATGAAGGAAAACTAATTTGGTTTGCTGCATCTCACAGCACCATGTTTTTAAGGCCTAGAGGTGATGAAACGGTCTTTATGCTTACCTATTACAGACTAATTTCAGACCAAAGCCACCCAGATATTGGTCATAATGAGCCTTGAATGCAAAATATAAGCGCATTCCAACGAAGAAAGAAAGTCATACAGTTTTGAAACAAGACAAGTAAATGATGAGTGAATTTTTTATTTTTTATTGAACAATCTGTGTATCCCATGATAAAACTACATAATAATGATAAAGGGTACAGTACAATTACATTTTTGCTTGTTAATTAAATAAAGTGTTTGGAATAGTCAGGGTTAAGACTTTACTCTTCCATGCATGTGCATCTACATGGGGCAGAGATGATCCATAAATCTTATTAAGAAAAGAAAAAAAAACCTAATCAACAAAATTGTCCTAGGATGATGTGGTCAAGAAAAGCTGTCCAGTATTTGGTAACTATGTAACCTCACAGAGGTAAACAGAGAGCGTAGCCTCATTTGAACCCCAAGCAACCCCTTCATCCATCTGACATGCACAGACTTGGCACATTTGTTATATGGGCCACATGGAGGGAAACTCCTTGGGAAGTGTGATGAGAGCAAGAGACCTTTTCAAGGCGGGCTATTATTCTTTGATAACCAGGCTTTTGCATTTGGCCTCCCTAGTGCTTTTCATTAAGAAAGGAATCACCTTGGCTTTGCCAGGATTTAATCAGAAACAGCCCGCTGCAGCAGCTAATTGAAACAGGCTGGACCTCCACGATCTATACAGTACACAATAAGTGACAAATTTGACCACAAGCTGCAGTGTATATATATATATAAAAAATCATTGCAATACAAGTCTCCCTGCTTGTCAAAACCATGGCATATAAAAACATGTTTTTGGCAACTCACTGGGATGACTGGGAAGTTTATGCCACTGATGGTCTGACTTTCAGTTACTTCATTAAAAGGGAATGACATATTTTAAATGTGTTGATGCTAAGCGTTGCTGTGATGAGTTTTTTTTTTTTACTGACTCTTTTCTGACTTATGTAAACTTAACTGCTTTATGCGACATTGTGATATGTTTTGCAGCCTGAAGTAGAACAGCATGTAGTTCTGCTGTACAATCTGACAAAATGAAGAAAGTCTGAAATTATTTGTATTATATCAGAATATGTTACGTGCTTGAGAGGCGTGTTCAAGAATGTGGGCAGTGTTTTATGTATTTTCCTCTGAAGTAAAGATATGGTTGCCAACTCAAGCAGTTCTCCTGTGAGTCATTTAACTCACTGCATGAACCCTGAATATAACATTATTATTAAAATGCCAGTGTAGTACAGAACATTTTACAAGGTACAGTATAATGGCAAACCACTCAGAGTGAAGATGTTAGTTTAATGCAGAAATATCATAATGTAGCTCATAAATTCAGCCTGTAAAAAAAAAAAAAAGAAAAAAAAAGTTTGTCATCCAGACTCTGGGACAATGCAACACAGTGCTTCCCTTGACCAAAGAAAATGGAGTGCACTGCAGTGACATACATAACCATATCAGCAGAAAACAAACTCAAAGTCTGGCTCTATCCTGGATAACCTGTGCCAACCACCATTACAACACATAAACAGCTATTCACATGGTACTTTGCACAAAATATTTCATTTTTGAATCATTTGTGCAAAATGATTAATCTAGAGCCCACTGTATTCAAAATACATCTGTTTCGGTGAGTCAGCACACTGGAGTGAGTACTGACTTAAAAATAACAAAAAGGAAAAATGATGAAAATCATTGGTTAACTTCTGAGTAATATGAAATGGGAGAGCTACATGCTAGATTGTTGTGGAGTTGTGCGTTTAAAGTGTGCTGAACACTTGAATCAGTTTCACCAAAATATTGATTCATTTATTTAGGCTACCCCACTTCAAGATATATTGTATTTTCAGTAGTTCAAACTGGCTAGAACTGGTTATGAATGTCTTGACACAAATCAGCAAAAACCAAAACAGGACTGAAATATGATGTATCAAATGTGTATTTTGAGTCTCTGTAATACTTTTTTCCATATATTGTATTATCCAAAGTAAATGTTTCAATGTAAGTAATAAATGTCTTGTTATGTTAAAACATTAAATGTAGCAAAAAAATGAAGGACAAAAAGGCCATATTGGAATGGCAAGTGGTAGATATTTAATCATGTACATTGTCTTAATTTTTTTTAAATCACCAGTTGTCCCACTTTTCCTTCCAGTATTTGATTTAGATATTCAGTTTCCCATGCCCATTGTACTACGGGTGCCTACTAAAAAGTAATTTCCATCCTCAAATAATTTGGAAAGGTTTGAATGCTTGTCAAAAGTAATAATTGCAGAGTCAAATAACCTTTTATTTATTCATATGGCAAGTGTTGTCATATCAGAGTTGGCAATGGTGTACGACTGTCATTCAGCCTGAGTGTTATTTCTGGTCTGTGGCTTGTGGCTGCAAGACTGTAAAGTTAAATCAAAAACATATGATGAGAGAGTGACAAAATAACCACATTTTCAGAGTCAAACTTAGTGCAGTGAGGTCTATGTAAAAGATTTCTAGCTATGGTACCCAAAGCCATGCGTGCAGTAAGGTAAAACGTCTATTCAGAGTCATTAATTGAGCCCGGCTGGCAACAGATTGGGATTTATGTATCTGAATGTCAGATTTTTACAGTCATGCAAGTGGGACTTTTAACTGTTGAGCTATCAGTAGTACTTAGATCGCTTGAGCCTATTAGTTTTTTTTTGTGTACATTTTTTTTTTTTTTTCAAGGTCCACTTATATTGTAAACAGCTGTCATTTAGTTTTTTCATGACCATTTCCACCCTCTCTATGACCCTTAAACAGAATGTTTTTAAGGCTGTGTCTTTAATAATCACCCCCTTCACATGTGAAATGAGCAACAGCGTTTTTCAGCTCTCACACAGCTTGTGGGTTTGTTGTCGAGTCCAATGCAGTTTTTTTTCATCTTCCAAATCCACCAATAACAGCCTAGTTCTTCTATAGGTTTAGCATCTATTCTGCATGTAAGGTGTGAAGTTTTGGCTGATTAGCATAGTCCAGCTATGCCTTGCTGGTAGGTGTCATAACTACATCAAGAAGCAAAAACCTTTTTTTTGGTAATATACTTAAAATAATCTGTGTCTTGGCAATGGCAAAAAATAAAATATCTCATATTTTAGACAAAAATGATCACTCAATTAAATATATTTATAATTTTTTTGGAATGTCTCCATCTCCAACAACGTGTAAGATACAGCTGTCAAATGAACGGTAATATAGGGGATTGCAAACCAAATCCATTTAAAATAGCCAAAAAATAACTGCACTGGGAATTGGTACATTATTTGCAAACTTCATTGGAGGGCCTTTGAGATCAAGGGTGAGCACATTGAGAGTTTCTCACAGTCTTTCCATATGTTCTCTCTGAAGCAGCTAAAGCTGATTGTTTAGGGCAGTCTAATCTGCCTCGATCATTTCCGTCTTGAGAGTAACATGGATGCCTCAGCGAGCAAAATCAAACACATACGTCAGAGGAGGCCATTTTGATAGCTAATCCCATCCCAGAGGAAAGCTCATTAAAATGATGTGTACATGCTCTTCTCCTCTCTTTTTTTACAGGATTGAACCATGCTCTCTTTCACACCAACAGGAATAATCTTTTTTTTTTTTCAGATATTTTCAGTATTCAGATAGGACAGTCAGAAGTGGAAGAGATAGGGCACAGAATCAGAAAAGTGCAACTGCACTGCATATGATTTTGAATATAAATAATCCTATGAAACGTTTAGGTTATGACTTTAACCTGAGAACAGGGAATGAGACACTGCGTCGAAATTACGCTATTGGGGAACGCCTCAAAAGGCCTGGACACCACAACCCAATTTAGAGGTGGGTTCCTTTAAGGGAGTACAGCCCAGGCCCAGTAGGTCCTGGCCTGCTACTTTCAGGGGGACCAGTGTCAACCCCTGTACTAGGGAGGCTAGCATGCTTTATCAGCTGAAGCCAACAACCTGTGTTTTTTTTTTTTTTACTCAACCAGAGACAAATAGCTCCTTCACAGGGCTATGGGAAGTGGAGGCCTCAGCAGGATGACTCTAGAAGAGGAGGCCTGCAACACTCACACCACAGTGGTCTCTAGTACTTTTTCTCACAATGTGGAAAAACAGCTCAGCTCAGATATGCACAGTGCAGAGCTCAGAGAGTGAAGGGTCTAAGAACAGCTCACTAATATGAGAAGAGACCTCTTCTCTAGCTCTACCTACAATTATGTTTGCATGGTGGCCTCAGCAGGATGACTCACAAAGAGGAGGAGGCCTGTCATGTTTGAAGACAGCTAGACTCAAATATTACAGAGCGAGGGGAGCGAGGGGGCCTAAAAAAACCCTGTCAGTGAGAAGTAGAGAGACCAGTTTTCTAGCTCTACCTGGCAAAGCTGTTTGCATGGAGACCTCAGCAGAATGACTCTTAAAGGCACACTATGCAAGATTTCTACCTTAATATAACAGCTTCGAAATCATTTCGATGGTAAATTAACTCGGGGGGTGGGTATGCCCTGGCAAAACCAGCAACGCAAGTTTGAGAGGTGGCGTCCCGACAAATCTCGCGAGAATCACGACTTGCTTTACGGCACGTCACATACAGTACATCAACAACATATGAAGTAGCCTCTATGGAAGACACTAGCACGCATTTTAGACGTGAATCATGACAGTCGACGAAGAAAACACGGTCGGAAGAGTCAAGGAAAAGAAAATGAGAAAGTGAGACACAAGAGCCCCACTCGGTCAGGAGTGCTTTTTAACGAGAGCTAAAAAGCAGCAAAGGATGCAACAGTGATGCTGACCTGGCATTCTTGTTGATGGACTAGAAAGTAAATCTCTTATTTGTAAACTTGCTTGCATTCTATGTTGTATGTTGTTGCGCTTGCTTGTTGTATGTCATTTTTTACGAAGTTGTTCATTCATCTATTGTTGATAATAAGACCAGTCCACTAGCTAGCTATCGATTAGCAGAGCTGTTAGCAGACTTGATAACAAACACTCGTTTCTTTTACGTGTTTTTGCGTTATGTTTTATTGCCCAGCTTGCCTCACGAGCAAGTTTACTAGCTGAACTCAGGTGTTGTGATGTATATTTATCACGTAGTCCTTTGTCTGGTTCAGGTTTCGTATGGCATGTGTACTGTGCTTATGCAAACTTTAACAGGCATATTTGTATAAAATTTTGAAACATTACCTCGTCAGTAGACATCTTCGGAGGCTATCTATGCCTGTTCGATGTCCGACGCTTCCATCCTACTGAACAGGTACCGGTATACAAGGGGGAGGGGATCAGGTCGTGAGTGCAGAGATGGCTCTGCGTGAGTGGTATTTACGACAGTAATGTTAAATACAAGTACTCCACAGCGACTCTAGGGGTCGCTGTTTGACAAAAACGGAAAGCTGCATAGTGTGCCTTTAAGGAAGAGGAGGCCTACCATATTGTTATAATATATATATATTAAAAAGTCTAAGCTTAGATATATCCAGCACAGAGCTCAAGGAGCAAAGGGTCTAAGAACAGCTCATTATTAGACCTCTTTTCTAGCTCTAGCTGCAAAGGCTGTTTGCATGGAGGCCTCATAGGATGACTCTTTTAAGGAAGAGGAGGCATGCCATACTGTAAAAAACCCACTAAGCTCAGATATGCGCAGCACAGAGCTCAAGAAGCAAAGGGCCTAAACACAACTCTCTGATACAAAGAGAGAGACCTCTTCCTATGCAAAGAAAATCTATTTGCATGGAACTCTGGAGGATGGAGGCCTCAGCATGATGACTCTTTAAGGAAGAGGAGGCCTGCCATACTCACACCAATGTGATCTCTAGTGCTTTTTCTCACAGTGTGAGGGAAACAGCTTAGCTCAGATATGCACAGTGCAGAGCTCAGGGAGCGAGGGGCCTAAAGAACAGCTCTCTGTATTGAGAGGGCCCTTCCTCTCAAAGCTGTTTGCATGGAGCTCTCAGCAGGATTACTCTTTTAAGGAAGAGGAGGCCTTCCATACTCACACAAGAGAGTTTGTAGCGTTTGGAAAAAGGCTAAGCTTAGATGTGTCCAACACAGAGCTCAGGGAGCGAAGGGTCTAAGAACAGCTCACTACTATGAGAAAGAGACCTCTTTTCTAGCTCTACCTGCAAAGCTGTTTGCATGGAGGCCTCAGCAAGATGACTTTTGAAGAAGAGGAGGCCTGTCACATGTTTGAGGACAGCTTAGGCTCAAATATCACAGATCTCAGGGAGCGAGGGGTTTAAAAAAAAAAACTCTCAGTGAGAGAGAGAGACCACTTCACTAGCTCTACCTGAAAAGCTGTTTGCATGGAGGCCTCAGCAAGATAACTCTTAAGGAAGAGGAGGCCTTCCATACTCACACCAGTGAGTTTCTAGTGTTCCCTTTTACCATGTAAATAACAACTAAGCTCAGATATGCCCACCACAGAGCTCCAGAAGCAAAGGGCCTAAAACACAACTCTCTGATATAAAGAGAGAGGCCTCTTCCCGATGCAAGGACACATCTATTTGCGTGGAACTCTGGAGGATGGAGACCTCACCATGATGACTCTCAGATGTGAGGAAGCCTACAACATACATATAGCTTAGCAATGTGGCCGCAGGCGACGTACTCAGCGTAACGACCCTAAAATAAAGGGGAGTATTAAAGTCTGTATCTGGGGGTAGCCTGGTCAATTGAGGGAGGCTTTACACTGGAAACCAGTCACCATAACACGTCCTGCCTGCTGGGAGTATAGAGGCCCAAACTCTGCTTACCTGGCGGCTATCCATGAAACGGAGCACTCTGTAGAAATACCCTCTAAACCGAGGGGAGTACTATCTACATTTCTTGGAAACAACATCATGGAGGCTCCTGCAGGGCCTCACCACACAATGCTGAACTCAGAGCTCTAGGGAGCTTCTAACACAAAGCTGTTAGGAGGTTATACACGCACTCAACTTGAGGTGCTTACTGTACAGGTGGTACAACGACTACCAAAAGCGCATACAGCTCTGAAGGGAGGTTCATGAACCAGACTGCTTACATAAATCAGTAATGATTTTTAGTTTAGCCCAGGGTGACACACTCAGCGACCAGCCACCCTCTTCAGGGGGGCTGCTGGCGTCTACTTGTTATAGGGGCTCCAGGGAGTAGCATACTCTACAAATTGACTCTCTTGAGTGAACCTGACCACAGTCTCTAATCCAGAGACATATAGCGCCTCCACAGGACTATGGGAAGCGGAGGCCTCAGCAGGAAGACTCTAAAAAAGAGGAGGCCTGCCACACTCACACCGATGTGTGAACAGCTAAGTTTATATATATATATATCCTGCTCAGAAAGCGAGGGGCCTAGAACAGCTCATTGTTTTCAAGAGAGAGACCTCGTCTCTACTCTACTTGCAAAAAGACAAAGCTGTTTGCATGGAGCTCTAAAGGACGGAAGTCTCAGCATGATGACTCTCGAATGAGAGGAGGCCTACAACACCACTATGGGACTGTTAAACTTATAGTCACTCTGTCAAAGCTCTAGAGAGCGGAGGCCTCAGAAGAGCCAGCAGAGCACTGGCTGCTGGATCAGAGGATGCATCCTCACTCAGCAGCTCACCCTCGTCAGCTGCCGGAGAGTGTGAGAGATTTACACCTCTCTTAAGCTCGCCGGCGAGCTCCATCTGAGATCCCCACGATCTCAGTCTCCTTTCTGCCTCAGCGCGAGCAGGATTGGAACCGCAGGGTGCAGATTACTGTCCCTCTTCCCTTGAGAAGCTGAGCGTAAAGAAGCTGGATCAGAGGATGCATCCTCACTCAGCAGCTCACCCTTGTCAGCCGCCGGAGAGTGTGAGAGATTTACATCTCTCTCAAGCTCGCCGGTGAGCTCCATCTGAGATCCCCACGATCTCAGTCTCCTTTCCGCCTCAGCGCGAGCAGGATCGGAACCGCAGGGTGCAGATTACTGTCCCTCTTCCCTCGAGAAGCTGAGCGTTCTGATAGATAAATGTTCACAGGTTGTGCCCCTCAAGGGCTAAGCATGCATGCTCCTCACCTAAACAAAACATGCACAGGATGTGAGTGTCACCAGGTGTAAGATATCTCTTACATGGATCGGCACACTTCCTGAAACGCTTGTTGCTTGCCATGATAGAGAAACTCACTTCACAGTACCAGCAAACCAGTCCCTGAAAACGAAAAGAGGATGACATGTTCTCTAGGCGCCCTCTTATACTTCCTGGTCGCACTAACAGGTAACGTCATGGCTGTCGCCGGTCAATACAATTGCCGTGATTATACAGTACTTCAGTCATCAGACACACTGAGGCGTTCCCCAATAGAGTCATTTCGACGCAGTGTGAGTTCCCTTTCGATGGGAACTATAGTATTCACACCATAAGATTTGAGCTTATGCTCACACGAGTAGCAGCTGTTGTGCAAATTAGCACCAAGGTGCTGAAAGCTGCATGGAAATTACATGTTTTCTCTTCCCAATAATCAAAATTAAAGGGTTAGTTCACCCAAAAATGAAAATTCTGTCAGTAATTACTCACCCTCATGTTGTTCCAACCCCGTAAGACCTTCGTTCATCTTCGGAACACAAATTAAGATATTTTTGATTAAATCTGAGCGCTGGCTCACTCCTCCATAGGCTTCTAAGGGACTGAAACTTGCTGGCCCAGAAAAGTTATTAAAAAGATCGTTAATATAGTCCAAGTGACAACAGTGGCTCAATCTTAAGTATATCAAGCGACGAGAATACTTTTTGTGCGCAAAAAACAACAAAAATAACGACTTTATTCCACTATTCATTTCCTTCTCTCTGGGCCTCAAGTTGGTTCACGTAGTGTTTTTGCGCAGCGCGTCTGTGTTACACGTCACCACGTAGGCTCACTATTGGCCGTCGCTGGTCATGTGTGTGATGCGTGGTGACGTACAACACAGACGCGCTGCGCAAAAACACTACGTGAACCAACTCGAGGCCCAGAGAGAAGGAAATTAATAGTGGAATAAAGTCGTTATTTTTGTTTGTTTTTGCGCACAAAAAGTATTCTCGTCGCTTGATATACTTAAGAGTGAGCCACTGTCTTAATTTGTGTTCCGAAGATGAACGAAGGTCTTACGGGGTTGGAACAACATGAGGGTGAGTAATTACTGACAGAATTTTCATTTTTGGGTGAACTAACCCTTTAAAGTAAAAGAAAAAAGACTTTACAATTAGTGAATTGTTTGCATATTTTATACATACTTTTGCCCTGTGTAAGACACACAATTTCCTCCTTTGACTTTATTCTAGACAAATTTACACTCTTACGTGTATCCTCATGCATTTTTTTCACCAAGTCTTGAACATTTGCATGTTTCTCTTTGCATCAGATACTGTACATTTTTATTAAACAAAACTGTGGATTAGGGTTGACCCAGTTTTAGTCAATAAAACCGTTTAATAAAACCTGAAATAATTAAGGAATATCACACAATTGTTTGACATGAAAGGGGCCATTTCATTTCAGGTTGCAAACGCTCATGCAAAACACATTTGTTGTGATCAGTTCAAAAAACATCTCTGACAGTGGTCATTTAAACACATTTAATATTAGTTCAAGGAACTAGCTGCTTAGTGGCTAATCAGAGTGAGAGGGATCTGGACCCAACATGCCTTTAATTGCTCCAAATTGCAGGAGATGTTGTCACATTGTGTGGGGCAGCAACTGAAAGAGTTAACTTAAGAACTGAATGAAATATAAGAGGTATTTGTTACCTCTACTTTTCTCTCATGGGCCACATGGGCTCTTCACTGCCAGCAGCCAGGGGTAAACTCATTGTTTTTCCACATTTCTTTAGTGCAGTGAGAAAGAGTCTGTCACACACTTCTTTTCTGCCCTTCTTCAAATCTGCCCGAAGTAGAGCAAGATGTTAAGTTCATTAAACAGCAAAACCACAACATTCTCAGACATTTAAGAGTCTCCAAATGCAATCTTGAACCATTTTAAAGTGTTGCAGCTCCCAGTGGGCCATATTTAACCTGGCCTCCTATTTTATAATGTACCTATCCAATAAACCTTCATATTATTTTACTTTCTCAGTAGATCGTCTCTCTCGACACTCAAAACTAAATTATAGCAGGGGGAAGGAGATCCCAGAAAGCCTATTTACATTTCCAGATCTCATTAACAGAAATTGTTCTGTTTACATCGTATTAGTTCATCAAAACACAACTGTTGTATGCCCTTACTCTATCAAAAACATTTTCTGTAACCCCTGAACAATAATACTCTTACGCTGCCTTGTTTTTCTTGTCCTCAGTTTTTCCTTCATTATACTGTTTAAACATTCACAACCATTAGTATTCATTAGCAGATTTTGTATTTGCCACCTAGTATGCTTTTTGCCTAAACAGTATGTCATGCCTGCATCACCGACAGAGTTGTAAAACTGTTGGACATTGTCCATCATGTTCTTTTGTTGACCTACGATCTCTCATTCTGCTGGAATGCCTCCCCACCTCATATCACCACCTGGGGATCTAAGCACCGCAAATAAACATTTTCTTCCTTTTATCCTCACTTTCTCCACTTTTTCTGCAGAACCAGAGGACTTGATGATTCCAAATAAGGCGTGTGGCCTCACTACAAATTCCATCTCTCAGGACTTGCCTATCGTCAAGTTGTCTGGCTCCGTATATGAGCGTGAGCTTTGACATACGCTGTTGCCCTGCAACAGCACATACTCCTGTCCTTGTTCTCTTTCCCCTTTAATGGATCAAATATGTCATCGTCATTTTCCCAGTTTTCCCGGGGAAGGGAGGGAAAAGGGGACGGCATTAATGTATCTGTCAGGCCAGCCTGACCTAAACTGGTCACAAAAAATCTGAGGAGATCTGACACAAAACAGCCTGGATGGAGGCCATGAAGGGCTGATATGATGCATCTAGGCGATAGGCAGCTAATCGACCAAGCCATGGTTCTCAGGTTTAAGTGCGGTGAAGCGTCTGGCAGAAACCAAAGGAGAACTCTGCTTATCTTGCGCATGTCTGCAAATCTCTTCTTTCACACCAGCCCATTCCTTTTCCATATGTAAGACGTGTTTGTCAAACCATTGGTTGCCCAAGTCATTCTTGGTCTGTACTCTGTGACCTACCGTGGCTCTCCTTCACTTCCTTCCCCCATCTTTCTGCCGTCTGAGAATTAGGTCAAGGAGGGGAAGTGCAGGCCTAAGGGTGTATGTACATTACAAGGGCAAGTAAAACAGCACCAGAGTCTCTGTGATCACTTTACACTCTCATCGCCTAATCTCATGCAAGGCTCCTCTTTCAGAGTGGGAAAAACAGCTATTATTATTTTTGCTGCCCTGCAATTCCATAGCGGAGGTTGCTCTTGGAAAGGAACTTGGTGATTAGGGACATGGAGGATGGAAGCCCTGCTGGCCGGCTGCTCCTGGGTTGTTGGGATGACGGGTCAACCAGTCCACGCCCTCCCACCTGATCCGAGTGGCTTTACCTCACAACAAGGGTAAGCACAGCTGTACAAGCTGGCTCAGAGCCAGATTGATTCTGGATACTCCAACTTTCTGAGTAGTCCACATGTATCTGCACTGCATTCATTTTCATAACAGTTTGGTGAATAAAGTTCACACCCATTTGCATGACAGAGCAAAAAAAAAAAAAAAAAAAAAAATCACTCAACTGACCTTTCTCAAATAATTCCATTTCTTATTCAACATCTTGAATATTTTACGATGCATGTTTATGATGTGGTAGGAACTGAAATGTAAAATATTTGGTTCTTTCCACTAGGACTGTGACAGATTTTTACATACTGTGGCTGGCCACAATCATCTCATTTCTCAAATTTTTAGAGTAAAAAATGTACAACATGCAATCAGATCAAACCCACTCTGATTTGGTCCCAGACGCAAAGCATGCTAGGTAACCAGCATATTTATAAATTAAGGAGATCTATAATAATAATATACTGGTTCATGTACTCTCATCATTTTCTCACCTTCATGTTCCAAACCTACATAACTTTTTTTTTCTGTAGAACACAAAATAAAATGTACTTTTGTCTAATGAAAGTGAAGTTAAATGTAAAAATGGTTAGTTCATTATATGCATTAACAAATGTTATAAAAATTAAAACATATTGTAAAGTGTTACAGTGTGAAATTCAATTTGGACTTTTTTATTGTATGAACACAAGAAGCAAAACGGTAGTAAGACATGAAACCGGTCAAATGTTTAAATGATCAAAGGAAAAGAGCAGAAGACCAGCAGGATCTGAAGTGGTCTGAATTAGATAAATCCCACTCTCTACACAAGGATAAAAATGCACATGTTGTTATATTCCCTCTCTCTGGGATCCCGTCCACCTCCCCTCCCCTCCCCTCCCCTCCCCTCGTGGAAGCCAAACATGGAGGCAGTGCTGTAACCCAGGGCTAATGAAGGGCCTGGCCTCCCCAGACACACACTTCCAAGAAGCAGACCAGCGGGGCTCTTGAAAAGAACCTGTCCTTCTCCTTGGAGGATTTTCTTTAAAAAGAATAATAAAAAAAAAACAGACCTCATACTCCCAAGCATGGGGCACTGACTACTAGGAATGGCAAAGCCCACACTCTAAACAGAAACGAGAGACAATTATTGGAATAATTTCAGAACCATTACAGATGAACTCAAAAAGAAGTTTGCATAGCCCAAACGTAAACAACGTCTGTTCAATGCCGTCATTAGCGAAAAGCAGGGGAATAACACTCATGTTCTCGCATTCATAAATGCCATAATCAAATGGGGCCTGAAACAAGTTTGAAACCTCTGTAAACAAACAAAACCAAATTGACAAAATATGGCTTATGATGCAAAAGCCTTTGAGGTTCAGGTTACCAAAACATTTACGCACATTTGATGACTTTCTTTCTGTTGGCATCAGCAGGCTTCCACCAACATTTCGTGCGATGTGTACAAACTCTGCCCGCAGTTGTTAAGGAACGTTCTAGTGCATGATAGCATGTTTGTATGAACCTTTAATGTCATATTTGGGTTGTATACATTGGTCGGAATGGTCTGAGTCAGTTACTTTGAATCACAGTGATATGTGTGACCTTTAAAGCAGAAGAACAGCACTGTTAGAAACCTACTTGCTTCAAGGGGCTCACTCTGAAGAATATACTGGGCATTAAGCCCAATTTATACTTCTGCGTCGAACTCACGCCATAGCTTCGTCGTAGGCTGTGTGTAGCACGCGTACCCTTTGGCGTACCCTGACGTGCACCTCTCCAAAAATTTAACAGCGCGTCAATGCTACGTGGACCGCAAGCGCTATGATTGGCCTGCTACAACCACTCCCTCGGGTTTCACATGCTCCTTCTGCATGTGTAATTGCGTGTCAACGCGGACAACAATGCAGAAGTATAAATTAAAACCAACGTGTTGCCTACAGCGTAGAGGCTCTGGCGTAGGTCCGACGCAGAAGTATAAATCAGCCTTTAGTGTCAACAGCTACTGCTTTGCATTAGCTCAAGAACTTTCTTGCTAAATGATCAATCTTTTCATTTTCCTTAGTGTTTTCCCAACAAGCCTATTACCCATGGTCTTTCCTATTGCAAGCAATGATGTTTTCTCTTCTCAATGTAAGCACAGAAAGTGGAAAAAGGGCAAATGGTGAAGACTAATGTTGTAGTTGGACTCAATCCAAGCTTCTTCTCCTCTCATTTGGCTCATTAAAGTCAAATACAGCCTCCTTGCAATGCAAGTGTTACAAGCCCTCCAGTCTCCACACTGACCTGTTCATCAGCATGAAGGCCTATATGCTACATTTACATTCATACATTTGACACACTCACATTGGATTTAAAAATGTTTTTTTTTTTTTTTTCATGTTTTTGCTGGGAATTGAACCCATGACTTTCAAGTTGCTTGTGTTATGCACTACTGATTAAGCTACAAGAACACTGTGCAGTGATGTTTATCTTAAACTCATGAGCTCAAATGTTTTGCATAAGATAAAACGTGATCGCTACCTTCTTTTTTTTCAATGTTTTTTTTTTTTTTTCACACCATTTCCTTAGATGACCTCTCCTGGCTCTCACATGGGACAATCAGCCAACATGCTGCTAGAGGCGAGTATCAGCCCATCTTCGACGTTTATTTATTTTCCCCTTCAACAACTCATTTGGCTGTAGACACTAATCTGGAAATAAGGGTGCATTTGTCATCGTGTGTTGTGTCTGAAGATGTGTACATTCATGTGGTGCAAAGGTTAGAGAACCTGACACACTGTGCAGCTGGCAGCAGTAGACAGACTCAGCCGCAATAAATTGTAACTATTAAATTGAATCAATATATTCCACCCTGACAAGCAGCGGGAGGAAATGCCACTGGCAATCTGGCAGTGACAGTCAAGTATGTCCTCAAAGAGTTGTTCAAACCTATGTTGCATAATAGACGTTCCTCGCAGCCAAATGCACAAAGTTCTGCACTTGCCTCTCATTTCCAGTAAAGGTGTGCAAACTGACACCATGAGGTTATATGGCAACAGTAAAGAAAATAATTTCATCCATGCTTTTGCTTTAACACTCAGCACATATATGAAAGCCAAGGACAAAAAACAGAGGGAAATGTCCTTGCTGCCACACACTTTGGGTGGGATCTGCTGTGTCTTCCCCAGCCTTGCAAAATCAAAATCAAGAAGCCACAGACATTTGGCCCCTGTCATGCACATTACATCTCTCACTCTTTTATGATCCCAGCATAAATTCTGCTGAATTGCACAGTCAGTTAGGTCTTTCGCATCAATTCATCTCCCAGAAGTGCTGTGGTCTGTGGTTGCCACTGCCGGACACTTTTTGAACATAATCAAACAGACCCCACCAAACTTTAACCGCTGCTGGATGATATGTTTATGTGTTCAGTTACTATCATATTTACTGTCATATTAAAGTATAAATATTATCATTTAAAATATGGGAACAAATCTGTTCTCCAACATGAATGTTTGACCTTTACTGGTTTTTCATCTTAGTGCACTTAAAGAAAGACTGAAGTCAGTAAACATATGCTGATGGGTTGAAGCAGTGTGTTGACGCAGATTTGTTACAGTTTTTTTAAATTGCTTACACAGAATTTCTGAAACTATGGCTCCATTTCTCAAAATTCTACACACAAAACCACAAAACACACACACACACACACACACACACACACACACACACACACACACACACACACAGTGTTCTCTACACACGGATGTGACAAATATAAAACACTACTACCTTGTGTCTTTTGCTTGTTCAGTGTGCAGTGGAGCACACAAGTTTGACATATCACTTACATGTACATAAGTACAAAAACACGTAATATACAGTATGTATGTACAATTGATAAACTTTACAGTTATTGACTTGTATGCATATTCAGCATATATTTACAAAATAAACAGAAATGCGAGGGGCAAAATGTATTTGTTTGTCAAAAAATGTACTTCTGTCAGGACCACTATCGTCAAATACGATTGGCAATTGCATAGAGTTAGGATTGGTTGTATTGTTCTGTTCTGGGCAAGAAGTAGGCTACCTGCGCATCAATAACCAGCAGCAATGACCGCCCTAAGGGTAAACAGAACAGAACCAACATGAATGTATTGCAGATATCATTAATTCAAGATTTTAAAGGTCCCATATTGTCAAAACTGAAATTTCCTGGCTTTTTTCATGATAACCGAGGTCTAGGGGCTATGAAACTACCATATAAGTTTCAAAACAGTCAATCCTCAGACAAATGCACACAGCCTGCATAAAGTAGCTGTGCCTTTTCACAAGCCGTTGTGTCTTCCGTATAAATGTGATGTCAGAACTACTCAGTCACCGCCTTCAGTCACCACCCCAAACACTGCCCACCGTCACAAAACTACATCATTGCACAGGCTTCCGAACAACATTAATATAAGAGAACCGTGGTTTATTTATTCAGAAATACCACAGCAATTTAGTTCGACCTTAACCGTCTGTTCTGCACAGTTCACAAGTGACTGCTTCGTCAATCAGGCACAGTTAAAAACTGGTTTTTCAAAGAAGCTACTCCCCAAAGATGCTGCAGTCCCTACAGTTCATAGTTTTACAAGTTTACCATGGGCGTCAATTGCAGCATGTTCTCGCATTCTGTGGGCATCCTTGCAGATTACCACAAGTACAACTTTTACATAAAAAAGTAACATTGTAAAAGAAATTGTAGCACATCAACTTACTGCATCAGTAGGAAAGCAATAGTTACATAGCTTACTGCATTCAGTGTCTGTCTGCTAACATTAAATATTATAAAGCAGTTAAGTGTTTCAAAATCAGTGTATAACTAGCTATTAATGTACATATTTTGGAGATTTAAATCGAATTCGACTAAAAAGGTCTGGGTTTGTTTACAGACAGTTTAAATTAGCGTTAAGGTTGATTCTGCGTGCAGCATTGATGTAATGGTAATTATAGTACTCTTACAATAATGCAGAAAGTAAGGAGGTGGTTGTTTGTCTCCCGTCGTCGCCGATTCGGGATCTGAGTCCGGCTCGAACATATAAGGCCGGATAACATTTCCCTCAGTATTGTCCATCATTACAGGTGTTTTATTTACCTTACTTGTGAGCATCACCAAGCCACAGCAGGCTACAGCATACATGACCCTAGTTACCTGTGCAGGGCTCTAAAGTTTTGAAGACAGGCAAGAGTGACAGATGCAATGATTAATGCATCCATGGCTAGGATATAATTATAAAATATGACATGATTTTAAAAGTGACCTATAACATAGACTATGCAATAAACTTTGATTTATTTAGTGCTAATAAAATTATTAAGCCTATTTGGAGAGAGAGATGTTTATAATGTGACAATATGTCAGTCATCGTGTGATAACGAAAATATGACTAGGCCTAGACTACTTATTCTGAGCAGGTGTTGTCAGTGAACAGGCTGTAAAACTGTTGGCTAAGTTACAGACACTCATGAAAAACTGATACTAATTATCTCGGAAACATTCTCTAACAGCAGTCAAGTTGTCACTGTTTGTGTCAAACAAGTTGTGAATTTGTAGTAACATTAAAACAGGAGATCATGACTTGAAGTGATGCTCGGAGCTCGGAGTGGTTTCCTTTGTGAACGAAACTTTCGAAAGATGTTGTGGCAGAATCACATGAACAATTCCAGGATATGCTTTTATTTCATTGGTTGTTGCGTTAAATCGTACCCAGATACAATAGTGCTATTTTCTGATTGGCTATTGTGTTGGCTGATAAGTGGCAGGCAAGAATTCCAGGGGAGTGTTTGATTCCTGCCGGTTCCATAGTGAGAGCGGCGCGGCCAGCGAAATTTTGGCCGCTGCGGCATATTGAATATATTATAAATAGTTTTTATATTTATAAAATCATGCGTGACAAAAGACTGAAATGAGTGACTGTCACGCTCAATGCGTGACACTTGAGAGCCCTGCCTGTGGTTGGCCTGGCCATGCGTCACTCAGAAAACAACAGGCCAATCAGAAGAGAGGCTCATGAATATTAATTAGACAGGCCAAAATCGACCTGTTCTTAGCAGAGCTCCTGAGAAAGGAGTTATAAAAATATAATGGGATGGTTTTTGGTACTTATACTGCAAATATATATTCTTAAGGACATCACAACCTAAAACAACGAATAATTTTGGACGGATAACGGAGAATTTCTGTGCCGAAAATCTTACTTCTGGGTTGGTACAAGTTTCGGCTGGTTTTTTTCGATCGTGGATCTAATGACGTAGACGAGAGTGGAACTCCTTATATGAGCATTTCTCTCGGAAAAGCGCGCCCGCGCACACGTCGACCAGAGGAGAGCGAGACCGCGCACATCAATGCGCTTCAACAGGAAATCATCGGCAGCGTTGCATAGGATTTGTTCAAGAATGTCTCCAAAAAAGTGTGTTTTTGGATGTGAGGGAAAGCTTACCGTGTTCAGCTTCCCAAAGAACCCAGCGTTACAGGAACAGTGGATGCAGTTTGTTTTCCGGGGCAGCAACGGAGTGTAGCAAGTGCGGTTGTGTGTTCTGGTCATTTCAGTGACGAATGTTTTATTAACAAGGCCCAGGTCGATGCTGGATTTGCAAATCGTTTGCTATTAAAACGTCATGTAAGTACAACTGGATCAGATTTCTGTCTCCCGTTTGACTCTATAGCTCCGCCCACGGCACGCCTCCAGGAGCTCGGCTTTTTCCGGAGAGACTTTTTGGAGATATGAAGGATGCACTACTACTCTATAGGTACTCAAGATTAACATGAGATTAGGTGAAACTGTGTATGTTATGTACCCTTTAAAGTACAACATAATTCGAGAATTTGAGCCATGCTGACTGACGAGAGGAGGAGCTAGAGATGGAGGAGGGTAATTAGCTCTTGAGAAACGCGTATACAGTGATAGGCGTCTTATTCCTATAGGTAGACGTGGATCAGCTGAGTGTCAGCTGATGCGAGATTTAGAACGTGACCTGCCAGAAATGTAAGCTTAGCGTTAAGTTCTGCCGGGAAGACTCAATCAGCGCGTCATGAATTAACTCACTTCTAACCAATCACGTGATAACACTCTCAGTATAAAAGAATGGTACTTACATCCGTCTGAGTTCGCAGATACTGACGGCGCCAATTACCTCCATCCTCCCCAACCACCTCCAAGATGGTCCTTTCCCTCCATCCTCCCCACCACCACCAGGATGGTCCCTTCCTTTACCTCCAGGGGGTCGGCTGCGCCCCTGCCTTCATCTTCAGGCGGGATTTGCAGATTCCATTACCCTCGCATTGCTTGCTAAGGACGGGGCCTATGCCAAAGACTATGCTTGCTGAGCTATAAATATGCTTGTTATATCATTTTATCTCCCGAGTCTTTCTGGTAGAACTGACACTACGCTTAATTTCTGTCAGGACCACTATCGTTAAATACGACTGGCAATTGCATACAGTTAGGATTGGCGGTAAGGCTCTATTCTGGGCAAGAACTCTCTGCACATCCATGCAGCCTAGCATGGATAAGAGCAGGGAGAGCAGCAATAACCCCCCCAAAACAAAACCATATGCCAATATCCCCCAACACAAACTGACAGCGAATTTTCTGGATGCCTTTTTTATTTATTAATTTTTTTATGCACTATCCTCAACATGACTGATGTTGATAGAATGGTTAATACATCCTGATATTAGTGGCATATGTTGAGCGCTATAGATCCAATCTTATGGGCGAAGCATCACCCCAAGCTGGAGCAAGCAAGGACACATTGCAACAAGCGTGTTGCTGTAGCCAATTTAACAGTGTATTGGGATCTATTGGATGAAGCTTACACCCCAAGCGGCAGCAAAATCTGTTGTATAAAACTAGTGTAGTCACTAGCAATAAAAAAGTGGTCAGTGTTTGCTATGGCATCTGTTTGCTATAGGAGATGTGATTAGGCGTGCCTCCACTCTTGGGGACGATGGACACAAGTTTTGTGTTCTCTGTCTCGGAGCAGAGCACGCTTGATCAGCTCTCGAGGGAACTCTTGTCTTCATAACCCAACAACTTCTGATTATTCAACCATTGTTGGGTTCGATGCCTCGGGTAGAAGAGATGCTTAAGGGCTATCTCTCTCTCGCATCGGCTTCATCATTAAAGAGACCGGCCTTGCCCTCAAAGCCATGCAGAATTACATCATCTTTAGTGGGCAAGGCTTATGAGGCAGCAGGTTAGGCTGGTTAGCCATGTAACTCTTCTGTAACCATGGCGGTGTTACAGGCTTACCAAGCTGATCTGCTTAGAGGACTGGACACTGGCAAGGGCCTTACCCCCGATGCGGTTAAAGAGCTCCACAGAGCTACAGACTTGTCTCTCCGCACCAGATTGCCCGTGCTATCGGCCGTTCTATGGCTGCTTTGGTGGCTATGGAGAGGCATCTGTGGCTCAACCTGCTGGGGATAAGGGATAAAGAAAGAACTTTTCTGCTGGACACTGTAATACCATTTGCCTTGCTGCTCATGAGGCCTTTTCAGTGGTGGCTCAAACAAAAAGGGTTTTATCCCTTACTAAAACCCATGCTTATGGTACAGGTCACACGCTGAGCGCTCTGTGCCCTTTATATCTGGAGGAGTCACTGGTTTCTTGCCTTAGGTCCCTCTCTGTGGGCGTATAACTATCGCAATATTATCACAACAGACACCTCCCTCACAGGCTCAAGGTGTATGGAGGGCCCTCGTCTTACATGGCAATGAGCACATCTCACATGGCAACTGCCTGGAAATGAGGGCTGTGTTTCTAGCTCTGAATCACTTTTTCCCAGATCACAGATCACCTCAATTTGGGAGGCAGGGGCTGAGGCCTGAGGATTTGTGACTCCACACTCAAATAATGAAGTCCAAATAGCAGAGGTTCAGCCAGGTGGAAGTGGACTTCTCTTAATATTGGTAGCCCCATTCTGTCTGGCCCGAGTATGGTTCTTGGGCCTTGTTTCCTTCCTGGAATGTGGCGTCGATGTTCCCTCAAAAGGGAATGTCTCAGGGTTATGTATACAACCTGGTTCCCTGAGAATGGGAACAAGACGCTGCATAGTGTTGCCATTCTTCAAGTACTCCTGCACGGCTTCTTCAGAAAAGTGAATCTGGTGATGCTCTCGCACAGGTGTTATTTATAGATGTGATTACGCACGTCATTGCGGCCAATAGCTTGGTGCGTACTACACGTAACTCTGACACTGACTCAAACTGAAGGTGTTTCCGTTGCATCAACACCATGACACGGCTTCTCATTTACATTCTCAGGGAACCGGGTTATATAACCCTCAATTCAATTCAATTCAAATTCATTTGTATAGCACTTTTCACAATACATATTGTTTCAAAGCAGCTTTACAGAGAGTGCATTTCATAAATGTACATAGAAAAATAAAGTTAGTTAATCATGTATTAATTTAGGGCATAACATCGCTGGCGTCGAGTCGTCTCTTCACAGGCGTTGAGTCGTCTCTTCATAGGCATTGAGTCGTCTCTTCACAGGCGTCGAGTCGTCTCTTCACGGGTGTTGGGGCATCTGAAGTCTCCATGAGAGGCTGGATACAAACTGACAAGACTTGCGTCCCGAGATAACAACAGAAAAGCAGATGGGAAATAATTAGCATAGCTGCTGTTCATAATATTAATGCATTTGATCCGATTTAACTGTAGTATAAAAGGTAAGTATTATGTGAATGCTTGGCTAAAGAGATGCGTCTTTAATCTAGTTTTAAACTGGGACAGCGAGTCTGAGCCTCGAACAATATCAGGAAGACTATTCCAGAGTTTAGGAGCTAAATGTAAAAACGCCCTCCCTCCTTTAGTGGACTTAGATATCCTAGGAATGACCAGAAGCCTCGAATTTAGTGATCTTAAAGAGCGCGATGGATTGTAGGGCGATAGAAGATCCGTTAGATACCCAGGAGCTAAGCCATTTAGGGCTTTATACTGTAGGTCAGTAGTAATACTTTGTAATTGATACGGAACTTAATAGGTAACCAATGTAGAGATGATAGAATTGGTGTTATATGATCATATATTCTTGACCTAGTAAGAACTCTAGCAGCTGCAACTGTAGCTTGTTTATTGAGGATGCAGGACAACCAGCTAATAAAGCATTACAGTAATCTAGTCTCGAGGTCATGAATGCATGAACTAACTTTTCTGCATCAGAAACAGATAGCATGTTACGTAGCTTAGCAATGTTTCTAAGGTGGAAAAAGGCTGTTCTTGTAACATATGAAATATGATTTTCGAAAGACAAGTTGCGGCCTAGTATAACACCCAGGTCTTTTACTGTAGTGGATAAAGTAATAGGACATCGTTCTAAATTAAAGTTGTATTGCAAGAGGTTTTGTGGGCAGTTTTTTGGACCAATAAGTAATACCTCCGTTTTATCTGAATTTAATAGCAGAAAATGACACGTCATCCAGTATTTTATATCTTTAACCCACTCTGTCAATTTAGATAATTTAGTGTTTTCATCTGGTCGTGATGAAATATATAATTGAATGTCATCAGCATAACAGTGGAAATTAATTCCATGTTTTCTTATAATATTACCAAGTGGCAGCATATATATTGAGAATAGCAGAGGGCCTAACACAGATCCTTGCGGCACTCCATAGTTTACTGACATTATCTTCGAGTTTTCCCCATTTAAACAGACAAAATGGTAGCGGTCTGATAGGTACGATCTAAACCAGTTTAATGCCTGTCCCTGAACACCAGTGTAATTTTGTAGCGATCTAAGAGTATTTTGGGATCTATAGTGTCGAACGCAGCGCTAAGATCGAGTAAAACTACTATTGAGATACAGCCTTGGTCAGAAGCTAGAAGTAAATCATTTGTAATTTTAACGAGCGCAGTTTCTGTGCTATGATGCGCCTGAATCCTGACTGAAATTTTTCATAGATATCATTTTCTTGCAAGAAAGAGCGCAATTGAGCGGACACAACTTTTTCTAGTATTTTAGACATAAATGGAAGATTTGAAATGGGTCTGTAATTTGCTAGGTTATTATGATCTAATTGTGGTTTCTTAATGAGAGGTTTTATGACTGCCAACTTGAATATTCTTGGAACATGACCTAAAGTTAAAGACGAGTTAATAATACTGAGAAGAGGCTCTTCCACTACAGGTAACACTTCTTTCAGTAGTTTAGTGGGTATTGGATCTAATAAACATGTTGTTGGTTTAGATGCAATGATAAGTTTATTTAGCTCTTCCTGTCCTATAGTTGTAAAGCGCTGTAGTTGTTCTTGAGGGGCGTTAATTGAGGCTGAATCATAAGACACCATTAAAGATTGTACATTTACAATTGTGTTTCTGATGCTTTCTATTTTCTCAGTGAAGAAATTCATAAAATCATTACTACTACACTAACGGAATATTTTGCTCAGGTGATGTCTGTTTATTTGTTAGTCTAGCCACGGTGTTAAAAACCTTGGATTATTTTGGTTATTTTCTATTAGTTTGCGGAGATGCTCAGCCCTGGCTGCTTTTAGGGCCTTTTTATAATGTGACATACTGTCTTTCCACGCGATTCTAAAGACCTCTAAATTAGTTTGTTTCCATTTACGCTCTAAATTACAAGTTTCTCTCTTGATAACATGCGTAGCACTGTTGTACCATGGTGCTTTAGTTTTCTCTCTAACCTTTTTGAATCTAATTGGTGCAACAATGTCTAATGTACTAGAGAAAATGGTGCTCATAGTGCTAGTCAACCCTGAGACATTTTTCTCAGTTGCTTTGGTAAATTTCTCAAATCATCCTTAACATGTGCAGACCAATAAATGCATTTTTCGAAACAATTCCTACAAACAGCAACACGTTATGGATTACCTGCAAAAGCCTGTAACTTGCTGAAAATCCTAATTCTATGTCAATGAACATGGTGGTTGTCATGTCAAGTGGTTGTTTTATTGTTCAAAAACAAGATAGTCAAAATGCCATTTGTCAATATAATATTGTACACTGACAATATTTCCTGATGTAAACTATTGATGATTATATTTATGTATATTATTAAAGGGGTGGTTGATTATGATTTCACTTTTCTATCTTTAGTTAGTGTGTAATGTTGATGTTTGAGCATAAACAACATCTGCCAAGTCACGATGCTCAAAGTTCAAAGCAAAGGGAGATATTTTATTTTAAAGAAATTGGTTTTTAAGGAATGCAACAAACAGCTGGTAGGGACTACACAACATTCCTCCCGGGTTAGTGACATCACTAACCCTAAAATGTACATAAACCCCGCCCACAGGAAAGCGATTTATAGATTATCATGACAGAATATGTTAATCAATGATTAGGAGATAGTTAACTCCACATGAGCAACATAAATTTAAACATAAACAAAAAAGTTTTTGAAATTTTCAGGACTCAAGCTCTTGAAGCTCCGCCCCCTGTGCCGGGAGCAGCAGCTCATTTGCATTTAAAGAGACAGACACAAAAACTGTGCATTTTTGCTCACCCTTATAAAGTGACAATTTTAACATGCTATATAAAAAATATATAAATAAATAAAATAAAAAATTTGAAAAGTAAACATGGAAAACACCTCTTAGGCAGAGCTGTACATGCAGCACTGTATGGGGATACAGTATATGTATTGAAATGTCTTATTCACATTCCCCTTAACTGGTAAAATAAAAGTCAAGATTCACATGAGAGCAATTCATCAATTCAGGACATTTGTAAATAAGACATTTGTACATGACCAGTTGCATGAATTCACTGAAGCACTTGCAATTTGTTCAAAAATTACTTTTAAAGTTGTGTACAGTTTTGAGAATTTCAGTTGTGATCTAAGATATTTACCAAAGCGACTGAGAAAAATGGTTACCTAAAACCCACCTAAGCCTTACTGTGCAGAGCAGAGCCAATTCAAGGATTTCAGTGATAGTCAGAGGATATTTCTGTTCTTTAGTGCGAGGGTTGTGACGTAGAATCTACTTAAATGACTTTTAAAATAAACAAATTAAAATGCCATTTTCCTTTTAGTAGATGAATACCAATAAGAGTAGTTTAAGGGGGCTGAGAAACAAGATGAGGTTGAGTTGGAGAGACAGACTTTCAAAAAGGCCTACGCAAACAGCAATCAACCACAGGCACACAAAATACAAAGCAATCCAAAAATAGATATATTCTAGTGTAACGAAACAGACAGGACAAGCAGGACACACTAACTCCACTAATGAGGCACCCAGATCGAACAACAAGAAAAGACAGTGTCATTGACTGTGGTAGAGGTCTGTGGTTAATTATTTCCCAAATACTTTTTTGACAATGGCTGAACTATCACCACCATAAATGAGACATTTTCAGCTCAGGGAAACCCATTCTACATATTAAATGTCACAAGCAGTTGAACATTTTAATTGCAATTTGATAAGCGTAGCATACAATCACTTTCACCAGGTGGCTCACCTTCTAAAAAAATGCAATTGACCAAGTCCTGGAGTAGTTGCATTTCCTTACCCATTTCCCAAACAAAAAGGGGGGAGAAGATGCAAATATACAAAAATAAAATTGACTGCAGGTTGTGACCACCAGATCAGCTGCCCCTTGTGTGTGTGTGTGTGTGTGTGTGTGTGTGCGTGTGTGTGTTTTATTTAACTAATCTACAAAGCAATATTTGAATAGATTAGGCCAATACAAATGTGGAACACTGTTGTTCACTATCTTTTTTTAAATTAGTTCTAATTTTAATTTTTGTAGACACGTTAGCGAGGCTATTCCAATAGATACTTCATGCAATAATTTGGATAAATACAATTTGGAGAAACAAAGCCTCAAATGAATCTAGCTGATAAAGAGTCTGGGTGGGCAATAGTACTTCTGGAATATTGACGGTGTCTTTATCAAGCCAGATTACTAATTTAACATTTTCACAATTATTGAACAAATTTACAAAACAGTAGTAGAGTCAACTAACGCACATTATATTCACATACCACCTGCAGTCCAGTTTAACCAGGCACAATCTCCACTGGCATATTCCTGTACCATGTATATTTAAGTAATTGTCCTATTTTCTGTGCAAACATGCCTTTCAATGTCACTGAGGCTCATTACAACAGGCACCAGGTTCACTAAGGTCAGCGCTCGTGTGTGTGTGTGTGTGTGGCCTGGTAAACTCTACATTATGGGGACAAAATGTCCCCACAAAGATGGCAATGTTTGAAATCCTTGTCCTTGTGGGGACAATATAGAAAATGCAAAAAAAAAAAAAGAATAATTTGTAAATTAAATCCCCCCTGTACTATATTGAAAACACATTATTAACACATTATATGATGTTTTACTTTGTGAATTAAATTAATTTTTTTAAATTCATTTCAAATCTGATGACTGCAACACATTCCAAAAAAGTTGGGACAGGGGCAATTTAGGACTAATGACGATGTGACAGGTTGAAATAAGAAGGTGAAGCCTCCAAAAAAGGCCTAGTCCTTCAAGAGCAAGGATGGGTCGAGGCTCGCCAATCTCGCCAACAGATGCATTAGCAAATAATCAAACCCTTTGAGAACAACATTCCCCAAAGACAAATCGGTAGGATTTTGGGCATTTCACCTTCTACAGTGCACAATATAATTAAAAGATTCAAGGATGGATATCCTGACATGGAATACTCTGGAATACTTTGGTAAATGGTCAGTCAACACCATTAGCCGCTGCATCTACAGATGCAAGTTAAAGGGCACCTATTATGCAAAATTCACTTTTACATGGTGTTTGAACATAAATGTGTGTTGGCAGTGTGTGAGAAAAACCACCCTAGAATGATAAAAATCCACCCAGTGTTTTTTTTACAATCTCAATAAATCATAGGCACTGTCTCAGAATGAGCTGTTCTCAGATTTGGCGCAATGTGATGTAGAATTGAGCAGGCCCCTCCCACGACTGTTGAGTGACACTTCAGTTTGAGCCTAGACACGCCCTGAGTGAGCTGGACACAGAGTCCGCCATAGTTCGACGCTTGAGCAGCTGTAGACAAGAATGTCTCCTAAGCGAATGAGGTGTGTTGTTGATGGATGTAAGAATGAACATAGCAGTCTTTATTTACTCCCGTTGTTACTCAAGGATGGATCTGTACTGTTTGTGATCAAGCTTACACTCTCCGGAGCAACAGGCCTAACGTGACTGGACACGGAAGAAATGAAAGTGCGAGCGTGCTCTTTATGACAGCTCTTCGAGTCATTTTACGGATATAAGGTTTACCAGTTTATTTAGCACCCACTGAAAAGGTGTGTATATTTGTTTACTGTTAAGGCCTATTTATACTTCAGCGTCGGACCTACGCCGAAGCCTCTACGCTGTAGGCAACGCGTTGGTTTTCATTTATACTTCTGCGTCGTTGTCCGCGGTGACGCACAATTACACTTGCAGAGGGAGCATGTGAAACCCGAGGGAGGGGTTCTAGCAGACCAATCACACCGCCTGTGTAGAGTTGACGCGTTGTTACATTTTTGGAGAGGTGCACGTCAGGGTACGCCGAAGGGTACGCGCGCTACACACAGCCTACGACGTAGCTACAGCGTGAGTTCGACGCAGAAGTATAAAACAGGCTTTAGTTGTAACGAGTGTTTTGTGTACTTCGCTGTGTATGTTGTTGATAATGAAAGGGAGAGAGAGAGAGAGAGAGAGTTTATGGATAAGACTTTAATGCGCACTTCTTATACTATGTTTATTCAGCTCTTATAGAGATTCTCTGGAGTAAAACTAACACTCATCTTTTGTGTGATGTACAATAAACTTCACTGAACTCGTCAGTATATTTTGGTCATCATTCGGACGGGTTTTGCTACAGCAGGCTTGTAGTAGTGGATAAAAGCAGATGACAAATAAGTTATAACCATAATTAACCTAAACTATACCTGTTCTATGTCCATACAGCATATATTCTCTGGCTCTGTGGGCATTATTGTCCGACTCTGAGTTGAAATGAACACCGCAACTGAGAGTTTCTGTTGAGATTGTCCTGAGCACGAGCTCGTGAGGCTCCGCCCCCTGTGCCGTGCAGCAGCAGTTAATTTGCTTTTAAAGGGCACACACACTAAAACAGCGCGTTTATCTGAGCCCCAAAAAATTACAATTTAAACATGCTGTAAAAAATGATCTGTTGGGTATTTTGAGCTAAAACTTCACATAGATACTCTGGGGACATCAGAGACTTATTTTACATCTTGTGAAAAGAGTCATAATAGGTGCCCTTTAAGGCTTTACTATGCAAAGCAGAAGCCATACATCAACACTGTCCAGAAGCGCCGTACAGTTCTCTGGGCTCGATCTCATCTGAGATGGACATTAGCACAGTGGAATTGTGTTTTGTGGTCCGATGAGTAAACATTTCAAATAGTTTTTGGACAAAACAGCCGTTGTGTGGAAAAGGACCATCCAAGCTGTTATCAGCTACAGGTCCAAAAGCCACCATTTGTCATGGTATGGGGGTGTGTCAGTTCCCATGGCATGGGTAACTTGCACATCTGTGAGAGCACCATTAATGTAGAAAGATATGTACACATTTTGGAGCAACATATACTGCCATCCAGACGTCGTCTTTTCCAGGGACGTCCCTGCATTTTCCAGCAGGACAACGCCAAACCACATTCTGCCTGGATTACAAGCGCATGGTTGCATAAGCATAGAGTGCGGGTGCTAGTATGGCATGCCTGCAGTCCTGACCTGTCTCCGATTGAGAATATGTGGCGCATTATGAAACGAAAAAAAAGGCAACGAAGTCCACGTACATTTGCGCAGCTGAACAAATGTATAATGGATGAATGGGGGAAAATTCCGCTTGCTAAACTTAACCAACTGTCTTCAGTGCCCAAACACTTAAGTGTTATTAAAGAAAAAGTGATGTTACACAGTGGTAAACAGTCGACTTTCCCAACTTTTTTGGAGTGTTGCAGTCATCAGATTTGAAATGAGTGTATATTTTCAAAAGTAAATTAAATTCACAAAGTAAAACATCAAATAATGTGTTAATAAAATAATTAGCCTATGACCAATTCATTTCATATTGTTGGCATTAATATGTGGACACCACTTGTTGCAACTACAAGTGTAGGTAGTGTGTCTATTATGATATACTGTATATATATATATATATATGTGTGTGTGTGTGTGTGTATAATTATTTATTCCTCCGCCAATCCTCGAGACCTAATATCAACAATGTCAGGTGACTGACCTTAGGGGTTGGCTATATAACATCCAGGTGAACCAACCACTTCCTCTTGCCTTTCTCGCCTCATCGGAGACCAACGCGGTAGAGCGCATTTTTTGATTACAGGAGAGATTAGTTTCAATCCATCACGTTTCCGTGCAGGTGCTTAATGTCCCTGAGGATTGCGGTGGTCTTTTCCTCATTTAAATATCTCGGCGCGTCATTGGAACGCACGTCGGTGAGTGTTTCTTTATTTTTTTCTGTTTATTTACAGGTATTTGTTGTTGGTTCTCGGGTCAACTGTTCGCAGCAGACTAGAGTTTTTCCATCTTATTTACTGCGTGTGCGCACGTAGAATGATTGATATATAATTTTCTAATAGACTACGATTTTCAAGGAGTTCTGTTCGCAGACTTATTTAGAAAAATTTGTATTAAGAGTGATTCGTCACAATCTATATATTAATGGTATCTGGTTAATTGTGTTTAACTAATACCAGGCAGGTATTTTTGAGGAATTACAGTTTAAGGAAGTGTTTGATTTAATTAATGAATGGTGATTCGTCACAATCTATATGTTAATGGCATTATTGCTTGTGTTTTTCAACTAAATGCTGGGTAGTTTATTTTGGAATCTTGCAGTTCAACTCCAAGAATTAGTTAATCTTTTGTTAATTTATTCATTTTTTTCTTATCATAGACTGTTATTATAAGAGTGACTTGACCTCTGGCTTGTTGTCATGAGTCACTCAAAATGTCGGTTTTGCCAAACTGGCATACACCCAAGAGATGGGCACTGCGAATGCCCCTCCTGTTTGGGTATGCAACATTTATTAGACGATATCGAAAATCCCTGTGCAGCTGCAATAGAGCTATCTTTGCAGGAAAGAGTGCAGAGAGCCAAACAGTTAACTGGTGGTAGCAAAGAAGTGGGTTAGAAATGTTACACCAAGACGTTACCATCACAAGGGGTTCCTCTAGGCAACATCCCAGTGAGGCGGTCTGTGATAACGACAGATGCTTCTCTAACGGGGTGGGCAGCAGTTTGGGAAGGCAGGTCCATCAGGGGACTCTAGAAATCCCCCTGGACCACGGAGCACATCAATGTCCTGGAACTCAGGGCAGTCCATCTCTCCCTGAGGGCTTTTCTCCCGTTGTTGCAGAACAAGCATGTTTTGGTGAGAACGGACAACATGTCTGCAGTGTACCACATCAATCACCAAGGCGGCACCAGATCAGCGCAATGTCTCCAGGTGACAAAGGAACTACATTCTTGGGCATTTCTGAAGCTCTCATCACTCAGAGCAGTATACATACCGGGAGTAGCAAACAGAGCAGCCAACCTGCTGTCTCGAACTGGACCTCTCCCGGGAGAGTGGCGTCTCCATCCCGAAGTGGTGAGATTCATATGGAGGCATTTCCGTATGGCAAAGGTCGATCTGTTTGCGACTACCGAGACAACTCATTGCAATCTATGGTGTTCCCTAAACAGCCAGGGAGGTCCCTTGGGGATAGATGCACTATCTCAAGAATGGCCGGAAGAATTGTTGTATGCTTTTCCTCCCCTACCCTTGATTCACCTGGTGCTCAACAGGGTAGCTTTGGGCCATCACAAGGCTTTACTTGTGGCCCCGAGGTGGCCAAAGAAACATTGGTTTCCGACCCTTGTACGTTTGGTCCAAGGTTACCCTTGGCAGTTACCGAAGAGAGCCAATCTCCTTTCCCAAGCGGAGGGCCAAATCTAACACCCAAGTCCAGAGATACTACAACTGTGGGTATGGCCCTTGCTCAGTCCCTCTCTGAAGACTTAGATGAAGCTGTATTGAGGACATTAAATAGTTCTAAGGCACCGTCTACGTGGAGTAACTACTCTAGCAAGTGGCGAATATTCTCAACATGGTGTCAAGACCGACAACTAGATCCGGCCAAGTGTGACACAAGTTTGGTTCTTCGTTTTCTTCAATAATTTATGTATTCGGGGAAATCAGTTAATACCATAAAAGTCTACATTGCAGCCATCTCACACTTTCATGCATTAGTGGATGGTGCAAATATTGGCAAACACCCTTTGGTGTCTCAATTTCTCAAGGGTGCAAACCGTTTACGCCCAGGGAGAATTATGAGATCACCTGCTTGGGACCTTTAATTGTCTTACACTCACTGGTCAAAGCACCTTTTGAACCTTTGGAGCAAGCCGACCTCAAGTTCTTGACATGGAAAACAGTTTTCCTTCTGGAGATATGTTAAGCCAAGAGAGTTGGTGAATTGCACTGTTTATCGGTCAGTGAAGACTGCTTGAGATGGAAGGCGGAAAAAACAGGGGTTTTTCTCTGGCCAAATCCATCATTCCTACCCAAGGTCCTTAAGCCTAGTACAATAAATCAGGTAATTGAGCTTGATGCTTTCCATCCAGATCCCCTTTGTTCTGGTGCAGGGCTGGATCATTTTTCTCTATGTCCTATCAGAGCATTGCACACATACATTGAGTGTACTCATCAATTACGACAGTCACACACACAACTATTCGTATGCTTTGACAAGAAGTGTGCAGGCAAACCTGTGTCTAAGCAACGATTGTCTCATTGGATAGTGGATACACAAGCTTATGTCAACCAAAATCTACCTATCCCTGGTGATCTGGTTGCTCACTCTACCAGGAGCATGGCTACTTCCTGGGCGGCACTCAAGGGGGTAGCACTCTCAGACATCTGTGCTGCAGCCTCTTGGAGCAGCTCATGCACGTTCACAAGATTTTATAGGATTAATGTGGCAAATCCGAATTCTTTGGGGTCTGCGGTTTTATCTGTCGCTAAATAGACAGGGGAGGGAAAAGATACTAGTCCCTCGTGACCCTGGTGGCATAAGTCATCCAAGGTAAGACTGTGGTGACGGTCTGAGTGAGGTCGAAATAGATTGTAAGTTATGACTATAAATATGGATCTATGAGACCGAACAATGACCGTCACCATCTCTTGTCACTCGGGACGAACTGGGGCGTTCCAGGCAAGAGGAAGTGGTTGGTTCACCTGGATGCTATATAGCCAACCCCTGCGGTCAGTCACCTGACATTGTTGATATTAGATCTCGAGGATGGGCGGAGGAATGGCGTCATTCAAGATAAGGCCATGGTTACGGTCATCGTTCGGTCTCATAGATCCATAGTTATAGTCATAACTTACGTTACTACAGGCATTTCCTCTGGCAAGGTATGATACTGATAACTATTACTATGGATGAAGATATCCATTATGTGCATTCCCAGTATGCAGGTCATTTGTAATAAAATGTTGAGATAAGGTGTTGAGAGAAGAAAACGTACTCGGTTACCTAATGTAACCTCGGTTCTCTCTAGAAGAGGGAACGAGTATTGCGTAAGTTGCTTACGCTACGGGAAAGTTGTCTTTCTTCGAGATCTGAAGCCAAAAAATTATCCTTAATTTTGTATTCATTGTCAACGCAGTGCAGCAGCAGGCAGACCACGGCAGGCTGTAAGAGCTCATTGGCCGCCCGGCGGCAACTGCTTAAGCCTACCAGTGAGCCCTGTATGACGTCACACCCTCCACACCCTTCTAACCGTCAAGGTGGGTGTGGCCAGTGTGTATATAAGCAGGGCTCGTAGGCTGAAATTCTGGTTTTCACAGTCTGAAGCGCAAAAGCTCGTGGCGCGACACGGCCGGTTACGCAATACTCGTTCCCTCTTCTAGAGAGAACCGAGGTTACATTAGGTAACCGAGTACGTTCTCTTATGAGAGGTTCTCTCGTATTGCGTAAGTTGCTTACGCTACGGGAACCCATTGTCAACGCCGTGTGCGCCGAGCATCCAGTGCATGAGTTCCAGGGAGACCGGGGAAAACAGCATGCCGAACAGGTGGCCGGTAAAGAAACGGGCCAACACATGTACAAAGCACTTCACTTCATATGAAAATAGAGCGGCACAGCCGGTCCATATACATCAATGTGAAAGATGCGGCCAGTAGCACGGGCCCGCATAGTACATAAGCACATATAGGGGGAAGATAGAGCGGTATCACCGGTCTATGTGTGGAGAAGATAACCTCAGCGCAACCGAGTGTAGGACAGGCGGCCAGCAGAGCGGGCCAGCACCAGTACACAGGCGCTTGGTGGGGGACAGAGCGGCATAGCCGGTCTGTGCAGAAAAACACTCTAATCTTGGTGCCATACCAGAAATACTTGCCAGTACGAGAATGTGGTCTGCGCATGAGCGACTGGGCAGAACATACATGCCACTTATACTGACAACAGTTTAGCCTGCAAGGCGGGAACTTCCAGGTTATAAAACCTCACGAATTTTGATGGGGAGGCCCAACCCGCCGCCATACAAATATCGTGGATAGAAATTCCGCTGGACCAGGCCCACGAAGAGGCCATGCCTCTAGTGGAGTGGGCTCTGATACCCAAAGGGCACTGCAGGTGTTTGGAGGTGTAAGCTGCTGCGATCGCGTCCACTATCCACCTGGACAAGCTCTGTTTCGAGGCGGCGAGACCTCTGGTGCGCCCGCCAAAAGAAACGAAGAGCTGCTCGGAACGCCTGAAAGCGGCGGAGCGCGTAATGTAAACTCTCAGCGCCCTAACGGGGCATAGGAGGTTATCACTGTCCCCGCTATCGGATGCTGGCAGAGCCGAAAGGGAGATGATTTGCGCCCTAAAGGGGGTACCAATCGCTTTAGGGATGTAACTGTGTCTCGGTCTGAGAATGACTTTACAGTCATTAGGTCCGAACTCGAGACATGCAGGGCTAACAGATAGCGCGTGCAAATCCCCCATGCGTTTTACTGAAGACAGAGCTATCAGAAAAACGGTTTTGAGCGAAAGGTATTTCAGATCCACGGATTCAAGTGGTTCAAAGGGAAAAGCCTTCAGGGCCTCCAGGACCAAGGACAGATCCCAGATAGGAACCGAGGGGGGCCGCGGGGGATTCATCCGTCTGGCTCCTCTGAGGAAACGGATGACAAGCTCATTTCTTCCTATTGCACGGCTGCGCGTCGTCTCAGCGAACGCTGCAATAGCCGCCACATACACTTTGAGCGTGGAAGGGGACCTGGCCTTGTCCAACAGCTCTTGAAGGAAGGAGAGCACCCGCGGAACCTCACATGTGCGTGGATCAACGCTCTTAGTAGCGCACCATTTAGCGAACACAGACCATTTAGACGCATAGAGCCGTCTCGTAGAGGGAGCTCTAGACTGCATGATCGTGTTTACGACCCCTTCTGGTAGCTCAACGGGTATCTGTTGATTATCCACGCATGCAGAGACCAGCGCTCTGGATGGGGATGCCAGATCGATCCACCGGCTTGAGATAGGAGATCCTTCCTCACCGGGATCGGCCATGGGGGTAAGTACGACAGCCTCACCAGCTCTGGGTACCAGATTTGGTTCTCCCAACGCGGGGCTATGAGAAGCACTGGGTGGTGCGTTTCCCTGATTCTCGTAATGACCTGTGGTAACAGGGAGATCGGGGGGAAAGCGTACAGCGGGAGGCTGGGCCAGGTCCGGGCCAGCGCGTCCTCGCTCCTCGAAAAAAATATCGGGCAGTGAGCGTTGTCTTTCGACGCAAAGAGGTCGACATCCGCTCTGCCGAATAGGCGCCAGAGCAACTGGACTGTCTGGGGGTGCAGGGACCATTCTCCCGGGGGAATGATGTCCCTGGACAGTCTGTCTGGGCCGACATTCAGGTGGCCCGGCACGTGCGTGGCTCTCAGCGAGCGCAACGAGCGGTGAGCCCATACGAGAAGGCGTTCTGTCAGTTTGCACAGGTTCCTGGATCTGACACCGCCCTGTCGGTTCACATAGGACACCACGGACATGATGTCCGAGCGGACTAGCACATGGTGATCCCGTATGAGTGGGAGGAAGCGCTTGATCGCGTTCTCGACCGCCATCATCTCCAAACAATTTATGTGGAGGGATTTCTCCTGGTCTGACCAGAGGCCAAAGACCGATTTGCCTTCGAACAGAGCGCCCCAGCCTGAGGTGGAAGCGTCCATCGAGATAACTTTGCGGTGCGAGACGGCCCCCATTGTCACTCCCCGCTGGTACCAGTCGGCCGCTAACCAGGGCTTCAGTGCTGAAACGCAGCTCTGAGTCACTCTGATCTGGATGCGGCCGGAAGCCTATGCTCTGTGAGGCACTCGGGTGTTCAACCAGCGTTGTAGCGGGCGCATACGCAATAGACCCAGCTGAAGCACTGCTGCAGCTGAAGCCATACAACCCAGCATCCTCTGAAATGTCTTGAGAGGTGCGGTGCTGCCCGGCTGGAAAGACGCGGCCAGGCGTTGAATACAGCGCGTGCGCTGTATCGACAGGCGGGCCGTCATTGCCACAGAGTCCAGATCCAAACCCAGGAAAGAGGCTGACTGACTGGGCACTAAAGCGCTCTTGGTCCAGTTGACCGTGAGCCCCAGGCTTTCCAGATGGCTGAGAAGCACTGTTCTGTGGGCGATAAGCTCTGCCTCTGACTGTGCTATAATTAGCCAATCGTCCAGATAGTTCAAAATCCGCATTCCCTGAGCTCTCAGGGGAGCGAGAGCCGTGTCCATGCACTTCGTGAATGTACGGGGTGCTAAAGACAGGCCGAACGGCAGGACGGTGTATTGATATACCTGACCGTCGAAGGCGAATCTCAAGAATGGCCTGTGACGGGGTATTATCTGGATCTGAAAGTACGCGTCTTTCAGATCGAGAGAGATAAACCAGTCTCTCGGGCGAATTTGCGCGAGGATCTGCCTGGTTGTAAGCATTTTGAACGGTCTTCTCATAAGAGCCTTGTTCAAATGTCTCAGATCTAATATTGGTCTGAGCGCTCCATCCTTCTTGGGAACGAGGAAATAACGGCTGTAAAAGCCTGTATCGCTCATAGAAGGAGGTACCGGTTCTATAGCCCCTTTGCACAGGAGTGTCGCTATTTCTGCTCGAAGTAGATGTGCTACTTCCCCATTCACTCTCGTCTCGGTACACGCATGAAAGCGCGGGGGGCGGCGAGCGAACTGCAGAGTATAGCCCTCTTTTACTGTGCTTAGCACCCATTCTGACGCGCCTGGAATAGCTTCCCACGCTTTCGCGTGTGCAGCCAGGGGCAGAATGGCCTCCGGGCTCTGATTGCCGTGCGTCGCGGGCTCGAGAGCTCGAAACGGAGGCGCGGGCGCAGTGCGCGCGCTCTTGGTGCTTATATGCGGCGGCTCGCATGCAGCGATAGCTGGCCGTTTTACACACAGTGTCCCGGTGGCTTTGGACGGGGAACATATAGTGTGAGGCGCAACGCGCGAGGGCGGCGTCGGGGGCGAGATGTTTGTTAGTGTGTGTGAGTGCTCGAGGGCGGGCACAGGACTTACATTTAAAACCTGACCGGTTGTGAGAGGCCGTGTAACAGAGCGGGCAGTGGGTAGGTGTGGGCACGGGGAGGTGGACACGTGACCTACTTTCAGCACTCGAGCGGCTTTTGCCTGCTTTATGAGAGTGGGCTCTGTGAGAGACACGGGATTTATGGTGCTTGTGTACAGGGGTGAACACGGCAGCGTGGGCACACTTACTGCACTTGAAACACATACGGCGTGAGCCGTGCAACCAGACATTATACTCTTTTTGAGATTTCTCTGGGTCGCCGTGAAAACGGCGGTTGTGTACAGGCGAGAAGGTAGATTTACCGGCTCGTTGGCTGCGAAGTGAGCGTCTGCAGTAACCGTGGCAACGGGGACTGGCAGCGCATGAAGCTTTGATGGTGGTCCGGCCGCAGCGGGACTCAACCGTCGCTTCCTTTCTCGGGCTAGGAGGACTTAGCGGGCTCAGGTTTCAACGTAATCCTCTGCCGGGGTCCCCGCGGCGGAGGCGGTCTGTTTCGGCTGGTCGAGCGCGATCTAGGGCGGCCGCCCTGTCGTCGCTGCGAGGACGGAGGTCGAGCTGGACGCTGGGCGGGGCTTTGTGCAGGCTGGTCGCGAGGACGGCGTGCAGCAGAGCTAGAGCGTCGAGGCAGAAAAAGGTTCATAGCCTGTGTAGTTTTCTGCACCTCCGAGAAGCGGTCCACGATCCCGTGTACCGCCGGGCCGAACAGACCTGAGGGGGAGAGGGGGGCGTTGAGAAACACCACGCGCTCAGATTCCCTCATGTCGGCGAGCGTCAGCCATAGATGCCTCTCAATAACAGTCAGAGAGGCCATGCACCGTCCGATGGCCTGGGCAGCGGATTTCGTGGCGCGAAGGGAAAGGTCCGTCACGCTTTGTACATCCGTGATGGAAGCAGATTCAGAGCCGCTCTCGTCCAATTCGCAGAGAAGATTGGCTTGTAGAATCTGTAGTACGGCCATGGAGTGAAGGGCAGATGCAGCCTGTCCGGCGGCGGCGAAAGCGCGGCCGACAAGGGCTGAAGTGGTCCTGCAAGCCTTAGACAGGAGGGCAGCCTTTGAGCGCCAACCAGACGGCGGGCAAAGGTGCGCTGCAACCGCCTCTTCCACGGGGGGAATGGCATTATACCCCTTTTCAGCGGCGCCGTCAACCTGAGAGAGCGTCGATGAAGCGTGGGAAGAGACTCTCGCGGAGAAAGGTGCATTCCACGATTTAGAGAGCTCGCTGTGGAGCTCTGGCAGGAAGGGTGCGGTTCTGGACGCTGGCGAGCGGCGGCGGCGATGTAGAAAGCAGCCGTCGAGTCTGTTGGGTGCTGGCTCCTTAGGAGGAGACCACTCGAGGCCCAGCTGGTCAACGGCCTTGGTGAGGAGGCGCAAAAGCTCCGCGTCCTCGCCTGCTCGAGTGCGGCCGGAATCCTGGACTGTAGAGGAGGCGGTAGACCACTCCTCGCTGTCAGAGGCCAGGATAGAACAGCTGTCAGCGTGCTCGTCGCACCCAGCGGCCTCATCCCCTGACGCGGCGGCAGCGCGGGCGGGAGCCGGCGGTTGAGCGGCCGAAAGGGGGGGCGGAGAGGGCGAAAGAGAAGCTCGAGGGAGGGGCTCCGGCGAGCTTCTAAACGCCTCATCAGTCTCCGGTGGTCTCTGTGAGCGGCGCTTCTTCCTGCGCGGCGTAGCAGAGACAGGCGGAGAGACAGCTTGGTCGAAAACTTCAAGTCGA
This sequence comes from Rutilus rutilus, assembly GCF_951802725.1. NCBI lineage: Eukaryota > Metazoa > Chordata > Actinopteri > Cypriniformes > Leuciscidae > Rutilus > Rutilus rutilus. The sequence continues at coordinate 34,803,164 of NC_140211.1, forward strand.
GCCCGCAGGGTCGACATTGAAAGTTCCTCGCACTCTGGACAGCCGCCCGTAGAGAGTGCGGTGGCGGCGTGGTCGCGGCACAGGCAGAGAGCGCAGATGAGATGGCGGTCTCCGTTGCTGAGCGGGGCGCGGCACGAACCGCAGGAAAAATGAGGCATTTTGAGAAAAACGCCTCGGCTCTTTTAGAATGAGAGAGTGTGTGTCGCAGTTGGCGAACACACACAGCAGTAAAAGGATATGTCGCCGGATAGCGTAGCAGGCACGGATGGCTGAAGGCGGCCGGCTTCTTCAGGCGCTGTCCTAGGCTTGCTGGTCGCTGGTTTCAACGGCGGCGGCTCTCAAGATCCAACGATGCGAAGAGCTTCGCTGAAGACAAGAAAATCAGAATTTCAGCCTATGAGCCCTGCTTATATACACACTGGCCACACCCACCTTGACGGTTAGAAGGGTGTGGAGGGCGCGAAGCGCTCTGATAGGGTGTGACGTCATACAGGGCTCACTGGTAGGCTTAAGCAGTTGCCGCCGGGCAGCCAATGATCACGCTCTTACAGCCTGCCGTGGTCTGCCTGCTGCTGCACTGCGTTGACAATGAATACAAAATTAAGGATAATTTTTTGGCTTCAGATCTCGAAGAAAGACAACTTTCCCGTAGCGTAAGTAACTTACGCAATACGAGAGAACCTCTCGTAAGAGAACTGAGGTGCACAGATAGTCTAGTGTTAAAGATTAGGCAATATATAAAATAAATAAAAGGTATCTTTTCCATGTTAACCAGAGTTTTTGTCCTAACCAGCCGTGACGGCGACACGCGACAATTCTTTTTTAGAAACGGTTTCTATTTTTCTGCGACGTCGCGGCTGGAACAACAAACACAAAGTGTGGCAATGATAATCTCAGGTACTGTTTGTGTGCTTTATTTAATTTTAAAAGCATGTAATGTGACTTTGAATATCATTTAGTGCTCCCAGCTTTGTAGCTGTAAAAGCAACAATGGATAATTCACCTCAGATCTTGAAATTAAACAAATGGAAACAAGAAAGTTCAAACTGTGAACAAACAAGACAAAAATTGTTTTAGTAACTCAGTATTCTATGTATTTTAAATAATGTTTAAATGGTGTAATATTTGTGAATTTTACTCCTAATCCATTTTCTTGCGAGTGCCGTCAAGATTAGTCTCTGGTGCTGTGCACTTGACGCAAGACTCCGCCGAAACGCTGTTCTGATTGGCTGTGGGTTTTGATTGATTTTGACGCATCTCGCATTGCGTCTAGTGTGCACAGACAAATGATGTGTCGCTGGAATCTTATCGCATCGCATCTGGTTAGGACACGGTGTTAAGTAAAAATTTCGATCTAACGAAGAGCTTCATTAACGTTAATAGCCACTAGGTGGCGAAATGAGTGGCGCTTACGTGCTGGCTCCTCCTTGCTGGATCGCTCAAACGAGGCGGCGCTCTGCGTAAGCTCCACCCATTTGCTCTGCAGTGAGCACCATATGCTTCTGCCTGCCCGAACACCCTTCATATAGGCTAAGCTCCACAATCTTGGGGTGAAGTCTCCATTCCTCTAGCCTAAGCCCCTGCCTCAACAGGATGTCTGCCCCCTTATCCTTTTTTGTAAAGATGAAGTACCTGCAAGAACTTAGACAACCTCATGCTTCTTTACTGGTCACTGGTTTTACCCTAAGCAAATACTGTGAAGTGATTACTGATATTTGGATGAGAGAAAGAGATTACACACAAATACAGAAGCTTTCAGTGTCTGACAGATAATAATTTGTAAATGTCTAAATCTAGACAAATGGCACCCAAGAATAATGTGAAATCACTAGTAATTTCTCAGTCAAATTAAGGCCAGCACTTAATCAGATGCTTGTCTGTTGTTTTCAAAGAGGATCAGTGCTATTTTTCCAGCTTATATGACAATGTTCCAAAGAATAATAGGAAGATCCACTGACAAATATATAACCACATCTCATTCCGGCAGACCATTTCCCAAGCTTTCCTTCCCATCTCAAATGTGTTCTGTATGAAAAATGGGAAAGTCATGAGCTTGTTTTTATGCAAAGCATATTATGTACCACATATTTGGGCATATTATTGTTGGACAAAAAAAAAATTCCCCCTCATGTGTCCTGAGATAGAGTATGGGAGGAAAGACACCAGGTGACTATGAATCAAACAATGACTAAATAATAAAATTCCACAGTGATAGCAGGATTTCCATTTAGGCCAGCTTTGCTGACAAGACTCTCAGTCTCCTGGGGCATGCAGTGCTGCCTTTTTGCCCCGAACTTGCTGTTGACCTCTACAAGGGCGAGAATTCAGCTGATTAATGAAATGATGCAGGCCTTGAGCATGTTCAAATAAGTACAAGAAACAACAAATGTAAAAATGTAATAACTTTGATTATTTAAATTAAATGACTTTCATTCTGTTCCATCAAAATTCAATCAGTAAATACAATGTAGCATTCCCAGCTGAACAGATGCAGTTTACTCTCAGTGACTGATGTTTATAAAGAATTTTATTCCCAGAAACACCATAAGAGCTAAATGAAAGTAAACAAACAAACATCTCACTGCAAATTATACATGTCCATAACAAACACATGAGAATACACATTTACAATCTAATTGGCTTTAGTAAATAGTGTGACAACTCAAGTTTATAGTGAGCAGGCTAATGTTAACCTTGCCTTGTTGTACTGTAATAAACCTGAATATGAATTATAAATTGTTTAAATTACAACAATCTCCTTTTAAAGTGCTAAATTGACTAAATGACAACTGAATTAACACTGAATTATTTTTGTACAGCTGACGATCTCAATTCAGAGAGAAAAACCTAAAATATATGAAATAACCAAAAAAAGGCCTAATTTCCTGTAAACAATCTATCAGACGTTCAAATCAAGAGAAATGAAGCAATAATACACTGTGTTCTGCATGTGACAGTAACAATCACACACACTCTACAAAGCATATCACTGATTTACACACCTGCATAGCCTATATGCTAACGACCCACTAACAGCTTCAAAGGAGAACGAAACAAACACTTTAGTGTCTCAAGATTTAGCATACAACAATGTATACAACAAATACTTAATCAGCCAGGAGCTAAGAGGTAGAAATAAACCCTTTTAAAGCTATATTTTCACAGTTTGAAGAACTCTCATCTCACTTACCTGGTAGCTTTAATCCGAATGGCGCGTCACATAGAAAGCGCGCCAACATACACACAGCGCGCCGCTGCACTTCCTTTCACGGACTTCAAAATAAGAGCATGTGAGGTAAGTAACGGACGCTCTTGTAAAACAAAAATAAAAATACAATGTCAACATTAAGCATTCAGCGAAAACCATTAATAAACATAAACAAATAAAGAGTTTTTTAGCTCAGGTTTAACATTTGGCTCAGGTTTAGTAAGAGTCCCCTTTTGAGAAAACCTTTCTCAGGTATTCCATGACCACACCGCCCTCTATGGCTGGAGATAAAGGAGATGGCTCACTTAAGAGATGGAGAGATTTAATGGTCCTTTACATACAAGTAAAAGTATCCATCCCTCAAGGTTTCACATCAGATGAGAGAGGAAATGATTAAAGGAAAAATGGCATTAAGTCTGTTCAACAATCACATTTAATTGACTTTTGTTTGCAACCGAGCTAACCTGCATAACTGGAGGCACAACACCTTGATCTGATCAACTGCTTAAACGGTTTTATTATTATTATTATTATTATTATAATCAATAGTAATAATAATATTGGCTGCAGTCGCATCATCCAGGTGGATGCTGCACATTGGTGGTGGTTAAGGAGATTCCCCCTTCCATGTAAAGCGCTTGAGTACCCAGAAAAGCGCTATTATTATTATTATAATACACTTTATTCTCCAAGAGCACAAGTCATATAAATTTACCTGGATCATAATAGTAAAACTGTTTATTTGTTTGGTTGTTTGCTGGCAGGAGCCTACACTTTTTGTATTAAGTTTGCATGTTCTCCCAGTGTTCCTGTGGGTTTCCTGGGTGCTCTGGTTTCCCTCACATCCCAAAAATGAAATTCAGTTTAAGGGCTGTGACACCAATATCAGGCCGTCGTGAGCGTCTGTCAGGCTAGTTTTTTGCGGTGTGATCCACATGTCTGCACTAGTTTAGGGTCATTGGTGAAAGAGATCGCTCTGATTGGCTCTTCAGTTTAGAGAAGTCAATCCACGAGAATAAATGCGAAAGTGATGAAAGCGAGCAAGGAAGTTCTAATTGTATGTCATCTTACCTGAGCATTCCAATATGCAAATATTTTCAAAACAACATGAGCTGAATGGGATGAAGAAAGTGATCAGCATGATTGATATGCAAAATGGAAAGCAAGCGCTGCTTTGTCTACGGTTTGTATATCTGCTGTCCTAGGCTACATTCACACTGTCAGTCCAAATCCAATTATTTGTGTCGCCAATTTGAATCTGATTTAAATGACTGACTGTCCACACTGTGTATCTGATCTGATTTGTGTGTCCATGCCACTCTTTCGTTTTCCGGAAAATCTGCATACGCCACAAACAAAAACCACAATACGCATTATTCAAAGGGAGCCTGCAGCTCACAGCTTCGGATATGTGAGCCACGCCGGCCAAAAGGTGAAAACGATTCCATCCTCCCAACCGGGAGGGCCCATCCAGCATACGATGGGAGCCTGCAGCTCACAGCATCGGACGGGCCAACCCCGCCGATAGACAAGCAGGGATTCAAGCGATTCCGACTGCCCACCCGGGAGGACTTCCACAGCATTTGACAGGAGCCTACAGTTTGCAGCATCGGATGGACAAGCCCTGCCAGTCAGTTAAATAGAGGTGCGAGAAGTTTTTTGGGCTTTGCTAATATGAAAGGTTGGTATGGTATGAAAGGTTGGTATGGTATGATGAGGTTGGACCTGATCTAGCTCTTAAAAGCTTCGGATGACCATTGCACTTGAATCTGCTGTTGGGAGAGACCTTTTTGGGCCGCTGTGGTTGCTGCCCATATAAGAAATGAGTGGCTGGAGAAATTGATAGTGGGGATGCCAGATTTAATGATAATTAATTTGAGGTGTTTTTGGAACCAAAAGCACGTGAGGGGAGGTTGGAGTCACCAACAAAAAGTGGGTAGGATGTGGATTTCGTCTGTGAGTTTCTGAAGTAAAGGTAAGATTGGACAATTGGACGGCTGAATAGGTGACGGGAGATTGAAGAAAAAGATGAAATGGCCTTTTTTGGTTTGATATGTTTTGCTTTGTTGAATTAAATAAGAAATTGTTTCCCCATCTAAAACTTATACATCTGGAATTGTACGATGGATTTTTTGGGGTTAATATTGGAAGTGATGGCGAGTTCAAAGCACCTGAGAAAAGATGAACATTGCATAGAGTGTGCGGTCGGTATTTGTAGAGTTACAGCCTAAGCGAAGAGTGGAGATAAACTTAGTCAGAATGTCCATAGTTATGGGTTTACTGGATCGGGTGGAGAAGGCTGAGCTTGCTCTGCTAGCAGAGGCAACCTCATGCTAGGGGGAAGGCATTCGTTGAGAGGGGCGGGCATTGTTGTATGGGGTACGGCACCGGAAAAAGCCACGGTGTGTGGCTGAGCAGAAGGAGGAGGAGAGTGGGGCCTGGCAGCGGTGGAATCTGGGGCGCGGCCGGGTATTGCTGAAGGCCTGCTGCTGTGTCCCAACGCTAGTCTTCTAGTGCATTAATAAAAGATGTGAAGGAGAGGAGATATGAGATGAAAGGGTGGCCTTGCTGGATTGTGAAATTTAAGTGGCTGAGTTAGCAGTAAGATAGCAGTTCACGTTTAGAACAGTTTGGACTGTCTAGGAAGGTGGACGTGACCAGAAATATCCTATCGGTTTTTCCTTGTGCAGTGAGGCCTGGAAATGAACCGTATCCAAATTAATATTGAGAATTCAATGGACGTGGCTGGACCCATGGTTTTATCCTGGGAGATTGGAATCCCAAGCTCAGCGGAAACAGTGCGGGACTGAGAGATCGATTATTAATGATCTATCCAATCCTACTTATTTTCTCTGTTTTTTCATTGGTTTTCTCAAGGTGATAACATGCGCTTACATGATGAGAATAAGCCTAAAATGCTTTATAGCCTGCGTATATTCACCTCTGACACATCAGTTTGATACTGTAACTGTTTTTTGATGTTGGATGGTCATCAAACATCAAAGTACTGTCTGATTTAGATGATCATTAAATTATTTTATCTGTTGCTGGTTTGAGTGGCACACGCGCATTTATTTAGTGAAGGTCAAAAGAGTGGAACGGTAAAATTACATTTATTTGAATGCACTGTGGGAATGATTGCGTGTATTCATTTGTCCAACCAGTCTTTGTGGCGTCTCTTTACCAATAGTGAAGCTGTGGTTAAATTACTTCAAAACAGAAATACATATATATGCTATAACTTTCAGTTTCTAAGTGATTTTGTTGATAAATCACAGGACAGCATTGGAAAGAAGTTCTTAATGATTCTTTATAAAACGGTTGGTTCCAGTCCTTGATAAAACATGTCTATTGGTGTTTTCAAGTCATCTCGTAAAGATCGTATTTAAATACGTTAAACGCACATGAACGCCACCACAATGTCGTAAATACGAGTGGGAGCTCAGGATTTTCTTTAAGCCCTGATCTTTTCAAGTTGGGGGTGTGTCAGTGAGAAACATGTCGGAATAACACAATACTTAAAGGTATTTAGCAGTATTGTCAGGCTTTTCTATAAACATCAAAGTAAGCTAATTGCCTGCACAGAATATGATGGCATTAAAATAGCCTATCATTGTAATATGTAACAATAAAGTTTGCAGTGGCTTCATAAATTAGTTAAAAACATAAAAAAGCAAAGCACACCTGATGCACATTTCTTTGTTCTTCATTTTCTAGAACTAGTTTAAGAACCTTGCTTTATTTTTGTGTAATTAATTAAGAGAAAGTACACCGCCATCTTACAAAGTGACTTGAACGCACCTGCCGTCATAAACACAACTTCCCACCTATCTCGTAAGTACGAACTTCCCAGGAGAACTTGAACGCACCATATGACCGCTTCACCCAACGGTTCTGTGCATAGACATAATAAATACATAGGCGCCCCATTGGCTGCTTTGGACCGTTGCTGCGATACGTCAACGAGTCCGCCATTTTGATTCAGGCAAGACCACTCTATAAACAAATGTAAACGGGGTATATTTCTTAACCGATTTCAATGGTTTATAATCTGCGTGCACTACTAAAAAGGTTCTGTCTCCAATTATTAAGAATCTCACTAGATAGAGCTTGAAACTTTATTACACTATTAGTTTATTATTAAACTAAATTTGGTTTGTTTTTCTGGGTTAATAATTGTAGAGACGTCCCTAATGTAATATAATTTAGCCTAATGTACATGAAATATTCATAGCATATTTAATTGTGTAAAATGGCTTTTTCTGTCTTAAACATCGTAATATGAGCTTTCTCTCTTGAATCAGATGTTAAAGGATGGATGTCACAGGGCAATTTCAAATGAATGTGAAGATAATTTGCAGCTCAGCCTTAGGCCTATTTATCTGAAGTAAGGCTCTTTTCGTTTAGCCTATGTCATTTATTTCTATATATAGTTTGCCTCCTAACCTTTTGCTGAAAGTTTTTTTTTTAGGATCACCACAACAATAAATAGATAGAAATGTTATAATATAGTGAAATAAATAAAATTGTCTCTTCATTTTAAATGGACAGCATTATATTTAATGTGTCTGGCAACTTGAAAAATGTGTTTTATTGGGGTCTAAAAAAATTCAGCTTTAGACTTTGTCATTGTACATAGTACAACGGGATTCTGTCTGTACATTTAATAATCTATAAGCGTTTCACTGATTTTTACTGTCAGTAGACCATAGCTATGCAAATGAACTAAATGCATTTATTTCCATTCAAATAGATGAAAACCTATAGAAAAGGATTGGGCTCAAAAGATTCATTATCCTGTGGGTGCCTCAGTGGGCAACATTAACATCACAGCTTGGACCCGTAATTATAAGATAGTCATTATGGATCCAGTTAAAAAAAATAGTACAACTACAGTACAGTTCAGAATAAATTGCATGAAATATAAGCGTAATATAAGGTCAGATGTAATAGTTCAATATACAGTAAATGGCAGTTTTATTCTATAGCATATTATTATTATTATTATTATAAATAATAGTCTTCATAAGAATCATGTAAACTTTATATTATCTCTTATAAGGTCTCATTTTTCATAGCTAAATAGCGTTATCGCTAGCTTTTAATAGTCTGCTATGGTGGCCAACTAGCTGTCAACATAATGTTATAATGATCAAATACAACCAAAAACAACTGTTCAGACTTACCCGTGAAAGGTAATCCCCCGAAATCTGGTTTGGATCGTATGACGGTTTGTAAAACCTCAAAATACTCAGGCACCTTTTCTTCAGTTTACTTAGAGTTAAGTGTTACGGCAAGTTGCCTGGACAAATATGGCGGTGCCGTAATGGCCAATGGGGTGTCTATTTATAATATAGGGGTTATAATATTAGGTAGCCTATATGTATGTAAATCTTTCTCAAGAAAAAAAAAATCTCTCACCTAATGTTGTAGCCTAAACATATATGGAGAGCCCTGTAAGCTGGTATTATTATTATTAAAGGTTAAAAATAACTATATACTAAATATAGCTTATGCGTTTTTTTATTATGACAACATTATAGCTACTATTTTAATGATAGCCTATAAGTACAAATATAATGTAATCTGCACATTTAGCAAAATAGCCCACCGGTACTCATCTCTATAGCTAATTTTTCTAGCCAACTACGTGCTATGGTCATGGTTTTTCTGAGGTAAATGTGACGTTATGACATTGTTCTCCAGCAGTTTTATTGATTCTTCCGCGGTTGAAAAACACTGATTGATCGATATTAATAGGCTATGAGGCATATATTTCGATAAGTGTACTGTATCTTTCAACATACCTATTGTTCATTTGTGTTTATTTTCTATTAATTAGTAGTAGCCAACACAGAGTAGATGATCGGTTCACGTCACATTTGCAAGCGCCAAAACGGTATTTATTGTTTGCATTTTGTAAAATCGACAGAATCTGGAGCTGAGGATTTGTTTCATTTCAAAAGTGACCTGTTCTGTCTTGTCTGTCGGTGTCACTGTCAGTGTCCTGTTTGCTTTGTGATTTTCCTCTGCGTGAGAAAATGGATGTGTGGCGTGAGAGCGTGTGAAAAGTGTCAATTGCGTGAGTCTCACGATGAATGCGTGAGTTGGCAGCTCTGCTCTCATACTTTATTGCTTACATGTGCGGCTGTGTGTGCGATCTGACTGCACCTGATGTGCGAGCTACTGTTTACATGTGTATTTAAGCTACAGGGAAGCAGCGCGTTTAGAACGGCAAATCACTTGTACAAAAAGAATTTAAAACATGTTTTCCCCCGATCAAAATTGAGTATCCAGATGGCATGAACTGTGTTCGTGATTTAGCGACTGAAAGCGATGCGAAATTCAACCAGGGACAGAAAATGAAAAGGATTTGAGCTGTAGGTCTTGCGGGGTGTGAGCTGGCAGGGACTGAATCTGCAGTGCGGCTGAATTTTGAAGGCCTGCTTTGGCAGCCTGATGCTGCTGGAAGGCCCGTTCTTTCGCAGGAAGAGGCCGGCATTGCCTGAGGCGCGAGTTTGGTGACCGACGGGCCTTATTGTCCATTTCTCTATGGCAGGAATGATTGAATGGGCCGGAATGGAGAAAGACGCAGAAGGAGATTGTGGATGTTTTGCCCGCGGTGGTAAGGGTAGGCGAAGAATTCGGAGAATTGCTCCAAATTAGGCCAGGGGTGTGGCAAAGATCCCTGGAGGACGAAAGATTCTTCATCAGACGGGAAGAGCTTGATTTCGGACATGTTGGGAATGCAGGGCGGAGCCAAATGCAGAAAAAACTGTTGAGGAACATACATAGGTGAGTCGGGTATTTACAGGCCTCCTCTCATGGTGATTAGATAGATCATTTGAACGTGCTCCTCCCGAACTTTGAATAAAACATAATATGTTTGCACGAGCTCTGCAATTCGGCATTCTAGTAAAGAGCTGCTTAGTATAAAAATTTGATAAAATGAGACACTGACACTGTTTTTTGTTTAACCTCCTCAGACCCGAGCTTTGGTTTGGCGTGCATTTTAGATTTCTTCTAGCTTTTTGGGGTTAGGAGGGGACCAATATATATAATAACCAGAATTTATCTTTGAACATGAAGCACTTTTTGAAAAAAATGATGTCCACATATGTGGACACTGGGTCTGAATTCACAGAAAAAAATCAATACACCATTGTGTAACAAAGTGCAAATCTCTTTTATTTACAGCCTGTGCCTGAACATTTTTCGTTGTTACTCTTGTATAACTTCTGAACATACATACATACATCTTCCGCTTATCTGGGGCCGGGTCGCGGGGGCAGCAGTCTAAGCAGAGATGCCCAGACTTCCCTCTCTCTAGACACTTCGTCCGGCTCTTCCAGGGGGACACCGAGGCGTTCCCAGGCCAGCCGGGAGACATAGTCTCTCCAGCGTGTCCTAGGTCTTCCCCGGGGTCTCCTCCCGGTGGGACGTGCCCGGAACACCTCCCCAGGAAGGCGTCCAGGAGGCATCCGGAACAGATGCCCGAGCCACCTCAGCTGGCCCCTCTCGATGTGGAGGAGCAGCGGCTCTACTCTGAGCTCCTCCGGAGTGACCGAGCTTCTCACCCTATCTCTATGGGATCGCCCAGCCACCCTGCAGAGAAAGCTCATTTCGGCCACTTGTATCCGGGATCTTGTCTTTTCGGTCATGACCCACAGCTCAGCCCAGGTGAGTTGGAAAATTTATCCGGGGCCCCACCCTGGAGCCAGGCCCGGGGTGGGGCTCGTATGAGAGCGCCTGGTGGCCAGGCCTCCCCCATGGTGTCCGGCCGGGCTCAGCCCGAAGAAGCGACGTGGGGCTGCCCTCCCGTGGGCTCACCACCCGTAGGTGGGACTGTAAGGGGCCGGTGCTTAGAGGATCGGGCGGCAGTCGAAGGCGGGGGCTTCGACGACCTGATCCCTGGACCCTGGAGGGGTGCTGGATAGCGCTCTGACTGGGGACTCCATCGTTCTACTTGGGGACTTCAACGCCCACGTGGGCAGCGACAGTGACACCTGGAGGGGCGTGATTGGGAGGAATGGCCCCCCTGATCTGAACCCGAGCGGGCTAGTCACAGTTTGTCCATAAGGAACACCATGTTCAAGCATAAGGGTGTCCATCAGTGCACGTGGCACCAGGACACCCTAGGCCGGAGGTCGATGATCGACTTTGTGACTTTGTGGACGTTTCATCTGGCCTCTGGCTGTATATCTTGGACACTCGGTGAAGAGAGGGGCGGAGCTGTCAACTGATCACCACTTCTGAACATTGATATGGAAAAACAAAATTTATATCCAAATAAAAAACATATCCAAAAAAAAAAAATAGAAAATTTGCTTTCTTTTTTGTAACACTCCAAAACTTCAACTTCTCCAAACTAGGAATGTTATTTTTATTTGTGTGTGTGTGCACGCTCGATAGCAGTGAGCAAGAATGTGTGTGTGTGTGTGTGTGTGTGTGTGTGTGCGCGCACGCGATCGTGAATGGGCAAGAGAGAGTGTCTGTATGTGCGATCGCGAGTGATCAAGAGTGTGTGTGTGTGTGTGTGTGTGTGTGTGCGCGCGCACGCGAATGGGCAAGAGAGAGTGTCTGTGTGTGCGATCGCGAGTGATCAAGAGAGTGTGTGTGTGTGTGTGTGTGCGCGCGCACGCGATCGTGAATGGGCAAGAGAGAGTGTTTGTGTGTGCGATCGCGAGTGATCAAGAGAGTGTGTGTATGTTCGCGCACGCGATCGTGAATGGGCAAGAGAGAGTGTCTGTGTGTGCGATCGCGAGTGATCAAGAGAGAGAGTGTGTGTGTGTGTGTGTGCACGCGCGCCACGAAGCTCGCAAGTTGTGCAACTACAAATTGTCATTTTTTTTGCTAAAATTCTTATACAGTTTCATCGAAGTTAAGTCCCAATGTCCACATATGTGGACATCAAGTTTAGCAGCCTAGTAAATCTTTCCTGTTACAAAAGTTTGTCAAATGTGCATGCCATTTTAATCATACAACACTATTATGCATAACTTAACAAGAATCAACGATGAAATGTTATTACATTTTTTACCTTGTGGGCGTTTTGGTCTGATGTGGCTGCGTGACATTTCGTCTCTGGTCTCCGCCATCTTGAAATTATTTATGTTACATTTTTTTTTCTCCTGACACCACCAGATGGCAGTATAAGTGTCCATGTTTGTGAAAAACCAGTTCCAGTTACACAGAATTAAGTATTAAGCTGCACCAGAGAATGTCTAATATGGCGAGAAGTTTCACTCTCACTACACTTCCGGCTTCTGAACTGGTTGCAGTTCCACTCTGATTCCATATGAGGGCGCTCACAGGACGAGTGCAGAATGAATGGAGGTCAATGGCGGTATACCCCTCAAAATCCACTTTTCTCAGGATATAATTTTTTGTCTAGTAATTTGAATGTTGTATTCGAAAGGAGATGCAAAGAAATTACACATTGCTGGGTGTTAGATTTTTTAGAGTCACTTATTTGCTTTAAAAAAGTCTTTCAAAATGTCAATGACGTCAGAAAGCTGACGTCATTAGCAGAATGCTAGCGTGTTATGGGCAACAACAACTCAACCTGTAAGAAATCAAAACGACATAAGTACTCGTTCATTCAACTTTCGACCTAAAACCCATGTTGAACTTGCAAAATCTACAATCACATCTGAGATTTCTCAACGGCAATCGGGTGAAAGAGACAAATTTAGCCGTCTAGCCCCATTGACTCCCATTCATTTTGCACTCATGGCGAGCGCCCCCAGTGGAACTCTGGTGGTACTACAACCAAAATTCGGTACAATAGGGCTTAATAGGGAGTGGACAGGCTCTCCGTAGACGGGCTCTGGCTGCACACAGCCAAAAATGTGGTGTCCACGTATGTGGACACGGGGACTGAGGAGGTTAATATGGTAAAGCTGCTTGATTTTAAGCAATCTATTGTATAAACTGCTATATAAATAAATGTGACGTACATTACTCACGGACGACTGACCCTCGACGGACTGAACAGGAGAAATTAACTGGAAAATATTTCCTTGTGCCTCTGCACACACCAACCTATTACTTAATCGCCACGGACCAATGGTAGTTGTAGCTATAAAGATCTTGCTTCTAAGCAATCTATTGTTTTAAGTGCTATATAAAAAAATAACGTTTCTTGACTGGAGTGCCAAATTGCAGAGTTTGTGCAAACATATCAATATCCCTATGATCAGATGCTTTTGTAACTCCTGTCATTTTTATGTGTTTATTGAGAGAAGGACATATTTAGAGTACATATTCATCTAAACGCTCTTAGCAGTGTGGGTGGCGTTGGCTTGGGATGTTTGCTAACTGTATGCCACTGCTCAGGTATTTCAAACTTCTTTTTACCCCAAAGCGACGAACAAAAAAGAACTTCGGCGCGAGTATATCGGGGCCTTTAGACATCACATAGCAGATGCGTCTGGGAGGCATGAAACCTTCAAAGACAACAGGGATCATCAGGGTCATTGTATCTGCTTCAGACAACAAGGTAATAGACAGACGAAGTGCCTCACTGAAATAGTATGCACAACAGACAAGGATTATCTTAGGACTCACCAACATTGCTTTCCAGCTTTGCTGTTGCCTTTAGGTTTGACTTATCAAAGGCCTGACAAAGTCTTTTTCATTTAGTCTCCCCAACTCCAGACCTCCCAGTTCTGGCCAACAGCCACCATGCCCCCAGCTACCTCCCAACCTGCATCTGCACAGGGTACGTTGGGCCAGAGAAAGCAGATACAGTCACCCTCCCTATAGCCTGGTGTGCGTAAGGATTGTAGGGGGTTTGGGGGAGAGGGCCCTTACATCAGTACTATGATATTAGCTGACGGATGGCTTGTGCAGGGGTACTGACTGTGAGTACTGACTGTGAGCAACAGTACTACCCCCCCCCCCCCCCCCCCCATACACAAGCACATGTGGTGTCAATTACAAAAAAAAAATGTTTTTACCCACTGCCGGATGGAGAGGAAGGCCGTTGTTTTTTGGCAGGACAAGTAGGCAGCAATTCAATTTCGTATCAGCGTTATGGCATTTAGATCACACTATTGTTTACTCACTTATAAACAAACAGTACATTAGAGGCTCTATGACGAATAACAAAAGGATGGTAGTAACCGGAATGATCAAACTTCTCTCTTCTGTATGAATATACAGAAGAGAGAAGTGAATGTGTATGCAGTGATTTTCTGATTTTTAGTACGCTTCAATGCGTTTGTACATAATAAACATATCATGTATATTTCAGTTTTGTCTGGAGGAAAAAAATAAGGAAATTAATTTGTCTTGAAAGATGGGCTCCATGAAACGTATTGACAATTCCTGCCATAAACAAATCAGTTAATCATCTGAAAATAAGTCACTTTCGAAATATTCGCTTAAATGAATAAATATAAATGTAAATCTTAATGTGGCAAGCAGGACTTCCCTTCTTCTTCCCTGAATAACAAAACTTGTTACACTTAAAATAAAAAGCTACCAGCTTAGAGAGGAGCCGGTATGCATGTGAGAAGTGAAGAAAAAGCGTGAAGTGCCGTACCAGCCCACTTCAAGCACTGGTCATTATGATTACTTTTTTCATCAGTTTCAACTTTTAAACCATAGTTACTTTAATGTCATCATTTTTCATGTCATAATTATGAACAATCACAATTATCACAATTAAAATTGACCAAAGCATGATTTTTGTGGTAAAAATGGGCTTCCAGAAACTCAGATATACTGTAGACGGATAGTTTACTGTAAAGATGGTGTGGGGGTTTCTACAGTAGCATCCTGGTAAGCAGTAGGCTATCTCACATAGTACATACAGCAAATTATGTGAAGTCATAAGTAGCATCATTTCCATAATTTCTAACCTTTTCACTTGCCTTTTCATACTCAATAAAATGTGAAAAAGAAACATTCCCGCCCACTGAGTCACTGCTGTTCACATGTGCAACTAATAGCACCTGTAAACATTGGGGGAAGTCCTTTACACAGTTGTTAAACGAACCCCCTCTTTTTCTTCACGGAGGCCTCGACAGGGGCTCAAGTGTTTGGGAAACACTGCTGTCTTGTTGATACTTAACGAATAACAACAGTGTGTTATTTGCGAGGTTCGGTTACAGAAATCCGAGAAAAAAACAACCTCATGTTCTCCACTGTGGGTGAGGGAATGAGCCAAGCTCATGGAAAGCACAGTTCTGCTCATGAGCTTTTGTTGGTAATGAACTGTACCTTCAGGGCACAGTTTATTGCACTGACTACCAAATCGCAACAAGCTAATTTTATATGGCAAATTAAGACAAAACTGAGCCTACACATTTCCGGAAAACTCTTTTTGTCTTGCATTATTGGAGAGAGAACTGTTTTTGGATAAGATATATTCAGTTTTCTTGTCTCCTAAATATTTGGACATGAGCGAAAAATTGCTTAATTGGGGTGGCTAATAGCAAGTAATTTGTTCACTAAGGAAAGTCTGAAATATGTTTGTGAAAGCTGTTCTTTCTTGGTTTATAAATGCTGTTACGTATCTCAAATGGGAAAATATGATCACCGCAAACCTTGTCAAATCACAGAAGTCTTAAAGTTACAGCAAATTTGGACCTGAATCTAAACAGACAGCTTTTTTAGAGTGTCAGTCAGGTCAAATTCTGAGGTCACAACTCACAACTGAGTCCAACTTCATAACAAAATATTATATATTGCAAACCACAAATCCACACCACTATAGGCTGAGGCACATCAATCAAAGGTCTGGCTCATGAGGTAGTGTGGCTCCTCTGGTGTTCTGAGTATAAGGTAATGGAAACACCAACCCCCGTGACGCAGACAGAAACGTCCTTGATGTAAGCGAAAGCCAGTTGTTCCTCCGCTTTGAACAACTTTGCAATGAAAAGGCAGCGAGAGACGAGATTGTTATTTTCTCACACCAATGAGTGATTTGGTAATGGACTGACAAGATGTTTGGGACACTGGGATGGTTGAGTGGAGAAGATTCAAGAAACGAAGAGCTGAGCCATTTCTTCCATACAACATTGTGTTATTCAATATGAACATTACTCCCATTTGGAAGCCTGGGAGATGGTGGGGCTCTAATGCTTACTTTCAGACAGCCTTTCTCTGTGAGTGAAAACCCATGACGCAGGTAATAAGACTTTCCCTAACGCAAAACCGTGTCCCCTCCCCCTCCCTTCCCTATGCTTTCCATCTGTTTTACAGACTCTATTTCGAACTTGTTTAATTCAAGTCTGAGTGCAGGTTCATCAAGGAAAAAGTTCATGACCATTTCAGATCATCCAGCACATGGTATATTTCTAGCAGCCTCAGCTTCATCTCCAAGTAAAACCAGGTTTGCAATGGATTAAAGCGAACTGAAGAAAACATTTGAAAGGTTATTGAAAGTTCTGTAATCCACTCCTTTATTTATCATTTGCAGGTCATTTGCAACTAAATAGACTTTGAAAACAGATGTAATGTGAAGGTCAGAGCAGTCTTTTATGAAACATATTTCAAACATTTCTTTTATTATAACACAGACGGACATTGCTTTGCGAAAGGGAGTAGGAACCTTAAAAAAAAAAAAACACAGAATAGGTTAAATAAACCAAATTCCCTGATTTAAGGGAAAAAGTATGAATCCAATAAATCCAGTGGGTAGTTCCATGGAAACTGTGTAAATAAGTTCCATTTCATTACCACTCTATGGCGACAGAGACTTTCCTGAAGAGCCCATGATTAAAGCCGCCAGCTTTCAGTTCAAAGGGACTTACAAATTGTGTCGTTCTCACCTATGCCAACCACTCCTGATGACACACTGTTTTGTCATGACCTCATATTTTATTGACCAGATCAACAGTCAAATGGCAGTGTTTGTGGTATTTCTGCCTGCACCACCTGGCAGTGGGGAAAAGGAAGTCGGGAATTCATTCATCCAGTGCACCTTCCTCAATTAGCTGTGAGCCAGCTCTGGGTCAAGGAAGTGCCCTGAAATCCAGTCTGTCCACCCAGCAAAAATGTAAAAAACAAGGAAAGACATGTGTCTAGTGTGTCAGTAACCTTGCTTTGACTAGCTCTGGTCAATCTTTTGTCCGTCCATCCATCCATCCATCCATCCATCCATCCATCCATCCATCCATCCAGTGTTCTCAATTAAAACACAAGCACATTTTAAAAGGCAGCAATGAGCAATAAGAAATAAGAAAAATTCGAATTTGTTCATAAATTGTTGTATTAATATAATAATACTAATCATATGATGTGGTGAATATTTAATCAACATTAAAGTTTTAAAATTAAAAAGATAACCCTCTTGTGCTTCTGTACATTTATACATGAATCTGTAGAACACACCCTGATCTGTGCCTAATCAAACACTGCCTCCTCCGCATACACATAAAAAGAGAATTGTTCAAGGTCTCCACCTGCTCTGACATTGACTCTCATGTTGCACAGGAGGTCTTGGATCACATCCATTCATTGAAGACGATGAATCTGTCATGGAGGGAAGGAAAAGGGGCTGCCTAACACCACTGAATCAGGTTGCAGTGCCTCAGGCTTGTAATGTTCCTAAATATAGGCCAATTCTTCGATTTTCAATTTCTCTTCTTTCTAAAATACTGAGCTGACAAAAGTGGCTGCTCTCAAATTCTGCTAGCTATTATAACCATGACCCATTGTACGCACCCTGAAACACACATCGACACAAACACGCACACACCCTCATACAGACACTAATTTCCACAACAAATGAAAGGGAACATCTTGCAGAGGAACTCTCTCACACATACTGTACACACACATATTCTGTATGTACCAGTATAAAGGATATAGTGTCATGAATGGATTTTCACATCATAGCTCTCCAATCAAATGAAAAACGTCATGGTAAACGTGACGTTTGAAGTGCACACAGTAAATAAACAAAAGACATCCATTGAGTTCATTGAAGTCAAACAGGCTATGTGGGATGAAACTAAACCAGACTGTACAAAACATCAGTTTACAGATTAGTTGGGCTGAATCTCTCATTTCAAGACAATCATAGAGGGTCATAAAAGTCTATTATATGCATACTTTCATTGAATTTATGAGCACTATCAGATTTCCACAAACTCTTTGTAGTTCCTAACAGTTGGAATGGTTGTCATTCGATTAAGAAAAGCCATTCATCAAACTCAATTCTTTGAAAAAAGTAGGCTAAGTAAATCCTATGACCCAAAGTCCTCTGAGAGACTTTTTTTTTTTTTTGTAGAAGCTGAGAAAATATCAGTTCAAAGCTAAAAAGATGAAAAGCAACCTGGACAATTATTATTTGCCACCAAAATAGTGTCTGTTTCAAAGCACAAAGGTATTCAGCATATCCATAAAACGTGTTCACTATATTTAAAGCAATTTACATTTGAACGTCCAAACGATTTCATGCTGTAACACATGAACGACTAGTAACTTTTGACATACTGTATAATTTTGACATACTGAGTTCCCATTTTTCTTCTCATTTCAATTACTTTCAGTGGTTCATTTCAGGTGATCTGCTGTTATTTCTCTTTCCCTGAATGGATTTTACAAGTATCTTGGATAATACAAGGCAATAAGATACTCAGAAACAGGTAAAAGAACAAAAGAAAAGGCGTAGCCCTTGCCCCCCTCACTCCAGTGCCTCGCTTTTCACCAGAGACAGCAAATCCCCTCAGAAAAACAGACTTACGTAACCGCACGGCGCACCTGCAGTGAGCACAGAAGAGAAAATTTGAAAGCAACAGTGTTTGAATGGCTGGACTTAAAAGACGTCCTGAACCAACTGTCATAATATGTAAAGCAATATGGTTATGATTCCAAAAACTTTCATCTGTAATTGTTTAGAACTGACCTCCTCCATCGATTCTGTCATCAGTTTTGGGTTTATTTTAATGACCGTAAAAAAAAGCTCCATATTGTAACCTTGTATGCTTCATTCAATATAAGAGACTGTCTCATCTAGCTATGATAAAAGCCAAGCCAGCATAAACAGAACAGAGGGGATGCACTCATGCAACCCTTTGACCCTTCAGTGTGTCCACATGTTGGGCGTTGAGGTTGTCTGTGGTAATGCCTTTAGCTTGGAATTTCTTGCCACCTAGTGGACAAAAGGGGAACTACTGTAATTTACGCAAATTTGGAGTCTTGATCTAGTGTCATTATTGTTTTGAACCAATTCATTCAAATATGGAATAGTTTAAGGCAATCATGACACTGTAATGAACATTGTGTAGTACAGCTTAATGTGGCTGCAGGCCTTGTGCCCACTTTTTCCATGTAGACTACACAACATGTAGGCTAACTATTAACATTCATTATGAAGAGAGATGTTTGTGTCAGATATTGTTTGTACATTGTACAGATTATGAAACCAAAGACAGATGTATTAGGCTTTGGGGACAGACCACTCATAACAAATAACATCATCTAAATGGTTTGATCTTCACATATACGTTGCAGAGGTACTGTGAATAACTGAATTTGGACTGGACCATGGCTGCATCTGCTCAATGTCTTAATAAAAAAATAATTGGTGAAAACTTATAGAACCCCTTACATATTGCATATTCATAACCCCATTGGTCAATTAATGCAACCAGAATGAATTATCGCGTGTGTGTGTGTGTGTCAAGTCAAGTCACCTTCATTCTTATAGCGCTTTTAACAATATAAATTGTTTCAAAGCAGCTTTACAGTGATAATAGGA
Source organism: Rutilus rutilus (assembly GCF_951802725.1). Lineage (NCBI taxonomy): Eukaryota > Metazoa > Chordata > Actinopteri > Cypriniformes > Leuciscidae > Rutilus > Rutilus rutilus. Next base: position 34,823,089 of record NC_140211.1, read on the forward strand.
AATTACAGTAACAGAGATTGTTTGGGCTTTACAGCAGCTCTAGAATAAAGTTATTGTCCAGCTAAGTTAGTTTTGATTGATTGATTCACTTCCGTTGCAAAGATCATTAGTTTTTAACTTAGGAGCCGCTAACACGACACCGTTTTAACAGAAAACACTCAACGCACTCCGGCCTGCTCATCCTCACAAAACAGTGTCTGGTGGCTTGAGAACATAAACCCTGAAATAGATTCCAAGGTGCAAGCCTTGAAATTTTTTGAAAAAAAAGGTTTATCTCTGCGCAAACCTAAAAAATACAAACCCGCGAAAACGCAGACACATGCGCATCACGTGTTTAGTCTATAGGTATGCGCATTTGAATATATATGTGCGCAGGCGTGTAGTCCTTCTTTACAAACCAACCCTCAACAAACTACTTGTCTGGCCTTAAAAATTGATAATAAAGAATTATTTATCGCTTCCGCGTAGACCCTGAACCGGAATTATCCCAACAATGTTTTTTCTGTACAGAGGTAAAGGGAAAGGATGGAGGCCTTCACAGGGGAGAGACTAGTTGACACTTCTGGACTGCGTTGTCATCGTGTCCAGGCGCTGGTCCTTCATCAGATCTGGATACGGCCTGGACCCGGCGGACTGTAATAAACCTTGGGATAAACAGAGAAACTAATATTAGCATAGACGCCATCCTTCTTATGATGTAACAAGTACATCAGAATTCATGGGAAGTGTTCCCAGTTCCGGCTGACCTAATCTATGCAGCCTAACATTGAATTATAGACACATCTATAATGTGTTATGTGTATGCTAGGTCAAAGAGATGTGTTTTTAGTCTAGATTTGAACTGACAGAGTGTGTCTGCTTCCCGGACAATGTTAGGAAGACTGTTCTAAAGTTTTGGTGCTAAATAGGAAAAGGATCTACCGCCAGCAGTCGATTTTGATATTCTAGGTATTATCAACTGGACGGAATTTTGAGATCGCAATAGACGTGAAGGACTATAATGCATTAAGAGCTCACTCAAGTACTGGGGAGCTAAACCATTTAGTGCTTTGTAAGTAATCAACAATATTTTAAAATGTATACGATGTTTAATAGGGAGCCAATGCAGTGTTGACAGAACTGGGCTGATATTGTCATACTTCCTGGTTCTGGTAAGAACTCGAGCTGCTGCATTTTGGACCAGCTGTAGTTTGTTTATTAAGTGTGCAGGGCAACCACCCATAACAGCATTACAATAATCTAGCCTTGATGTCATGAACGCATGAACTAATTGTTCCGCATTTGTCATTGAGAGCATATAATGTAATTTAGAAATTTTTTAAGATGGAAAAATGTGGTTTTACAGACAGTAAACACGTGACTTTCAAATGACAAATTGGTATCAAAGAGCACACCCAGGTTTCTAACCAATGACGAAGATTTGACAGAGCAGCCATCAAGTGTTAGACAGTATTTTTTCCAGGGTTTGGGGTTGAGGAGATGAGGCGAGGACTCAATCGCAGAAGAATGAAGGTTTATATTACAAATAAAAATACAAACAAAAACTACCCCAAGGGGGAAACCATGACATGACTTGACTACAGGAGAAACACACAAGGGTAAACATTCGACGACGAACCAGCACAGGACTGCAAACACTAGGGGTGCTTCTCAATATCCCTCCTCGTCTCCTCTCTCCTCCGTCCTCCATCCTATGACCCGGAAACCGATCGAGCTCAGCCATCTTTAAGGACATCTCAATTCTCTAATTGCACCGCGAGGAGTTGAGGATCGAGGACTGAGGAGGCTTCCTGAGGAGTCATGAGCAAGGATACACAGGTGTATCCTATACGGAAGAGTTGTATCGACTAAACGTGACGCATGTATAAATTCTCCCCCCCCTTCACATCTGTAACAATCATTTTAATTTATACTTTACTTTTGCAGTTTAGATAAACCACACATCTCACATATTTCAACAGGGTATCTTGCTTTATTATTATTTATTATGAATTTCTTAAATAAACAAATTTCAACAACATAAGGGCAGATCAGAGGCTGCTGATGACGCTATGAAGTGATGCTCGAGTGATCAAGGATTCCAATGTATAAAAAAAGCTTTCATTCGATCCCTCCGTCCTCGCGTCTTTTCCTTGCAGCCTTCCCTCGCATCCTACAGGGGGTGGAGCTGAGACGCGAGGAAAGGAAGCGAGGAAAGGAAACGAGGATACACAAATAAGAATTGAGAAGCACCCAGGGTGAATAAACAGGGAGCAAACAAGGCAGGTAACGAGGGAGGACAGGTGGGGCAAATTAATCAATAATCAGGTAACAAGATGGGCGGGGCTAGACAATGGCAGGAGAGCACATGGCACAAGGAAACATACATGACAAGCCATGTAGCTACTCACACGAAACATGATTAGAAAACAAGCACATGGCCAGTAAAACAAATCACAAGCCTCATAAGCCACCTGTTCACACAGAACATGACAACATGAAAGCACACAGCTAGTGTAAAACACAGCACAAGACAAAACATGACATGAGAGCACGCGGCCAATGTAAACATGAACCGCGTGCTACACAAAACCCAACACATGTGGACAGAAGAGCGTACGGCCTGAGCGAACTCGAAAACGCACGCTCACACGCTCATCCTGTGCGCTCCCAACAGAGGACAAACACGCGGAGCATGAATGTCCGAATCCCGACACAGAACCGAAACCAAACTAGACAGATGTGCCGGGATCCAAACAACATGCCCCGGACATGTAACAAAGCATACAGACAAGAAAGCCGCGCGTCCACTCAAAGACATGACAAAACAGGAGTGTCAGAGCTCTGTCACAAAACCAAGAAATAAACTAAACAGAAGTGACAGAACCCTGACAAAGTTTTTTGTCCAATAATTAGAATCTCTGTTTTTTCAGAATTAAGTAGTAGGAAATTACTAGTCATCCAGTTTTTTATATCAGCTATGCATTCCGTTAATTTTGTGAATTGGTAAGTTTTGTCAGGGCGTGAAGAAATATAGAGCTGAGCATCATCAGCATAACAGTGAAAACTAATGCCATGCTTCCTAATGATATCTCCAAAGGGTAGCATGTACAGAGTGAACAGCAATGGTCCTAGCAGTGAGCCTTGTGGTAGGCTACGTCATAATTAACTTTTGATCAATAAGACATCTCTTAATTTACTGCTACAAACTGATAACGGTCAGATAAGTATGATTTAAACCATGCTAATGCAATTCCACTAATACCAACATACTTTTCGAGTCTATTTAAAAGAGTGTTGTGGTCAATAGTATCAAATGCAGCACTAAGATCGAGTAACACTAATAGAGAGATACAACCACGATCAGATGATAAGAGACTCTAATGAGAGCTGTCTCAGTACTATGGTACGGTCTAAATCCTGACCTCGCAGATACCATTTCTTTCTAAAAAGGGACATAGTTTTGAGGATACTGCCTTTTCTAGTATCTTTGACAGAAAAGGTAGATTCGAGATCGGCCTGTAATTGACCGATTCTGTAGGATCAAGTTGCGTTTTTTTTTTTTTTTAAGCGGTTTAATCATAGCCAGCTTGAAAGTTTTTGGTACGTATCCTAATGACAAAGATGAATTAATGATATTAAGAAGAGGATCTATGACCTTTGGAAGCATCTCTTTCAATAGCTTAGTCGGTATAGGGTCTAACATACATGCTATCGATTTAGATGATTTTTTCGAGTTTAGAAAATTCTTCCTCTCATAGCAATGAATGAATAAAAATTTTCCTCAAGGAGACTACAATGCACTGCCTGATGCGATACTGCAGTAGACGCATAGTTATAATTTACTCCCTGATATTATCAATCTTGTAAGTAAAGAAGTTCATAAAGTCATTTCTGCTGTGCTGCTTGGAAACATCTGGGGTTTATTTTTCGTTAAAGGAGAACTTGGTAACTTTTTTAACGTAATAAAACTGTCTAGAAATCATTTGGATGGTTAAACAACCTGTTCTGGTGATATTGGTGACTTTCCCCGCTCCCCCCAGCGTTCTCAGGCGGAAAACCAACCTTGCAACTTGGGGACTACCGTCCCGGCAAGATAGAAATTGGAAGTCTCGTGAGAAGCGAGAACGAGAATGAGAACGAGCGTGAAACACAAATTGCTTTATGGCAATTCGACATAAACAAACACGCATGTATGATGTATTACCAGATTACCCACCTCGGTAGACATAGCTCCACACGATACAGTTGGCTTGCTCCGATCAAAACAAACGCACATGAGCAGCGGTAGAGAGGGGGAGGAGGCCGCCGCAAGTGAGTTTTTTACGACCGTGTTGTGAAATATACGCCCACCACAGCTGTAGGGGGAGCTCGTGGGGAAAACATGCGACAACAAAAGGGAAAATCAGCGAAGAAGTGAGTAGAGTTCACTAGAGTTACCGAGTTCTCCTTTAATTTAGCCACTGTTTCAAATAAATACCTAGGGTTTTGTTTATTTTCTTCTATTAGGGTTGAAAAATAAGCAGATCTAGCAGCTTTAAGGTTGTCCGCAAACGTGCTCTCTTTCCATGAAATGCAAAACAATTCTAGTTTTGTTTTCTTTCAGTTGTGCTCCATTTTTCTGGCTGCTCTCTTAAGGGCCCGAGTGTGCTAGTTGTACCACGGTGTTGGACTATTTTCTTTAATCTTCTTTAAGCACAAAGGAGCAACTGTGTCTAAAGTGCTGGAAAAGAGAGAGTCAAAAGTTTCTGTCGCAATATTGAGTTCTTCTAAGCTATCTGGGATGCTGAGGAGATGAAACTGATCAGGAATATTATTAATAAAGCAATCTTTAGTGGCAGTAGTGATAGGTCTAACATATTTGTAACACGGAGTCGGCTAGATGGAGTATACACGAGACTCGATAATTATCTGAGATGTTATTGATCTGCTGATTTCAATGGCATCAACATTGATTCCATGTGATAATATTAGATCTAGAGTATGATTATTACAATGAGTAGATCCTGACACGTGTTGTCTAACTCCAATAGAGTTCAGAATGTCTTTAAATGTCAATCCCAATGCATATTTTTCATTATGTACATGCATATTAAAATCACCAACAATTAGGACTTTATCTGCAGCCAGTACTAACTCTGATAGAAAATCGGCAAATTCTTTGATAAAGTCTGTATGGTGCCCTGGTGGCCTGTATACAGTAGCCAGCACAAATCTCAAACATGATTTATCATTTACACTAGATAGTGTTACATTAAGCACCAATACTTCAAAAGAATTATATTTAAAACAAGACTTCTCAGTAATTCTGAAGATATTACTATAAATTACAGCAACACCTCCCCCTTTGCCTTTCAGACAAGGCTCATGTTTATAACAGTCATCTTGTGGGGTGGACTCATTTAAAGTAATGTAATCGTCTGGTTCTAGCCAGGTTTCTGTCAAACACAGCACATCTAGGTTATAATCTGTAATATCATTAACAATGGGTGCTTTTGAAGGAAGGGATTGATTATTCAGCAACCCAAGCTTTATCATTTGCTCATCTGTATTATATCTGTTTTTAATTTGTTGAACATCAATACAATTTTGGGAGTTTTTTGTATTTACTAAGTCAGAGAATTCGGGGAACAGATACAGTCTCTATGATGATATCTAGGTGAAAGAGTCTCTATGTGATGGGATTTATCTGACCTCAGTGACGTGAGACAGCTAGCTTCCTGACCTGAGCCCTAATTCATGTTTGAGCTCTAAGAATATGTGCCATATTACTAGAGAGAAGAGCAGCACCATCCCAGGAGAGATGAATACCATCTCAACAGGCCAGGTCTGCCCCAAAAACGTTTCCAATTGTCTATGAATTCTATTATTTTGCGGACACGGCCACCCAGTTGCCCTGCTGCACAGGCTCTACAGCCGGAACCGAACAATGTACAGAGATCACTAAGCTAGTCACATCCAAAGCAGTATCTAAAACCCTTGCACTCTTACTATCCTCGATTAAAGTTTGGATACATGTCTCTAGTTCTGAAATCTTCTCCGTCAGCCTGACTATCTCCCTGCATTTATCACATTTAAATCCCTCATTGCTGACAGAGAATTATTCTATACTATAAATGTGACACACTCAAGACATTACTCACGTGTTTGTTGACTGATCCTACTCACCAAAGTTGTTTGATAGACTCGTAAAAGGCGCGAGCGCACGCAAGAAAAAAAGATGGCAAGCACGGATGGCAGGTTAACAAGGCTAGCGACTAGCGAGATACTAGCGTGTTGTGCTAGCGATAACGATTTATTTAAAAGCTATGCAATGTCAGATTAATGTGAAAGGCAATATTAGACAATATCTAATATATGTTGATGAGTAAGTTAAATTGAGCAAATAAAAACAACAAGGAATGATAGTAGAGATTGAAAAAAGAAAGCTATACGGAGCTTACAGACACAAACCAGCAACAAGGCATGAGCAATCGATCAAAGTGTTACGGTAGAAAAACTGTGTGTGTGTGTGTGTGTGTGTGAGAGAGTTTGAATGCAAATGCATAGGCCTTCATTTTTTTCTATCCCGGTGGGGACTTCCATCTGAATGCACACAGACTCATGGGGACTTGTCACTGTGGGAACCATGAGGAAACAACGTTATAAATCATACAGAATTAGTTTTTTGAAAATGTAAAAATGCAGAAAGTTTTCTGTGATGGGTATGTTTAGGGGTAGGGTTAGTGTAAGGGGACAGAATATACAGCTTACAGTATAAAAAATTACATATATGGAGTGTGTGTGTGTGTTACATGTAAACAGAAAACATTCCATGTCATAGATATGGAATATACATATATGTCTGACATGCATGTCTGACAGATTTTGATAACTAAATGGATCTTTTTGCATGCATGGCTCACACAATTAAAGAAGGTTTATCATTTTTGATCAGCAAATCATGTGAATTTAGTTACTATGCAAATTGTAAACAATTGCACTTGCTCTTTTGTCCCAAAACACATGCAATTTGCTTACGGTCTCAACAGGCCAGGTCTGTTTTTACAATGCAAAAATGCAACAATATGTATCGTGGATAGTGACAATCTATACTGTGTATTGGAAAAAAAATATATATATATTTGTTTTATATATATATATATATATATATATATACTGAGTTTTAGTGTCAGTACTACATTAAATTACTATATATAATGTTGAATTATATAATGTAATAATGCAATGGGGGAATATTTGTGGGTCCTGATAATGCCAAATGTCTTATGTTACCAGTAAAAAGTTACATTATTTTAAATATATAGTCAGTGACAGAGTGCAAGCATATTCATCTAAAATAATTCTGTATTTTCAGGTTCAGAATTATGAATATTTTTATTGTGGTGTCACCAAGCCTTTGCATTTCCACCGCCAATGTAATACCAAATTTAGCATTTTAATCAACAGTACATTTTTTGTTAAAGCTACACTGTGTAATATTTTAAGTTGACTTTTAGCAAAAAACAATAATTCTATTTCAAAATTATACGTTCTCATTAATGTGTAATCACTTCAACCAACTAATTAAGTATCCTCGTAAGTGTATAATCTGCCATTTAGAATACATACGAGCGAGTGAATGGCGGAAGCCATGTTGCGCCTCCATCTTGAAAATACATTAGACAAAGAGGGACATACAAGCTTTGGCTTTCGCGTTTTTACATGCGTGGCACCGTGACGAATGCGAGAGGGAGATTTGAATGGGAGCTAGAAAGTAATATTCAGTTGGTAGTCATACAATTTCACCGCTAGATGGGAGTAAATCCTACACAGTGTAGCTTTAACTTTGTAGCGACAAATGACCATCTTGTCACTTAGAGGTGTTTGTAGGACTATCTGACACACATGGTTCCAAATACACTTCCAGTCCAGTACTGCATTTATCTTCTTTATTTGTCTCAGTTCTGATGCCCAAACACATTGCAATCACCAGTTAGCATGTCCTTACATGATCCTGACACGGTCAACAATTGTTTGCTTCCCCATTACACCTAACGTCTCTTGCTCTCTGATTACCTATATACCCTAAACCCATACTCCACCCAGTGTTCTCCAGTGGAACTACAACAGACATTTAAATAGAGCGTAATGGCTCTTACAAACCTTTTAACATGTCTTAGAGTATAGCAATAATAACATATCTTGAGTTCAGTATCGTGATATATATATCGAATTGTGACAATAGGGTATCGTTACACCCCTAGTGGCTACAGGTAAGATTATAGAGATTTTCTTTAATGATATATGTAACCCCTCTAGCGGTTAAAAACAAAACTAAATGCATTTTGAACATTGTTTTGGTTGTGCTTTGGCTTTTCGTGACTGTGCGGATGTATATGGTTATCCTACTGCTCATAAAACATTCACTGTAGGCTTAAGAGATATAACCAGTTTAGATGGAAAGGATCTCAAGCTGACTAGCTGAAGAAGTAGCTTTTCATATTAATAGAAACGGTAGGCTACTTCGTTGAAAAGAAATTCCACAGCGCTACAACAGCCCACAATGAAATGACCTCTTACGATAGATAATGCTTTACAATGAACTATGTTAGAGAACTACACATGGCAATTTATCTGTTTAATAAAATACCTTATACTCACCTGTTGAGTAATAAAATGCTTTTACAACATTTCAAATCCCATCAGTTCTCGCCATCTTCGAGAACCCAAGTCGATGTTCATTCTCGTTTTATTACGAGCTTTGTCACATTCTCTTTTTGCCAGCAAACTCTCCTCTGTTCAGAATTTTGTTTTTTGCTTTTTAAAACGGGTGATTCCCTGGAGGTTCAAGATTTAGCTGCTCCATGCATGTCAACCTTTCTCTGTCATTGTGGCAACTCAATGCCAGCATCATACACGCATTAAAGCAGCCAGAGCAACTTTTCTCCATTTACGAATATGACCAGACACACATGGGCGATTGATGTTTTTGATTTTGATTGATTTCTCTAGAAAAACATCCCTTTAGGTCTAAAACATAAGCACTTATACTGTAATAGGCTTACCATAATCAGGGAAAGACAAAAACACATTTTGGAAGAAGGATTTATGATGTATTGAGTCATTATTTAAATTTAGTTCATTTTGAAACAAAAAAAAGTTACATGAACCTTTAAGAGAGGGTAGTACAAAAATGTAGCTGCAAAAATGGTCTTTACTTTGATTAATATTTTTATTTATCACATGACGATGGCTCTAGGTGGGGTCCTATTCAGTGAAAATTGCAACATAAACACCTACCTGCATTAAACTCATAAAACTGTGTGAAACATTGTGATGAAATGTAAAACATCACTCAATAATATAGCGTAGCCTACTCAAGCTATTAAAATAGTAGGCCTAATTTAACACAATGTTTAAATAAAACCACTTGTCAAAACTATATTTGAAATAAAAACACTCTTCTCATCTAATGGATGCCAAAGAAGGATGCACAGAGCTCGAGTTTTTATTTTAAAACATTGCACGTCTCAACACCAATAGTAACGCTTTGATGTATCATAAACACCTATCATAAACCAATAAAAGTAGCCCAAATATGTCACCCCACCCCATCAAGCAGACTGTACCATAGACATAATACATACATAGATTATGGCCGCTGGATACGTCAATGGCGCTGCCATATTGCGGAAGGCAACTTTCCCATAACTCTCATAACGGGAATTGAGAAAAATGCCTGCTTCGTGTGCTGCTTGGGGCTGTACAAATCGCTGCAAAAGACTGAACATTTGTTTCTGGTTGTATTTGGTCATTATATAATCAGTAATAGTAATGTTAGTTGGCCACCGGAGTCAGTCAGACTAAAATAGCTAGCGATGTCGCTAGTTAACTTAGATGTGAAAGTTGAGACATGAGTTGACATGATTTATATTATAGTTTTAGCTTAAATATTATATTTTATATAATAAAGTACATTTCCTGAAATCTAAATATGAATCTATATTTTCTTAAAAACGACTTTTATGACAAGTACTCGTTTCGGGTAGGTAGGCCTATAGTCACTATTTCATTTACTATTTTTATTATTGTCTATATTATTCTGTAATTGATATAACATTGTATTTGCTATTATTATTATTATTATTATTGCTATTTTAATATTATACCACTTGCGATTATCAATCTATTATAGTTATGCTGTTAAATGATTGTACACCCCCAACACTGCACGGTTTCTTTGTCTCCCTAATCAAACACACCTGATTCAACTCATCAGCTCATTATCACATGGGTTAATAAGCTGATGAGTTGAATCAGGTGTGTTTGATTAGGGAGACAAAGAAAACGTGCAGTGTTGGGGGTGCAGGTTTGGGAACCACTGCGCTTGTCACTATTTAAAGGGGCTATATGTAGTTTTCAGTGGCCTCTAGCGGTGATGAAGTGGAGGTTTCTTCATGATTCAAAAGCCCTGCCGATGTTGATCCGATTCACGTTTGGCCTGACGAGCTTCAGCAGATAAAGCTTTTTTTTTTTTTTTTTTTGTCATTATGTGGAGTTTGTGTTGGAGTCTGTGTTGTGCTGGGAGCAGGTCGTTTCTTAGTGTTAGCAGACTCCATGTCATACGTTGCAGTGTCATCGCTGTTGAGTGCAAAGTCAGTAGACGAGGCGAAAGGCTTGGGAGCACGCATGCAAGTCTCAGTCACGTCACTGGATTTCGCGGTAAATCCGACCCGGAGCCTTCACATAGAAATAGGAATACTTGCTTTCAGAGGTAATAGCAAAACCCGCCAAGTGGATCATTTTAATGTGAGATTACAACCCCTTCACACACAGGCAATAAAATAAGGATTCATTTTAGTAGAAAAACTACATATAGCACCTTTTTTATTTTTATTGTCTATATTCTGTCATTGATATTTCATATTCTATTGCTATTATTATAGTATTATACATAAACTATATGCTATTATCAATCTGTTATTATTATATTATTGTACTTATGATATTATATAATTATACTATTCATTACTATTTTATTTGCTGTATAGCCTACTGTTTATTTTTATTGTATTGACTACACTAACTATTTACTATTACTTCTCACTTTATCTTATATTTACTATTTGCATTGCACTGTAGTTGTACCATATCATATGTATTAACATAAAGGATCCATCAGTTATCTTTGTTATTGTATATTTGGAGTATCTATCTGTAAGTATCTATCATTTTAGTGCTATAAAAATACAGAAAGCAGTGTGATTTGTTTCATTTTCTCAATGGCAGTCAATTCTAAGCACAAGAAAAGCTAAAATTGGGTTAAAGACAGAAAATGCTTTTTCCACAATAAGAAAACTTATTTCATTTAATGTGAAAATGTAATTATATCTCAGTATGGGGTCTTCACAATTATTATCCAAGAATAAAAAGCCAAATACATGACAAGCCTGAGCTTTGACAATTCAGCCTATTAAAAAAAATATTTTATATATCTAACTATCGAGATTTTAAATAACTAGAGATGGAACTTTTTGTACACCACGTACAAACAACTGAAATCGGTTGATACATGTAAACGTTATTTTTGTTTTTATCCAGAAAAAACGCAGCTCACCCATTTACTTGCATTTGTTTACAGCGCAATCTTGCCCTCAGCAATATGGCAGACGCGTTGACGTATCGCAGCAACGTTCCAAAGCGGCCAATAGGGCGTCTATGTATTTATTATGTTTATGGACTGTACTCTGGGGTAGGCCGACTTGCATGAGGTCAAGGGTCAAACCCACAGCAGATACATTATAACGCAATCACCAACAGAGGGCACAATTGTTTCTCTTTTCACTCTTTGTTGACAACGATTTTGAATATGGACTGTGTGAAATTATTACAAAAATAATCTGTCTGTTCGTCCATCCATTCATGATCCACCATCCCATAGGCCCTACCCTGAATTATTTGGAAGGTTATATTGTTTTATATTTGAACCGACCGTGGAAGAGAAACTGTTACTTTAAAAACTCACATGACATTTTAGTTTTAAACAAATATTTACAAGTGCTTAATGTCACATATTGACACTTGTCATTACCTCATACACCTCTTACATCTTTCAGTCTTAGTTTAAATTCACAGTTTATACATAGGTTACTGTTAAGCTACATTAAGACTCAAGACAAACGAGTTTGTATAACATTCTCCAACACAAAGTTGAAGAGCTGCGTTTGCTAAGTGGATGTCTAATGAACGGTCATCATTTCCATAGTTGGCAGCAGGTCACGTGATCTGACCTGCCAACGGTTCAATCTTTCCCTGGGTTTACTGGCAGGTCACGTGACCAGCTGCCAGCCAGGATCTAACTGCACAGGCTTCTACAGTCTGTGCGCTCTGACGTGCTGCCTTGCGTTGCTCTCAATGCTTTTAGATGAAGCTATTGTATTCGCCACGGGATTTTAGCTATTCGCTTCGCTTTACCTCCCATGTTTTCAGCGACGAAGGAATGAAGAGTCTTCACAATAAACGGTAATGATTTTTCCCTTTATCCGCATTTTATTTATGTATTCGATATCAATCATATCATGGCATCTGGTTCACCATTCTTACCGTTACTGGATGTTGCATAGCATAACAGTGATATAATGCAAGATCCATTACACAAAAAGAACTGCAAGGACACAACGGAGTGTCATTTTAAGTGATTCTCATTCAAATGTATTTTGCAGCTGCATATAGTGAGAGCGAACTCTATTGAAACCCACTATATGTAGCATCAACATCAACATCAAAATACACGTACAATTGGTAGTTATTCTAAGAACCAGTGAATGAAAATGCAGAAGAAAGCAGCGAGAACCCATTCACTTTCAGCGGATTTGAAGCTGTTTACAAACATTCTCTCTGCATCACACCTCTGAAATGCGTTCATTCTGGCTCAGTTCAGCTGATTCGGTGATGGAATCTCCATGTTCTAATCTAGACACATCTTTGATGCATTCCTTTTGATTCTGCATTTCGAATAATCCCTTTCATCTTTTTCAATGACCATTATGCACTTTTTATTATATTATTTTGGATTTAGTGCTTACATACAGGTTCCTTTATTCTGCTTTACTGCTATTGGAATATACCTCTATAATCAGAATATTATTATTAAACTGCTGTTTCATGAGTTCTTGAGATAGGCCACTAAAGATTTTGCTCTCGCATTTGTGTGATTTAAAAAGTATTTCTGAGGAATGTTAATACAGACAGCAAGAAGCTAAGTTATAAATGAAACACGTTGTTTGGTGTGGACTGTGAAAATAACGATTGCATTTTGTTAACTAACATTTTACAAGCATGAAAAATATGACCTATAATTGTAGATCTAGATTCTAATGGCCTACATTTTGCAATTCACTACACTTTTATTGAGAATTAAGGAGTTGATTAATATCCATTATCATTATCCAATATCTTGTTAATTGTTTTGATTAAAGTGAATGATTTCACATTTGAATGTATATTCCCAATAAATATATCTTTACAAAAATATTTAAAATATCTATAAATATACAGCATAGTAAATAGCAAGAGAGAAAAAAATAACTTGCAAGTATTTCATTTAGATAATGCTGATAACATGCATACAAGAATATTACAGTAGCTGCATGTGAAGCCTAAACTTATTTTTCTTCTTCTTCTTCTTCTAATAGTTTTAACATTAATCAGAAATTGATGTGCATGTAAACATGGCCAGTGTTTCTCTTTCTCTCTTCCCACACACAAACACACATATTTAGGGGTAAATCATGCAGCTTTTGCATTTCGACACACAGATGTTCAGTAGATGGAAGTAGGCCAATGATAGATCTGTGTGTAAGCTTTTGGGTGGGCTTCTGGCTGTATTTCACAGTTATTTAGCCTTCATACGGGTCTGTAGACTTTTAATTGTAGGTCAGAGAGAAATAGCCTAACTAAAAAAATCCCACATTTCTGTTCTCACAGTCTCAATTCCAACCTTCACTCTTAAAAATGAAGGTACTTTATGGGCTTCTATGGTTCCATGAAGAACATTTATCATCCATGGATCATTTCCATTCCACAAAAGGTTCTTATAGTGGAAAAATATATATTTTTTCACAGTAAGAAGAAAAAAAAGCTTCTTTTAGGAGCTGTTGACTGAAAGGTTATTTGGGGAAACAAAAATGGTTCTTCTATGGAGTCGCTGTGAAAACCTCCTTTTGGCACATTTATTTTTAAGAGTGTTGTGTAAATCTGTGTTAGTGCATGCTGTTAAATTCATTTTCTGAGATTGTTTTAAAATATGGGATGCACCTTTTCACTGATGTTCAGAGGAGAGATTTCAGAACTGTGCCCGTCTTACAAATCCTGAGATGAACGCTCAACGCTTCAGATCTCAGGATTTGTAAGACACTCAGATGGACATGCACACCAGTTTAACACACTGCTTTGGCTCTGTTTATGGATGGCTGAGCCACTGAACATAAACACTGCTCATCTGGCAGACAAATAAACTGTTTAGTGATAGGTGTGCTTGTGCATAGCCAGACTTTTGACTCCGGCATAATGTCTGGACCTCACTGCATGTTATTCTGAAAAAAAAAAGGAGAAGATTCTCTGAGTTTGGACTATTATTCAACACAATTACTCATTTACATACATTTACAATGTAAATGTAAAAACATTGAATTGGTAATTTCAGTCTTTTTGAGTGAAATATGTATTAGACAGTCAGTGAATGGATTGAGGGAGGTCTGTGGGTGTGCCGTCTGACGCTGAGACTAGACTATTATCTTCTGCTGGTCTTTGTTGATGTCATAGGGATTAGTTATTCTTATAAATCTGCTCATGAACAATAATTTAATCTGTTTTTTATTTTTTATTGCATAAGAAGCTTTTTATCCAGCCCCATGTGGGTACAGCTTTATCATTCAGTGGTTACTTGTTACAGTGACATTAAAAACATCTCTCATCACTGAGGTTTATCTAAATGAGCTACCTCAGTCTCAAGTCTTTCTTTTAAAGTTTATTTTTGGTCTTTTCCCTATTGTATTGTGAGCTACAGTAGAGAAGTGGGACAGGAAATGACAAGGGAGAAGGATCTGAAATGAATCTTCTTCCTGACTTAAACGACCAGACACAAACTTGCATCACCTGAATGAGCAACATAGCTCAATGCATTGGCTGCTAGGCTACGACTATCTTTTTTCATTTACCAAGGTGATCACTAGTGCTCTATTGATCTCACACAAGGTGACACTGTACAAGGTGAGGCAAAAAAAACCCCCAAAAAAACCCAGATCACTAATCAACTTACTGTCAGGGTTTCCTTCTTACCTTTGAGACTACTGAGAAAATCTTTGTAGCAACTGTGGAGTTTTAAGAAATATCTCATAAGATGTATTAGGCCTGCTGGCAAAAATCATCATCACACTTATTTTGGTCAATATTGAGCTCACAATTATTCAACAAAATTACTAATTCAGTACCTCATGCATTTATTTAACATTTTACCCATGCATTTGGGTCCATCTTGACCAAGCAGAGGTACATAAAAAAAAAAAAAATCGAAATTCTAAAAAAAAGTCGAAATACACATAACTTATTATTTTTTCTTAACCAAAAATGTAAGAGATATAACTATTTAAACTAAATTGTTACACCATTTGCGTCCGGGTCCGTTTTGACCCGAAAGGGAACTGTTGCTTTACACACGATTGACATTAAATTATGCTGGGCTTTTTTTTTTTTTCATATAGATATACATATAGATATACACTCACCTAAAGGATTATTGGGAACACCTGTTCAATTTCTCATTAATGCAATTATCTAATCAACCAATCACATGGCAGTTGCTTCAATGCGTTTAGGGGTGTGGTCCTGGTCAAGACAATCTCCTGAACTCCAAACTGAATGTCAGAATGGGAAAGAAAGGTGATTTAAGCAATTTTGAGCGTGGCATGGTTGTTGGTGCCAGACGGGCCGGTCTGAGTATTTCACAATCTGCTCAGTTACTGGGATTTTCACGCACAACCATTTCTAGGGTTTACAAAGAATGGTGTGAAAAGGGAAAAACATCCAGTATGCGGCAGTCCTGTGGGCGAAAATGCCTTGTTGATGCTAGAGGTCAGAGGAGAATGGGCCGACTGATTCAAGCTGATAGAAGAGCAACTTTGACTGAAATAACCACTCGTTACAACCGAGGTATGCAGCAAAGCATTTGTGAAGCCACAACACACACAACCTTGAGGCGGATGGGCTACAACAGCAGAAGACCCCACCGGGTACCACTCATCTCCACTACAAATAGGAAAAAGAGGCTACAATTTGCACGAGCTCACCAAAATTGGACAGTTGAAGACTGGAAAAATGTTGCCTGGTCTGATGAGTCTCAATTTCTGTTGAGACATTCAGATGGTAGAGTCAGAATTTGGTGTAAACAGAATGAGAACATGGATCCATCATGCCTTGTTACCACTGTGCAGGCTGGTGGTGGTGGTGTAATGGTGTGGGGGATGTTTTCTTGGCACACTTTAGGCCCCTTAGTGCCAACTGGGCATCGTTTAAATGCCACGGCCTACCTGAGTATTGTTTCTGACCATGTCCATCCCTTTATGACCACCATGTACCCATCCTCTGATGGCTACTTCCAGCAGGATAATGCACCATGTCACAAAGCTCGAATCATTTCAAATTGGTTTCTTGAACATGACAATGAGTTCACTGTACTAAAATGGCCCCCACAGTCACCAGATCTCAACCCAATAGAGCATCTTTGGGATGTGGTGGAATGGGAGCTTCATGCCCTGGATGTGCATCCCACAAATCTCCATCAACTGCAAGATGCTATCCTATCAATATGGGCCAACATTTCTAAAGAATGCTTTCAGCACCTTGTTGAATCAATGCCACGTAGAATTAAGGCAGTTCTGAAGGCGAAAGGGGGTCAAACACAGTATTAGTATGGTGTTCCTATTCCTAATAATCCTTTAGGTGAGTGTATCTTATATGCGCCAGACAAACAAGCGTGCAGCCACTTTAGAATAAATTATTGTCTTTGAACTTCCATTTTTGCGGTCGCGTTATATTTCTATGGCATCGCTGTCAAAGAGTAGCCTAATTAGCTGGTGAAGTGGATTTACTTATTGTAGAGTTAACGAAAGTTATCATGCGCATTGTAATGTTTAAAGCAGATGTCTTAACAAATGTCAGTAGCCCGGGAAGATTTTAAAACAAGCCATTAATTCATAAATATGTAAGATTGCAGTGAAAATACAAACCGGAAGACAAAAGACAACGAGCGCAGTGCTAGAAAAGGGGCGGGGCTACATATAGGCTATACTGTATATGTCTATTAGTTAGATTAGTCTCAAATTAGTACTTCTGTAAAATACATTTATTTTATATACATAGCCTCTTACACACACTCATTTCCTTCCCATTGGGGCTGCATTTTGTTTATAAATGAACACAAAATAATTCTGAAATCAAAATAAAATGTCAAACCAATTAATGTCTTAATGTGTTTGTAGAGCAGAAGTTCATAGACCAAAGAGTTTACATTTGAAAAAGGAAAGAGGGTTTGGAAAATAAAAAGTTTAAAAAGCTGTTTGGCATAATTTTTTTCATATGAAAGTAAAAGTTTATGCAAGTAAAATAAATGTATTTTGTTTGAAATATTGATAGAGTAATATTGATATTTTGGTGTTGTTTTGTTATAAAAAGAATATGTAGGTTTCATAAATACTGTTTTATAAACTTATGTTCCACCAGGTCCAAACAGACCCTGGAATGCAAAAAGTGAATACAGTTAGGAGGGTTTAATATCTGATCTAAAAAATTAACAAAAAATGTATAACAATAAATAATTCAACCCCCCCCAGAGACTGTAATTATTTACAAAAGTAAAAAGATCCAGAGCAATGTTAAAGGGTTAGTTCACCCAAAAATGAAAATTCTGTCACTCTGATACTCACACACATGACCAGCGTCGCCCAATAGTGAGCCTACGTGGTGACGTGCAACACAGACGCGCTACGCTTAAACACTACGTGAAAAGACTCGAGGCCCAGAGAGAAGGAAATGAAAAGTGGAATAAAGTCGTTATTTTTGTTTGTTTTTGCGCACAAAAAATATTCTCGTCGCTTTATAAACTTAAGATTGAGCCACTGGAGTCACTTGGACTATATTAACGATGTCTTTAATAAATTTTCTGGGCCAGCAAGTTATAGTGTCTTAGAAGCCTATGGAGTAGTGAGACAGCTCTCAGATTTAATAAAAAAATATCTTAATTTGTGTTCCGAAGATGAACGAAGGTCTTAAGGGGTTGGAACAACATGTGGGTGAGTAATTACTGACAGAATTTTTGGGTGAACTAACCCTTTAAATAAAATATAAAGTACTGTAATATTTTAAATGTAGGATTTATTTATTTTTGTAATACACAGTCTGTCATAATTATTCAACCCTTGTTCAACATTGCTGTTTTTAAGTCACCTGTATAGTAGGGCACAAATTAAGCCTTTGGAAACTCTATGACAACATTTAATTATCTTGATCTGTTACACATACATTTAGCCCATGCATGCGCTTCAACTTATTATTCAAATTCTTAAGACATTATCTCAGTTAGGGGAAAATAGTGAACACCAGATTCTGCCGGACGTGTTATTTAAGTTCAAGTTCACTTGTGTATGCACATTTTGTGCAGAAGCAAGTTGTTCTAATATTGCATTTACGTAGAGCATTGCATTAATCACTTGGCCATGGCTCCAGCATGAGACATATTTTAATTTGTTTATTTCAGTTTATATGACTGTAGGTATTGCACATTTCCTTCCTTCAACCACTTGAAGTGTTACCACATGTTTTGTTTTGGCATACTTCAGGTTTTAGATTCTTATTAGTTTTTCCTCTCCAGGATTTGCTTTTTCATCAAAGATATGTATATATTTTTTTCTCAGACCTTAATGGGGAGTTGTTCAGATTATATAATTTGTTTTGTTTTTTTAATTAGTACTTTGTGTATATCTGGGATCTGGTTTATTCCAGTAGGGCAATATTTCTAAGTTTTTAAGTCTAAGTTTTAGGTCGACACAGACAGCCAAGAATAGACTGTACACATGACCATTACATACATGTGACATGCTTAATGTTGTTAGGTGCAATAAGCAAAGTAGGGCCTATACTCATCCACACTGGAAGCGTACTCCCGATTTCAGTTCTTTCCGCAGCTTACATGGCCAAATACACACAAAAAATGTAAAATATACTCAAATCTTGGTGAGTATTCACGTAAACACAGTCAGTTAAGTGGGGTAAACAGTTGAGAAAGAAAGCATGTGTGTAACAATATATTGGACCCGTACAGCTCTTAAAGTGACAGCGGGATGTAACGATTCACTCCGACCCGGTTGAAAATCGATACAAATATTTGACTATCGGTTGATATGTTAAACGAATCGCAATACATGTTTTAAACAGCATGGGCGCTAAAGCTGTATACTTAGACCTTGCTTTACAGGCACAATAGCAGCAAGCAAGTTGTAACTAGCGTTATGAACGGTGCGTGCACACTGGGGTGGAGCAGAGCGAGCGTTTAGCAAACATAGCGATGGCAAGCATAGATGTTGACGTTGACTCATTCAAATCGGAGGTGTGGCATTATTTTGACTTTCCGAAGACTAATAATCACCACAGTTAGATGCTCCAGTCACCTCCGTTTGCATGTAAAAGATATTAATTGGCGAGGTCAAAAGTCAAAAGATGAGGCTATGAGAGAAAGACCAGCACGAGGGTGTATTCCGAAGAAGACTGAAGGAGAAAGCTGTGCTGTTGCAGAACCAGGTGTTGCATTTATTTTACTATCCCTTTCTCTAAATGTGTACATGTATTTTTTTAATAATTTGTTGATTATTATGGCATATTTTTCTAAATGTATTCTGTTTTTCTAACTCTTGCAAGTGTAATGATACAACTTATAACAAATAATATTACAATCTTGCCTTTATAACTATGTGAAAGCCCTGTTGCTGTTGTACTTAAATTTGACTTATTCTTTTAGTTTCTGCTATTCCTCTGCGCAGGATGAGGGTGAAGAAGGTGCCAGTGGCCAGACAGACAGACAGACAGACTGAGCTGAAACATCCTCCTCCAGAGAAAACAGCATTGGAAGATCTCGACTTTTTGGGAATAAAAAAAAAAATTAAACTGTTTTATTATTTGACATAAAATATATTTCAGTTTTACAAAGACATGTGCAGCATTTTGTCTGAGAAATAAAATGATACTTTTTCATTTATAATTTGTCTTACATCTCATTTTGTAAAAATAAATTGTGAAAAAATCATATAGTGAAACCAGTATCGTGAATCGCATCGCATTGTGAGTTGAGTGAATCGTTAAATCCCTAGACAGCAGCCTTATAAACCTGCTTCCCTCTGTGTGCTTAATGTTAATCAAACAACAATACACAAAGAGAAAATCACTCACTGTTCTTGAGTGAATAACTTTTGTAGCTTCAATAAGATTCAAGGATATTTAATTCATACAGTAATTTAAAAAAAAAAAATTATATAATTGATTATTCAATTTCTGTTGTTAAATAAACCTAATGTAGACCTAGGAAACCCTAACCCCCCTGGTTTACACTGACGTTAAGATGACACTTACTTTTTATGTAGCGCTAGTTCACTTTCAGAAGTTAGTACGGTGGCCGAGAGAGCTCAATGTGCTGCAACTGTAGAAAACACATGCCGATAGAAAAAAACACCTGCAAATTAAATCAACTTAAAACAACTTGATCAGTTTCACAACACGTCAGTTCTGGCAGGTCACGTTAGTCAAGCTCGCATCAGCTGATCCACGTCTACCTATAGGAATACGACGCCTATCACTGTATTCATATATAAGCTCTTTAAGTATTATCAACAGCTATTGTGTTTCTCAGGAGCTAATTACCCTCCTCCATCCCCTTGAATCAGAATAAATTCTCGAATTATGTTGTACTTTAAAATCTTGAATTAATGATATCTGCAATACATTCTTGTTGGTTCTGTTCTGTTTATAAGGGGGGTTATTGCTGCTCTCCCTGCTCTTATCCATGCTAGGCTGCATGGATGTGATTGCGCTGGGAGTTCTTGCCCAGAACAGAACCATACCGCCAATCCTAACTGTATGCTAACTGTCAATCGTATTTGACGATAGTGGTCCTGACAGAAAGGTGTGCTCCAAATACTCACAACACAACCAAATACAGAAACGTGCTGCAAATAGCACAGACCACAACGTAAATGTTTCCAGGGGTGACAGACCCGGCTGGGACGTGCTTACAGCTCAAAGTCTACTTTATTATTATTATTATTATTATTATTATTGCAAAACATACAGAGATGACATGTTTATGACAATATACAAAATGTATTAACAATATGTTCAATGTCATCAGAATACTAATGAGAAAAGAACAATGAGCTGAAAACTAAAATAAATAAAAAAGATAGAGAAAAAGAACATGAGGGAAAGATATTTATCTATACATCAGTTACATACAATTTTGTCATGTTATGGTTTAAATAAGTTTCGTAAGAAATGTTAGGTAATGCATGGTCCAAAGATGAGACGCCAAGTTTTAAAGTTGAGACATTCACACACAGATATACAGATATAACGCATATTTTAAAAACTTTTTTGTATAAAATGTATATTTATTTGCAACAGTTATGTTAACAGCAATAATAAGATATTTCTGGTAATATTCAGCTGATGGACACTGCGTTGTCATGGGAACATCCCAGGTGAAAATAATGAGGAAATTACGTTGTCTTTCGTTGCTCCCTTCACCAAGTGCGATCCAAACGGCTGCATAATGGCACACAAGTGCCCTGCTCACTCCAAAGTCCACACTTGCTCACCAGCAATAAGCACGTCCCAGCCAGGTTCGTCACTTACTGGGGTCCCCTGGAAACATTTCCGTTGTGGTCTGTGCTATTTGCAGCGTGTTTCTGTACTTGGTTGTGTTGTGAGTATTTGGAGCACACATATTTTGTGAAACTGATGAAGATGTTTTCTTAATTTGCGGGTATTTTTCTATTTGCATGTGTTTTCTTCTGTTGCAGCGCGTTGAGCTCTCTCAGCCACCGTAAGTTAGGTTGGCTTTCTTCTCTAAAAAAAAAAAATAGAATGAGAAACATGTTGGTTGTATCATTTTAAGATTTGAGAAACATGTTGGTTATATCATTTTCAGTTTTTAGACAATATTTAGAATATAATACATAAATTAAAATCTAAACATAATTTTTATTTATCTTATACTTAAAGCATTATCATATCGCTTATGGAATAACGAGTTATCGCATTTCCCATTTTTCATCAAATTGTGTGCAGCCCTACATTCCAGCATACCGTTACTCACTTATCAGTTACTCAGATGTTAACACTTGTCACTGCCATATGCTTGTGCTCAAATAAAACAACAGCTCAGAACTAATGTACATTGACTAACTTGCCACATTAATGGTTGGTCTCAGTGTTGCCCCCACTGTGTGTGTGAAGACTCTCAGCCAGGACAAGGCTCTCTCAGTGTGTTGAAGTGCTCTACATCTGTGAGCTAGCTAGTACGAGGCAGCGACGGCCCACCCAGATGGCGGTGCAATTGATGCCAGTTCTCCCGGCACGAACATTGACAACTGCTCTCCCCCACACGACTGTTACTCTCCCCAGCTCCAAATGTTGAGCTTCTCCCTTTTACGTCGGAACAGTAAATGTCAACAGAGCAGAACTATATGCTTATTTAATCCCATCCAAATTAGAACTCTTTCCTCAAACAAAAAGTGTCATACCGCCCAGTCTTGGCTTGTTTAAATCTTGACCTCTTTGTTTTTGTTTTTTAGCATAAAAGGAACTGTAGTCTTTTCTTTTCTTTTTTTTGTCATAACAATGCTATACTCATATTTCCATGCACACCCAGCAGCAAGGAAGGTGTAGTGCAATGTTTTGAGAATGACTCGAGAATGAGATCTATTCCACTTGAAGCCCTTTTTTTGTGTTGAGCTCCTGCCAAACAAACACAATGATTTTTTGACAAGCTTTGAAAGAACTACCTTGTATAAACTCCTGCCAGCTTTTTATCAAAAACACATTTATCAAATAAAATTATGACATGCTTTTGACGTTTAAGATTATTTATTGAGACCGTATGGTAATAACTAATAGCGATGGCAAATTATTTGTTAAATTATTTGTTTATTATTTGACACATATCAAGAATAATGAGTAAATCTTTTCATTTGAAACTGTTCTGGAAGATGTCAAATAAAGCTCAAATGCCATGCATGCATATTGCTCTTTAAAAATGCTGAATACCTCATATTATGTATGCTTGCCAACAAACATAGCCCTCATTCAGCACACATGAATAATTCAGAGCTTTAGCCCACATTTATTCACTCATGTTTACTGTCATACGTAAGTCATGGTGTGCGTTTGTGTGCATTCGCCAATATTCTTCAGTTGAGTGAACAGCAAAGTCACGATTACTGTGACATCACTGAAACATATTCCAAAGGGACATTTTATAATAACTGTCAATACAATATCAAACATTATTTCATTATGTAATGTCTTAATGTTTGTTGATGACATCAATCACAGTTACAATATAATGTTACATTATTTAATTTGCTGTTTGAACTTTTTAACATAAACATACAATCTGCACTGCCATAAAACGCGCTTCAGATTTTGAGACTATTCTATCCTTAGTGTCCATATTTTTGGAGGCCAGTGGGCAGTGATTTCTAGGTCAGGCGTGGAGTTCCACATCCAGCTGGGAAGATTTTCAGCAGAAAGGCCTGTCATTCCATATACTAGTGAGAGCTGAAACAATTAGAGAGCCAACCGTTAGACTCCAGCTCTCTAGAGAAATGGCTATTTATGGCACCTTGTGTAAGATCTATGCCCGCAGGTCAACATTTTCCCTTGTATTTGACTCATAAATAGAGTTTTTTTAAATAGAGTTTACAGCAGTCAGGCCTAAAATGGAAAGTCCAGATGAATTAAACAGGCTTTTTTTTTTTTTTTTACACTGACACAAGTGATCAAATACAAACCCCACCCAGTCTCCATTCAAACAAGAACACAATGTCTTGGCCTAATTTCTGTCATGCTTGTTTCTCAGAAATAACTGAAACTAAACCGCTTGATCCAGTGAATTCAGGAACTTGCCTCTGTTAAACCCTTTTTCATTCCGTGTTTGATAACAGGAAGAAATTGCGAAGAAAAAGTGGATCACAGATGTTTTTTTCTTTTTTTGGGGGGCAGGCAGTTTATGCAAAAACCATTTGGTTTAGTGCCCCTTTTTTTAAGATTTTCTATAAAATTTTACACACTGGATTCTGTTGTTTCAACAGATGTTATTAATGATTTTTTTACTGTCTCTAATGTTCTTTTCAGCTGGAAACTGCAGTGAATTGTATTTAGGTACGTTTTTCAAATGAGCTTAGGGTGGAATCTTATTGAAGCTTCACAAACAAATTAAATGATATTGGCACACATGAGTATGAAGGGGATACAAGCCCATGGTTTTGCCATATTTGCCATATTGTACAATATTTAGAAATAGTGTACTATAAACAATTCTCAGTCATTGCAGTATCCCTATTGATATTAGAATCATCTATAAGTAATAAATCCAGCAGAATGTAAGTCTTTTCACTACTGTCAGCTGATTGGTCTGTATGAAATGCTTGCTCATCAATGTGTCCAGTAAGGCATCCATTTCTCTCTCTCTTTGAAAGGGGGATGGTACGAACACCGACCAACAGAGCTACTAATCAGTTTTTCTTCGTTCGTTCTCAAGTCAAACGCAGCAGCTTAAAAAAGCAGATAGTTTCCACATCACCATGTTATATTCAAGATTATGTAAATAATCTTCTGATTAACTCTTGTCCCTCCTTTTGGGGACTGTCATCTAGCGTATCAATCAAACAGTCCTCAAGCCCCTGAGAAAGCATCTGCCGTTGCATTGCTGATAGTACTTCACAATGAGAGGCCGTGTAAATGCATTTGCAGATGACTTGTGCAGATGACTTGTGGGGTTTTGCAGGGATTTGAAGATGTGCCACCATTCAATGAAAATACAGTATTTCAATTATAATATTTTCTTAGTAGGAGATGTTTTTAATACATTGAGGAAGAATCAAAATTGTGTGTATGCTACACAGGTAAAATAATACATTTACATACATTGTAAAGGCATATCAGCAACAAAAAAACCTTGCCTGTTTTAACATTACTACTATTCTTGGTGCATTTTAAGTGGACATCAGGGAAAAAAGTATGATGTGGCCTAAGGCATACAGAAAACATTACTCACTTTATTCTATTAGGCAATGGTAAATGTAAGAAATGAAAATAAAGCTAGGTTAAGTCTCTGTGACAGCCCAACAGATTAGACCAGGTTAAAAACTGTACGCACCTTCACAAAGAAACTGACATAATTGCATAACAAAAATTATATATTCCTCTACCCATCTAATAAATCTAATGCAATATAAATAACTATAACATATTCAATATAAATATTCCACATTTCTGCCCAAACCATGGTAAATTACTACAGTACATGGTAAATGTTTGTAAGGGTGGTGATTAGGGGATTTAAAGTATTCTAATTTCGTTCATGGCACAATGTTTCTCCTGCTTTCTTCATCAGACTTGTTGGGAATGTTGAGGCTGTTTCATCCGATTTAATACTAGTTAAATCATCGAGTGATTTGTGGTTTGTAACAGAGAGGTGTCTGTCGAATTGAAACGCTTCCCACTGGTTGTCACAATGCTGTTTAATAATAGTGTCCGGGACCGGGAGTAAACGCAACTCTGTGCTGGGCCGTACTGAAACAACTAGTGTGAAACAACTGAAAACAGCGCTATTTGTTGTTACTGTACTGACCGAGAAGCCGCTTCTGATTATACAGTGACAGAGCGGTCCGAACGAATCTGAATAGTTTCAGACCGTTATGCAAGTGCGTTTAGAAAGAATCGAATGCTTCAGTGGAGGAAGAATGAGCAAGCAAGCAGGGTTGTAGCAATGAAGTAACTGGGTGTCAGGATGAAGTTGGGGCAGACAATGGAGTGGAAGGTCTTCTGGCTGGATATCTGCAAATGGAACCCTCAGAGAATCAAGGTTTTGATTTAAGGGGTGTACAACGTCCTCCCAACCTGTTTGTTTGGGGCAAGGTAGAAACTCCAGCATGCACCCTGATAGGCAGGCTCTCTTGAACACATCTTGAGCAGTTGCTCCTGGGAAATGGCCGTTATCGCTGGTGACACGATCAAGTCCTCAAGACCTTAGCTGAGGCAATCAGCAGGGGGATTAATGAGAGAAGAAGCGCCAACACTTCACCCAGGATGATTTCAAAAACAACCCTGGTGGCTTGCTATACACAGCACGAGACTGGGTGATGACAGCTGACCTGGATAGACAGCTGAAAATTCCAGCACACATCACCCAGTCCATGCTTAGACCAGACATCATATTGGTCTTGGAGTCAACAGCTTATCCTACTGGAGCTAACTGTGCCTTGGGAGGAGAGGATTGAAGAGGCACAGGAGAGAAAAAAGGGCAGAAGTATGAGGGACTGCTGGAGGCCTGCTGCTGGAATGGGTGGGAAACCAGGTGGATTACAGTGGAGGTGAGTTGCTGAAGATTTGCAGGTCCTTTCTTCAGCAAGGCTTATTGAATGCTGGGAGTAACTGGTGCAAGCCAGAGAAGAGCCATCAGCAACAGCATGGAGGCTGCAGAGAGTGCATCAAAATGGCTATGGCTGAAAAGGGGTGACATGTGGGGATAGTAAAATGCCACTTGGACACAGGCCAAGGCTTGATTAAACTCGGTCAGGTCGCCTGGAAGAGGGTGTCTGTTGAAAGACCCGAAACACCCAATAACGCCGGGAAACAACACTGATGATGTGTCCAAGTTTGTGCATCAGAGGTTGTATGAATAACTGAAAACATATGTTATAATGAATTTGGTATTTTGGATTAGACCGAGCACTTGTACTTTCAGAATGACAATTTTGAGGGTTATAATCTGGGGTTTCATCACATATTGCATAACCTAAGCCTTTGCTGCTTGCTGCAAAGGTGACAGATGACGACACTGCTTTCCTCAGGAGAAGGAAGGATTTCTGCACTCATCCTTAGGGATGTGGATTAGGGTGTTTGACAGATTATCTTCTTGGTTTATGTAAATTTGGGATCAGGCCATCTTATCCAGATTTCAGATCAGTCTCTTTGAAGGTGACTATTTTGTGTATGGGTTTACAAGAATTCACAAAACTGATAATACATTTTTTTTGAAACACCAAAATTATTTTTTACTCCAATTTCATATAAACATTCAAACTGTGGCTGTAATTAACACTTTCATGATACTTGATTTGTTCAAACATAGTCTACATTAAATTAATATATAATATCAAAATGCTCCTCTCTTTTTTTCTAGCTAACTAATGACCTGTGAACTTTGAATGGCTTTCCTGAGGAAATGTGACATTATATGGCATATTGTTTTTGTGGCATAAGCTCTTTATTGTTTCTCTGTAAATATTGTTTGGATTATTTGAAGGCTTTGGGAGTTTTGCAGAGCACTACCTTTACACTAAAGTGTTGTTGTGTTGCATTATATAATCTGACATGTTTTTAATATTTCTTATGGCTAAGCCATGATCTGGACTACCTCAGCTGCCCTTTTAAACCATTTTTAAAACTGACATAGAGAGTGATTTTAGTGAGAGGATATACAATGTAATATAATGCCAGTAGGCTGAACAAAAATGCTTAGTAAAGTATTTTGCTTTCCTTTAGTTTTACCAACTGTGGTATGGGTTTTGGAGTAAATTATTTTCTCATTGAGTAGTAAAAAATTCATAGGCACATCATTATTTCCTGTAGTTCTGCTAGTTTTAAAGTCATGTAAGCATACTCTCTCTCAAACCATTATTGTTCCTGATGATGCCTTTAACCACTTACTATAAATTTTTTTATGAAACACATAGATCAGCTTCTCTGTTCACTTGTACTTGCGTCAGCAGCACTTGTCAGCTCTATGATTTGAAGAAGCTTCAAGTTGAAGAAACAATGAGAGTGATGGAAAAATTGGGAAAGGGGCAGAAGAGAAGGCCATAGTGATAAAAATCATTATGGTATATTTATTGACACCTGTCAGGAGTGTCCTGTCTAAATACATCAGGAAATGTCATCAATGATACTGTACAAACAAAACAGATGCGCTTGTTGTTTTGTTAATTTGGGTATGAGGGTCAAGTGACTTGTCATTAAGAGAAATACTTAACTGTGTTTTTGTCTCTCTCCTGCTCATTGAAGATTTAAATGCCAGATGGTATGTTTTGGTGATGGGCTAGAAATATTGAATATGATGGCATGCCATGCAACGCTGTGTCCTAGGGTGGGTGACTGTGTTTGTCAGTTTCTATTTTTGTGTGTGTGACAGACTCAGCAGACACACAGCACTCTCAGACAGTTGAAGCCTGGCGGGAATCTTTGTTCCCTTCCTGTGGCTCTGAGGTTCCCATGGGGATAATGTTTCTGAGACAGTCAAGGCCTTTATATGACCAACTGGATCTTCAAAATATGATGAGCGCTCAGGTTGCCAAGTGCCAAAAAGATCTGATTTTGGACCAGTTCCTCAGTCTAAATGATGAATATGTTGCGCTCATGAGCAGTCTAGGTTTGGTTCTGTATTACTGAGCCTTCCTCATAGGGTAAAGTGACTATAGGGTTGGGTATCATTTGAATTTTAGAGATTCTGATTCTGCTTATCCAATTCTTTTCGATTCCAGTAGGTACAAATTTAGTCAAACATCTTTATCAAACATATTTATTGTGTCTTTTGGCAAAATGTTTTGTTGCAGCTGATTTCCATGAACAAAATCAGCAGCCTAGAAAAAATCAGCAGCCTAACCAACTTATCAGCAATGCTTTTTGCATTTTCTTGCGCTTGAAAACGGTTTGAAATCACATTAAAATGCACACACAGGAATCAGTAAGGCGGAATCAAACATTTTATTTCATTACAAATTTCCGATTCCTGACCTCAAGTATCCAATTCCAGAATTTTCGATTCCTAACCCTAAAAGTTACCCTTTTTAATACTGATCTTTACAAACATTTAGCCCCCAAATAAAACTTAACATATCTGTCTTCCAGACTGTTCAGCTTTTGTCAGTATTTTTGTTATTTATTCTGTTTTTTTCCTTGTCATTAATTGTTTTTTATGTGCTGTATTTCTAGATATTGACATGAAGAAGGACATAGAGGTGCTGATAGCAGAGGAACGTGCTGAGATCATCTCTAAATATAATAAGGTAAATTGTGCCGTTTACTCTCACTTTTTTTTAAATCAGATATTCACTGAAAAAGAATGAATACTGTGATACTTTCTGTAACTTATTCAAGTTTGCCTATTTCCTTTAGTGTACAGTATGAGTTAGTAATAAAAATGTCTGTTCCAGAATTGTGATTAAAGTTAATAAGCGAGTAAATGAATACTTTATTCAGCAAAGATGCATTACATAGATCAATAGTGACAGTAAAGTTATGTATGATGTTACTTAAAATGTTTCAATGTTTTAAGCAGCACAACTGTTTACAACATTTATAAAAATAAGAAATGTTTTTTGAGCAGCAAATCAGCATATTATAATGATTTCTGAAGGATCATGTGACACTGAAGACCGTAGTAATGATGCTGAAAATTCAGCTTACCATCACAAGATTAAATTACATTTAAAAATATGATTATTATTATTATTATTTACAGTATTTTTGATTAAATAAATGCTGCCATCGGTGAGCATCAAACACTTTAAAAATCTTACCAACCACAAACATCTGAACACTTGTGTAATGATTAGATTTTGAAGATGTGTTTTGAAGATGTTTATGCTGAGCATTAGCTTTTATTAGCTGGGGAGATGTATTATTGTACTGTATGTTGCTGTATGAATTTTGAATGTTGTAGATGTTGTTTATTTTGCACTGTGTTGTCTACCTCTAACCTTTGAGGTTGTTCACATGTGCTATGACCTTTGTGGCTGCTGAGTCAAGCCGGTTTTTATTTGTATAGCGATTTTCACAATACACATTCTGGTAAGGAAAACTCCCTTAGGGAAAGAGGGAAAAAATTGTTGGGAGATGTTAAAGGCAGTTTTATGTGCTAGTGCAACAGACAGAAGATTTTTTTGTACCAACAAAGTGTTTGTGGTCTATATGGATGACATGGTGATCAATTTGACCATGGCACATCATGACATTCTCTAACAGACTCATTTGAAATTGGGGGAATACTGAGACTATAATCCCTGGCTGTCTGTCACACATCACTGCTTTCCACTCTTCTCTCCACCATGGGGTTGAGAAGAGGGCAGGAGAGCAGCAGCCGTCCCCCCTTAGGGAATCAATCCACACCAACTGGAAAAGCTTTTAAACGTCAGCTGCACTCAATGGCATTGGTTTTATGACAAGAGTTGGGACACATTTGTTTGCATTTAGTAATTTCACTAGGATGTTTTGCGAGCCACAGAAAAGTGTGTGGAGAGCTGTGTGCTAGAGAGAATATTGCTGCTGTCGTTTTCCACAATTGCATCGACCACTCGGCAACACATTAAAAATGAAAAGTCCCAGCACAGAACTGCCACTTATAACACATAAACAAAATGAAAGCTTCAGCTCGACTATTAGAAATGTTTCCCCTGTATTACAGTAGATGCATCACTGGGGTGGGATGGAGACTCATGGCAAAAAGTGATGAGGCGTAGATTCAGATCACCAATGTACACATTTGTGATAATGTAGATATTCAGTGAAATGACAAGACATTTAATATGAACCCATTGAGCAAAAATGTGTTTTTTTTTTTTTAGTTTATAAAAACTGCAACGTGCCCAAGTGTTTAAAGTAACATTTATTTACTTTCTTACTTACTTATTTTAAAACTGTCAACCACCTAGTCAGTTCAAATAAATGCAGAATTTTATTTGGCTCACATTGTCACACACAGTTAACTGCCTACTTTAATCACAGATTTACTGCTGCCATGATCACTAGGACATTTTATTTCATATTCATAATTAATAAAATGTAATTATATCATAGCATAGCATTCAATGTGTTATTACATTACCATTATTTATATAATTATAAAAATAATATAATCACTCACGGAAGTCTAGAACTGCCTTTAAAGATGCTTAAAAGTGGCCTGGAATTGGAGGAACAGTTGCACCTTTGATAAACTCTACAGAGTCTGTGTACAAATTAGACAAAATAAAGTATTGGCTCATGTGTCTATTTCAGGGTAGAGACGCAGGGGTTCAGATCGATCCTTGGGAGGATGCAGACTACAGCATATACAGAGTTACGGATCGCTTTGGATTTCTCCAGTAAGTCCTGGGTAAAACCCAGCATTCAGTTTCCATATTGTCAAGTGAAACATGCATTTACTCATACTGTATGCTCTTAAATCCCCGTAAAGCTATTTTTATTTTGTCTGAAACAAATTGTCACTCATAATGACTGTGTCTTTTTTCATTCATTGCATTTTTTTTATCAGCAAACATTGTCTGTCAGCATATGTAAACATAAAGCAGCGATTTAAGACTATAATGCTGTTGGAAACAAATTAGTTTTCACTTATAAGGCTATGCAATTATGCAAACTATTTAAACGTTTGGGGTCTGTAATAATATATTTGTATTTCTTTTGAAAGAAATTCATATTTTAATTCAGGAAGGATGCATTCAATTGACAGTGACAGTAAAGACAAAATGTTACAAAATAGTTTATTTAAAAACTATTTTCTTTTGAGTTTTAAAAATCGATAATAAGAAATGAACAGCAAATGATCATATTAGAATGATTTCGGAAGGATCATGTGATGCTGAAGACTGGAGTAATGATACTGAAAATTCAGCATTTCTCTCAAAGGAATAAATTGAATTTGGTAAGCTTGAGATTTTTTTTAAAAACATGTAAAAAAATCAAACAGACCCTAAACTTTTGAACGTTAGTGTACTTTGCGGTTTTAATTCTGTCTGAATCAAACACATCTGACACACAACCTCAGTACTAATTACAGATGGTCTACTCAGGGTCTAAACCTAAACACAGGAATGTTTGTGATTGTATGAAAGTATTAGTTGGTATAGTGTTTTTACCTGTTTGTTTTTCCCACAGTGAAGAAGAATTACCCACACCCAGTACCATTGAAGAGAAGGTAATGTAGACATACACAAATTAAGCATGTAAATATAGTATACACGTGATGTACATTCAAACTGCATGCGAATATACTATTAAAATAGTATTTTGTAGAATGGTGGGAAAGATGATATTCACAGACAGAAACACAAAAGAAAACAAAGGATCACAGACTGAATCAGTAGCAGTGTGGAGACTCTTTTGTAAACAGGCTTATGGTGACCTTCAGACATGAGCGGTTAGTATACAAGAGTGTGTGGCAAACACAGCTGGACTGTCTGGAGGTGTGTTCCCATGTGACATTCACAGCGTGGAGGTGGCAGATGCATTTTCCAGCTGACATTTGTGCAGTCGTGTTGTGGCACATAAAGGTTAAACACTAAGGGTGGAAAGAGTGAAAGCTGTCCTCAGAACAGATGTTAATAGCAGCAGGGTGATCTGAATTCCTGTCCTGCATCTAATCCCGAAGTACTTGTACATATGAGGAAAGAAATATTACTTACAGGAGGGTTGTTTGTGTCATGTAGCAGATATTTATATTCATACCTGTCTGTTAATGGACCTAAGGATTATAAGCATGTGATATCCACCATATACCACTGATGACATATTCTTTCAGCCTTTTTTTCTTTTCTTTTTTTTTGTATTTTAAGATAAAAAAAAACATTTTAATCATCATTATCTATTATTATTAATTATGATGATGATGGTTGATGTTATTTAAAAAAAATAATTTAAACATTTAAACAGAAATTAAACATTTATATATAATGCAAATCATTTTTCATCAGATCTCATTGTTTTCCCCTGTGCAGCAAAAACAGGTGGAGATTGAGAGGGTGCAGAAATGGCTGAAGATGCTGAAGAACTGGAACAAGTACAGGAACAGTGACCGGGTGAGCTTCACATATAGAGGTTGCAATCATTCATCTGAAAATAATGATATATTATCAGTGTTGGGGAAGCTACTCTGAAACTGTAGTTTGACAAGCTACAAGCTACTCGTAAGTTAAAGTAGTTAAACTACAGTCAAGCTACCCTTTTGGAAAAGTAGTTAGCTACACTACAAGTTACTATCAAAAAGTAGCTAGCTACATTGAAACTACTTTAGATTTTTTTGAACAACGTATATTATAAATAACTGAATAAGTGTCTGAGGAATGTTTTAAGTAAAATATTTAGTGTTTAAAACAATGCAATACAATTATGATTTCAAAGAGTATTGTTTTATTACACACAACACTCAAATATCGTCTTGCTCCATCATGGATAATATGGGTGTGTCAACCCACTTCTGTACGTCAGTGAACCGTTAGCCGCAAGATGCGTGATTAAACAACAGGTGGCGGTAATGGCAAAAAAATTGTTTGTAATCTAACAAGAAGAAGAATATCCTTGCATCGCGCTGATTCGCGCAGGCTCGACAACAAAACGCAATGTAGCTTTTGCTCGCGCTACACCGCTACTTGCTGCAAAAAGTAGTTAGCTACTGGAAAAGCTACACTGTTTAAAAAGCAACTGAGCTACTGCCAAGCTACTGAAAAATGTAGTTAAGTTAGTAGCGTCGCTACTTGTAGTTAACTACTCCCCAACACTGTATATTATTTATACTGTACAAATCCCCTAACCCTAAACCTACCTGTCACAGAAAACGTTCTGCATTTATACATTTTCTAAAAACATCACTTTGATTTATAAGACCAAAAATGTCCCTACGAGGACAAGGATTTTGTATATTGCTATCTCTGTGCAGACAATTTGTCCCCATAACATAGAGTATACCTAAACCACACACACACACACACACACACACGTCTGGTTCACTATCTTTGTGGGGACTCTCCATAGACTTAATGGTTTTTATACAGTACAAACTGTATGTTCTGTCCCCTTACACTAACCCTACCCCTAAACCTACCCATCACAGAAAACTTTCTGCATTTTTACATTTTCAAAAAAATACAATTTAGTATGTTTATTTACCCATTCCCCTCATGGGGACCGCTGGCTGGTCCCCACAATGGAGGTGATCTCAGGTTTTATCCTTGTGGGGACATTTGGTTCCCACAATATAATATAAATCAAACGCACACACACACTGACACACTTGCACTTACTCTGGGTGTCTTTGTGCAGATGATTAAGCGGGTGTATAAAGGCATCCCACTACAGCTGAGAGGGCAGGCTTGGGCCCTGCTACTGGATGTCGAGCAAGTAAAGAGCGACAATGCAGGAAAATATGAGGTAAGGGAAAAACATCCATGCATACACATTCCCACGCAATAGCTCCTATGGACACTATGTAGCCGCGAGCCTCTGCTGGCCTAAAGCCGGGTGTTTGGTGAGAGTGGGATTACTGGAGTGGTGTTGTGGTAGAGCTATTTCAAAGGGATTAGAGTGTGATCTGAAAACAGACAGATGGCTGATATATGGCATGGAAAGAGATAGGAGGGAACAAAACACAAGCTAAACAAACCTTCAGAGCTGCTGAGATTTTACAACTAGCAGGAAGTATTTGTAGCCTCCACCATGTCACTGAACATGGTACCCCTGGTGTTTTTTTTTACACAAGTAGCTTTGTAAATGCATTACACAGCTGTCCTGAATACTTGATTCTGATTGATATTTAGCAGTATTTAAGGGTCAAATATTTTTGTGTAATGACCTCTAAACTGTATACTTGCAAAACGACCAGGAAAAACTGTATTACAGTTTCCACAAAAATATTAAGTAGTTTTCAACATTGATAATAATAAATGTTTCTTGAGTCAACATATACAGTAACAGTGATTTCTGAAGGATCATGTGACACCGAAGACTGAACTAATGGATGCTTTGCCATCACAGAAATAAATTACATTTGAAAATATATAAAAATTACAGTTAACAGAAAACAGTTATTTAAAATTGTAATAATATTTCACAATATTTGTTTTTAACTGTTTTTATCAAATAAATGCAACATTTGAACGGTAGTGTAAAAAATCGTGGCAAAATAAACCCCATTCAATATTATAAAAGATATAATATCACATAATAATTAAACCTAGAGATGTTTGTCCTCTAAGGTCATCTTGTAATGCACGGTAGTATGTTTTTGATAAAGCCGTTTGTTTGATTGACAGAGAATGAAGGAGCAAGCCCAGCTGTACTCTCCCGAAATCAAACAGATTGACCTTGATATCAACAGGACCTTTCGAAACCACATCATGTTTATGGATCGATTTGGTGTAAAGTAAGTAAAACACACATGCATTCAAATGTGCTATGATGAGATAACTTTAATTACTGTAGATGCATCGATGCATTGCAGCTCTGCTTCTTCTGCTCTGTTCTGTTCTCCTCCTACTCGTTCAATAAAAACACTTATCTTATAATGCTGCTCAGTGATGTAACATTAACATACTTACATGCTGCCACTATATGTAATATATGTACACTGACAAATCACCGTAATTTGCAGCTTTGGAGCATTTAAAACACTTGACCTAGAACAGATTTTTCCCACAGGCTTTCAGACTACACTAGTTCACTATGACTCAGCTCTTGAAACTTCACATGACAGTAATGGCTCATAAATGGTTTATCTGAGTGTGCCTGAAGAGATCACGTGCAACCTGTAACAAACTGCCCACTTCCACTTTTATATATTAGTATAGGGAATTTATTGTCTTCCTATGGAATTTTCATACAGTTCTCATATAGGAAACTTTGTACTTGGAGGACTGATTTCAGAATCAACTAACACCCTGTCCCAAATGGCATCTCAGATTATGTGGACTTCACAGAAGTGAAGGCTATGAGACCACAAGTCCAAACCAAGTGTGCCATTTGAAACAGGCCCTAAGATTTGACCATAAAACACAGACACAAGTTTGCTCAAAAGTTTCTTCCATCGGTTTTGAAAGTGCTTTAGTAATGTGCTGTATCAATGATGATGCAGCACACGGTAGTATACACTACCATTCAAAAGTGTGGGGTCAGTAAGATGTAAAAAACAACAACTTTACACATCTTATAGAATTCAATAGTCTTATTCAGCAAGGAGAAGAAACTTTTGAACGTTAGTGTGCATCAAATATTCTGGCAGAGTGGATGTTCATCAACATCTTGCTCTCTATTGGCTGCTTCTGCAGACAACCTCTGGAACTGGTTTCTCGATTTTGAGAGCTTGTTCCCCCAGCAGGCCAGAAATGGGAGTGATGTCACTGAGGATTTAATAGATTGCAGGCTTTAGAGAGCCAAGTGGAAAGTCTTGCTCATCTGAAGGGTGTCATTAATGCTCACACATGATGGGAGGGGCTCCACTGTAATTTGAAGGAACAAATGCATCTTTGTGGGAAAATATGGATGTTGGTTTGTGTGTTGTTGATGTGTGTTTGTATCACCGATGATGTGACGTTCAGTAAAGTCAGCAACACGAGAGTTTGAGCCTGAGAACTCTGTTTTTCTCTTCACAGGCAGCAGTCTTTGTTCCATGTGCTCACTGCATACTCTGTTTACAATACGGTAAGTGTGCAATCACATCCATGGTTAATAAAGAGATGTTACATAATAGCTGACTTTGTCTGTTCTTGTCTGCAGGAAGTGAGTTACTGCCAGGGCATGAGTCAGATTGCTGCCATTCTGTTAATGTTCATGAATGAAGAAGATGCATTCTGGGCTTTGTCACAGCTCTTAACCAATCAGAAACATGGCATGCATGGTGAGCTCTTCTCATTTATTCTGCTTGTGGCTAAGAATTTTAATGTTGATTTAATTGCTGGCATATTATATAAGCTTCATAAGACTTTATGACATAAAGCATACTTCTGTTCAATAATTATTATTTTATTTTTTTGTGTATGTGTGTGAAAGAAGTCTCTTATACTCACCAAGCCTGTATTTAATTAGATTTTTTTATATATATATATTATTGTGAAATGTCATTTACAGTTTGAAAATAACTATTTGAAAAAATATGTATTTTAAATTGATGGCAAAGCTGAATTTTCAGCAGCCAATTAGCAGTCTTTAATGTCACATGAATCTTTAGAAATCATTTTAATATGCTGATTTGCTGCTCAGGTAACATTTCTTATTATCATTATTAATGTTGAAAACAGTTGTGTGTCTTGATGAATAGAAAGTTCAAAAGAACAACTTTTTTTATAGAAATAATTTATAATATTCTACATCTCTTTACTGCCACTTTTGATCAATTTAATAAAGTATTTATTTGTTTCAAAAAGAAAAGTCTTATTGACCCTAAATTAAATGCATAACACTTTAGAATTTAACACAGGGTATTTTTGTTGGTCTTCTGTTGGGAATTTTTTTTCATACTTGCACATTTGCCCATCACAGGATTCTTTGTTCCCGGATTTCCCAAACTTCAGCGTTTCCAAAACCACCATGACCAGATCCTCTCCAAACTTTTACCCAAACTGAAGAAGCATTTGGTAAGATTGCTTTGGCAGACACAATACTGCAGAATGTACTCAGAACCTGTAAGATTAGTTAAGTTAAATAGTTTCTCTATTGCTGAGTTCTCTTCTTTTCTCGTTCCTTTTTTTTCCATTTATATGCACTCGCATCAGGATAAGGAGCAGATGTCCTGTGGGATTTACAGCACTAAATGGTTCCTCCAGTGTTTTATTGACAGGGTATGTGTTTGATCTCAGCAGATGCATTGTAACCTAACTGACAAGTGTGTTATGTATGCAGTGACTAGTAGATAGGTATACATGCTCAATCATATGCTAAGCTTAGTCATCAAAGCCAAGGAAATGATATATCAGCTGTGTGTATATTTAAGTGCCTGATCAGGTCACTGCAGACAATCCTAAAAGTGGTGAGTCATAAGCCAAACGGAGGTGGAGTTTTGGCTTTATTTGAATGCAACTGGTGAGTCAGTGTTCTGATAGAAACCGTGATTATCTTCCACCATCGAGGGACTGAAAAACATATGAAGAGGTGCTGGCAGTGAGACCTGCTCAGCTAAAAACTTCCCCTTGAGGTGATAAGTGAACACTCAGATTTATACAGGCAGAGGTTTTGATTGATATTATAGATGTGGATACAGAAAGGGGAATTGGAATTGAGTGTCATAAGCAAAGCATTCATGGGGTCTGATCTTATAAAATGTGTAAAGGAGTCAAAACAGTGGCATGAACTCCTCTATCACACACACAAAGATCTGCTGCAAGGAAACGCGGTTCCGATGCCTTTACCGAACTGTGATGATAAACAAAGTATTCTATGATGAGAAAAAAACAGGTATGCTTGAGCATTCTGTCCATTTTAGAGTCACATCTTTGACATCACGTACTGTTTTTGGTTTGTTTAGATGTCTTTGGTCCATGTTGTGTTCATATTCCACTTAAACCGCAGCAGAGTTAGTTCGGAAGTGGACTTTTCAGGGGTCTTGATCCACTTGAATAAATGGTAAATAATTAAAACTTAATTTTGGGGTCAGTAGGTTATGAGGACAGAAAAGTACCCACAGTTTAAGAAACATCCTAAAAAGGGCTCTCTGATGGATGGACTCACTTTGGTTACATGAGGAAAACAGTTTAGGTAGAGTGAGTGACCAATGGCCATGTCTTAAG
Organism: Rutilus rutilus; assembly: GCF_951802725.1. Lineage (NCBI taxonomy): Eukaryota > Metazoa > Chordata > Actinopteri > Cypriniformes > Leuciscidae > Rutilus > Rutilus rutilus. The sequence continues at coordinate 34,861,923 of NC_140211.1, forward strand.
TCAAACAAATTGTTATTGGTTGATGTTTGGCACAGTGCACTACTTTCCTAAGCTTCTGACCACCAGTTTCTGACATCCAACTTATTTGAATAACCTTAAATTTGATCAAAAACACCTCATTAGGTTCAGTACAGGCTGGTGATATATGTGACAGTCTCATTTGAAAATAGCTAATAAGTAGCCACAATACAGCATTGTAAAGCATGGGAATGTAGATTGAGGTTGGTGGACTTGGCGAAGAGGAATTAGGTTTCAAGAAAATGAAGGACAGGGGTTGAAAGAAAGTGTTTCTTCCTCTCTTTTTCAGGGCCTCTTGATAGAGGGAGAAGTGTGCAATTAGCAGGCAGACAGGGGTGTTTCAATGTTTACTCTGCACATACACACAATCCTGTGGGTTTGGCTCTGGAGGAAAGAGAGCAGCCACTGTCAGCACTGCAGAATCCTGTCCAGCTCGGTTTCAGAGCTGTGCTTGTGGACTGGCAGGATCCTTGCTGAGGGAGATCAGCTTTAGAGCAACAGAGGCCCCAGTTTAAAACTGTATTTAGATTCTACAGATATATATTGTCCATTATGCTGTGAGGGCCTTTGTATTGAGCTGCCGGTCTTAGTTCATCCAAAAACATGTCACCTTTTCCAGACCCCATTCACTCTGACCTTACGTCTGTGGGATATCTTCATCCTGGAGGGCGAGAAAGTTCTGACAGCCATGGCTTACACCACCCTTCATCTCCACAAAAGTGAGTTCCTCTTTTTACAATACTAAATTAACAACAATTTGCATTCTCCATATCCATTAACAACTTCATAGTGCTATTTACTTCATACCCTAAATAGACCTGATTGTCTTGACTTAAATTAAAACCTCTCAGCACATTATGGAAATGTAATGATTCTTCACTGTTAAATGAAAACCTCACTGTACCTGCTTATGTCCAGAACGTTTGCTTAAGATGTCTCTGGAGGACCTGAGAGAGTTTCTGCAGGAGAAGATAGGAGAGTCAATCTACCTCAATGATGACATTGTCATCGAGCAGCTTAAAGTATCTATGTCTGAACTTCGCAAAATGAAGCTTGACTTCCCACCACCAGGTTCAGCTATTTTATTTATATGATGATATAACTGCATGAATCTGTTCACTTATGTGTTGTCATTTGAATGTCTTTATCATTGTTAACTTAGAAGAGCTCACTGTGAAACATACACCCTTTTTATCCCTCATATACAGAATGTGTAAAATAATATTAGTTTAGTTGACATAATACACAATTTTATAACATATTATAAAGTAATACTGTATATACCATTCAAAAGTTGGGTTTAGCAAGGACACATTCAATTGATCAAAAGTAACTAAATACATGAATAATGTTACAAAATTGTTTTATTTCAAATAAATGCTATTCACTTTTAAACTTTCTATTCTAAAGGAATCCTGAAAAATGTATAATGGAGCACATGCAGCACAATATTTTTAACATTGATAATATTAAGAAACGTTTCTTGAGCACAAAATCAACATATTAGAATGATTTCTGAAAGATCATGTGACACTGCAGACTGGAGTTACGGCTCAGCTCTGCCACCACAGGAATACATTACATTTAACAGCAAAATCTGTATTCAGGATCTGTATTCATTATATTATTCATTATATTTTATGTAGGTCACCTACATTTTTCGTCCACTCTAGTTCATTATTATTTTTGTGTTCACAGCTAAGCCTGATGAGTTTCCAAGGAAACCTCTGGGTCTGGAGCTGCCTGTAGTTCTGACTCCGGACAAAAGGCCCAAACCGAGCCCCTCAGAAGATACGCCCAACAAAGCCCAGCTCATCAAACGGCCACCAGCCTCTCTGCACATCTCTCTACTGCAGGAGTCCATCATGCTAGATGACAGCCCTCCACAGGACAAGAAGCCTTACAAAGATGGAGGCACCGGCAGCATGTCACCCCTCCCGTCACCCGACCCGGTTCTTGTGCACAGCCAGATTCCCCTCACACCTGACGGAATGATAGGAGCCCCTGAGGACGGCGGGGAATGGCCTCCTCCATACGAACCTCCTGTCCCAGAGATTAATAAGACCCAAAACCAACCGAAGCTGTACGATTCTACTCGTCCTCCAAATGTGGCTGAAACATCACCTGGTGAAATGGCTTCACAAACATCTCAAAACTTGGAGCAGGACACTTCAGAGACAGTAGGGGGCAGTGTGGAGAGTGACTTACCCTCGGACAATGTTTCCATGCAGCATTCCAGTGTATCCAGCTCTGAAAATGGAGAGGTGGGAGATGATGAAAGTCAGAATATGGACAAATCTTCAGAGAGACTCTCCATATCGCCCAAAGCATCCTCAACAGCCTGCGAGCAGTCACAGTTATCTGACAAACCAATTCCCACCATCCATTCAGACCCTCTGTTTCAACACCCAACCAGCCAACACTTGCCCAAGTCAGAGACATTTTAAGCCGCCAACTAACTTTTATTCAAGTGCTTTGCCAGTGTTCCCTTGGAAAGCATTATTGATAAAAGCAAGTATTTTAATATTTGACTTTTCAGCAGCTCAAGTTTGTTCAGGTTGAATCTGGACGCATTTGTACAAACATTACAGTTGGCACGTATGACCAAGATAAAGTCTTAAGATAAAGTGAGCCGGCTCACTGTTAAATACACAACTCAGCATATAGTCAATTGTTTTATGAACAACTGCCTCCTGACTTTTCTTCCGGACTCTCTTAGTTGGATATGGTTTGCACAGAACCTTCACTTAAGAACGCCGCCAATGTCTTTGCAATTTCTGTATCCTAATATAATGTAATGGTATTAGCTGTAATGAAAAGACATGTTCTGAACCGCACTGCAAAATTACTGATTTTCAACTATAGTGATTTCTAACATTCAAAATCAACTAGTGGTTAATATGCTATGGCTTGACAGAATATTGTAATTATTTGTTATCACAATCCACTCCAGGTTAAATGACACAGTAGCTTACCCTTTCTGATAAGAAGGTACAGAGTAATATACTTGTAGTGTGTGGTAATTGTAATGGTCATAATCAAATAGGCTCCGTTTGTGATGTGAATTGTTTGTTGATATCAGCTTTATGGTAGTTTTTCAGTCCACAAGCCAAAATTTATAATTCTGACAGGGCAGTATGGCTCAAAAAGATCTGGCACAGTTTCACTGAGACAGCTGCAATTTAACTTGGCAATATTGGCAATATTAAACATGGCCTTTAACAAGATTGAACCATATTTTTCTGGTCACCTCTAATCACAACTTTCTATACATTTGGTATTTGTACATTTTTCATTTGTGTGAACATTTTGTACATTTAGCTTTTTAGAGTATAGTATTTTAACGCTTATAGGATTTTGTATTTGTAAATAACTTTAATGTCAGATTTGCTTTCTGATGGCCTCATCTAGCATAAGCCTACTTAATAATAATAATAATAATAATAATTTGGTCCTGGAAGGCTGTACCCAGGAAGTGCTTCAGGTTTATTTCAACTGGTTTAACAAACTCATGCTTTGAGGTTATGAATTATTTTGCCAGATGATGTTTCTCATCATTATATGACTAAACTAAAATTGTAATCTTAAACTGAGAAAATAGAATGGAAACAATGGAAATAAGTATTCTTAAGTAATTATACAGTCATTAATTATCAAAACAGGTTCTCTAAGCAGCTGTATTGCCTCTCAGAATAACAGTGTAAACCTATTGTAAGTCTGAAATGAGCAATGTATTGTTATTATTATGCCACTGTATTAAGACATTGATGGTTTTAAATTATATTACAGTGTGGACTCTGTCAGATGCCTCTCTGTAAATGTCATGCTTATCAGTTTTTTTCCAAATTCAAAATATGTTTTCAGTACATTATTTGAGTTATGGATAGTGCACATTCTTTTTAAGGAGTTTTGAGAACTCCAACCAAAAGGCTTTGGTTTTATTCAGTCTGTATATAGTAAACATATATTTAATTTGTTATTCTATGTTTGAATTAGATTTGCAGAAATAGAACTTTTCTAATCTGGTGTGGGTTCAGATTTTTTTTTTTTTAAACACACAATACGCCACTGCCTGCTCCGTATTACCACAAGAGGGCTCTGTAAACGAACTGTTTGTTTACAATGTATCCTCACTGATTCCTCATTCGCACTTCATCCCACGTTTTAGTTACTTGTCATATTTTCAGCAAAAGATCAATAGCATTATTTTTTATCATTCAAATATCATTATTTCTTTCTTTAACGCATAGAAAGTGTTCTGGTGAACTACATTGTAGTCGCAGCAATGTTTTAGATTTCCATCTCGGAGAACACGTCAGAGATTGATACCGCAGTGAGATATTTGCTAGCATCATCAGACTACCTGTAATATGAGTATCTTTCATGTCTGTTTCCTGCTCTCGGAGGACACTGACAGCATGTGGTGACACAGGTTTGTGTGATGGATGCCACGCCTTGGCAGATTGTGAGTGCCATACATCATAATTGAGCCTCAATGAGAGAGAGAGAAGGGCTGACAGAAGTAGAGCAGAAGCGAGAAAGATGACACCATCACTCATCTTCATAATTGAGCAGGTATTGATGCGCTCATCTGTTCTTAGTTTTGCAATGCAACACTTTACCCTACAAAGGTTATCGGACTGCACTCATAGCCTACTCTTTAGCCTTTAACTATGTTTGATCTGAAGAAGAAAAAAGATCAAATTTAAAGATAAATAAAGATATAAAGCAGCTGGGCTGGAAATCTTGTCAGTTCATATTCAGCTTTGATCTGATTTGTATCAGCTCCTGTGAACTGAGACAGAATCAACTCTCAGGGTTGCTGAACATTAGCACTTGCACCTCTCTTTCTCCTCCTGCTTTATGCCTGAGGTTATACGTCTAAAGACAGTTTATCATGTGCCCTGGTGTTTCAGCATCCAAAACAAGGATGACAGAAATCAGCTTTCAAAGGTTATGTGCCTAAAGTAATAATCTCCAAAGGAAGCACCTTTAATCCTGACATACTAAGGGTATTTCTAAAGGATGCTTTATTCAGACCAAGCTGTTAGCCAGCCCTCCTCCATGAGCCTTAAATAATAGACTCTTCTGGTAGAGTTTTAGCAATGGTTCAAAACAGAAACTGCTGTAAATATCATCACATGCCCACATACTACCTAAACTGATTTTAACATATATAAAGAGATATCCATTTGGACAAATTAAGATGAACAATACAATGAACAATTCACTTGTTATTAGGATATTTCTTCATATTAGCTCTATATTTAAAAAAAATATATTATAATAATGGTATTCTAATGATGTAATTATGCTTCTCATCATGGATACAGTCCATGTTTTTTGGATAACAGGTGGATGTTATCCAAAAAAATATCAAATATGTTTTGTTCAAAAACTTTAAACACCACATCTATAATTAAAACATACTTAAATAAATTGTCCACACTGTTATGCAGGGATTTAATAATAGTTTAGTAATATAAAAAAAATATGTTTGATTTAATTAGAAAATGATTATGTTAAGTGTGTCCCTTAAAAACATTCTAATCTAAATTAAAAGTGACCTTTAAGCTTTATATTTAATTACACTTATATTGTAAAAAAAAAATAGATAGATATATATAGGCTATATATGTAGCCTATTATATATTAAGGTATCACATCAGGGGACATTTTGTCACTTAATAAATTAAATAAGTAATATATCAAAAGTTTAAATTAGAGGACTATTAGGCTAGAATTACCTAGAGTGGGTATTGTCAGTCAATATTTTGAAAATGTTTCAATAATAATAATTAAAATAATTGCCTAATATGATAATAATGCCATTTAGTTGTATGATTTTTGACAATTAACTTCCCTTTAATGAACTTAAACTTTTTCATAACCCCAAACACTAAATGGTAGAAATGGCTCATCATTACTGAGCAGGAGTCTCAGTCTAAAGAAAGGCTATACTTTACTCGGCCTCTGCATCAGGCTATAGCCTACTTTTCAGAACAATATATACATGAAGATACAACATTACCAAATAAGTAGGCTACCTTGCTTAACATAGTCCAGTTAATGTCTTTTTAAGAGTCGTAAACGTCAGTGTGTGAATGGGATGAAGGTGGATTCAACAATGCAGGGATAATTCTCGAGGCTTTCAGGGAACGCGCGCTGTGAAGGCTTGCTCATGAAGGTAACAGCTCCCTCTATCATCAGAACAGACCTCTGTTGAAAACCAGGATGCAACTATGGGATGCGGTCGGACAAGTGCGCTGATGCTGGGGGAATATTTCAGTTTTCTTTAATAGCAGAGAACACCAAAACAAAAAGGACTCAAAACAAGGATTTAGATGGCACCAGACGAAGATGTTTGCAGTCGATTTTTAAAGACTGTAAAACAGACCGCGAAAACAAAAGCGTGCTCGTGAATACCAGCGCGAGAAGAGGCACCGAGACAAACCCAGAAAACAGCGATGCTTTATCAACGCAAGCAGAGCTTTATTTGTTTTCATCGCTCTTTTTACAATAAACACGAGAATAATCCGAGAAATAACTTAACACTTCCACTGTCTGCTCATCACATAACGCGCCTGGAGTAATGATTCGTGCTGAACTATAATGACAATAACAGACTTTACGATGAAAACCTCCGTGTGAGACATATCGAAAAGGAAATAAGTGTGTACAGTAAGTTTGTTCTGGTTGGACTCAAGTGAGCAGTCAAGACAGACACAGGACAGTGCAACATCAGCCAACACACACACATGTCCTGTGTTGACACCGGTTAGACATGCCAATTTTATTGAGAAAAACACGTCTGCGGTAAGTATTATTTATCAAAGCAATAATAACTGACTGTACACATAACCGTGTAAATGTAATTTATAACGAATACCCTTTAGTACAGCAGATGCGGATGTGGCGGGGAAGTTTTGAATGTCATTGTTATATAAACATATTCATCAAGTATAAAGGAAACATTCTTTAGATGTTCATTTGCAAGTCTAAATCTGTTCCAGTCTGCAAACTATTATCAGTATTGTCACTGTGAGTGTGAAGCTGATCATTTCAACATCTTTTGAAATTCTAGCTGTACAAGATCAACACTGAAGGGCACCAGTCTGAATTTTCCACTGAGTGGGTGATGTTACTGTAATGAGGATGCGCTTTCCTCTGAAGAAGATCCGCAAGCAGTTTAAACTCCTTCTGCTGCTCGTTTTGCTTATGTTTGCCATTGGGTTCACGTATCTTCACATCAACCAAGGCAAAGCCATCAAACTCCACTTCAACTATGGGAAAGGTCAGTATGGATGATGAACGTGATTTCACCAAGTAGCCTACAACATCTTTGTTGATCCTGGAACAACATTCCAATCAACCAATCAGATTTGAGGGACAAGTTTATAGTTTGTCACTAGGCTTACAACCAGTGTTTGGTGCTTCTACATCAGTGTTATTCACCTATATCATTTATTTCCCTATGATTTTATGGGTAACTTATGGGTTAGGGTTAAGACTACATTTTGAATGTTGTTCCAGGATCAACAAAATATGTAAACTATATTATATTTTACTTGGAAAAATCATGGTGACCGGATGACACTATAGCCTTGAACATTCATATTTCTTATCAGCGAACAGTCAGGCCCATTGAAGCTTTAATGAACATAGATCCCAAATAACCATGTGAAGCTGACTGTGAAAAATGGACTATTCATAATTATCAATTTAATGTTTCTATTGGGTTTCAGGAGGTTAATGAGAAAGGCAGTACATTAAAATAGAGCTGTCCATTTCTTAAGCCATTGTATGATCTAAATGAGGATTTTTCCTTCAGGTTAAAGTTGAATTATCTCGTATTTCTGCCCAGCGAACTGCTGATTATTCTCAAACTAATTTGTACTCTTGGTTGTACAACCATTAGTGTCATTTATCTCTTTTAATTCCTTTTATAACTGTTTTAATTTCCCTTGCTTTTATTTTGTGCTTATTTTCTATGCAGAGCACTTTGAATTGCCATAGTGTGATATTTTAATTCCTTTCTATGTAAAGCACTTTGAATAACTGTTTTAATTTTCCTTGCTTTTATTTTGGGATTATTTGTATTCCTTTCTATGTAAAGCACTTTGAATTGCCACAGTATATGAAATGTGCTATATAAATAAACTTGCCTTGCCTTGCCTAGTACTACAGATAAGACTTGAAGCGGCTCTGTGCAAAGATGATTTTCCTTTATGCTTTTTAAAGAGAAATTAAGTCTAACCCACAGGCACAATTTGATGAATGTCCTGAAAGGTACCAATTCACTGACAAGAGTTTCCCTTCCTTTAGTTACTGTCAGGAATAATCACTTACCACACAATTCTAACAGCAACACCTTTTACACATTTTTCTTTTATACTTGGTGTTGTATGCGAATGCATAAGAGAGGTCGGCGTAAAATGCTTTTTACATATCAATACTTTTATTCACATAGTAGATATGCATACATGTAGCATAAAATGTATGATATATAGTTAGAAATCATGAATTCCAGTGCTTAGACATTTTTATTCAGCTCACAGGATGTGGGTTTTGTTTCTGCTTACCATATAAATAACATTGCATTAACTTAAAAAAAAAACACATTTAAAATATACAAAGACGTTTTAGCAAGAGTAGTCTGATGTAAATATTGATGTCCATGCATAATGCAGAGTTCGGATGTTGTTAAATAGGTTGACCTGGAAAACTTAGGATATACAATAACCAGCACATTCACTAATCAATATATCAAAAGCTTAGTTTGAGATTCTGCATTGGTTTCCTACATTAAAACACTAACACATTAAAACACTTTTTTTTTTTTTCATACCACACCCACATCCTCATATCTGCTCTGAGAAAATTTTGAAAACAATTTCTAATTTAGCATTCTAAAAAACTAAATTGGATTTTTTTTTTTAATCACAGTCTCTCATTAACGTTTACCTTGAAGCCATATGTCCTTTGTTATTAGAGGTGAAGTAATTGTTGCGGATTAGTTGATAAACCATGACTATTTGAGAGAGGAATACATTTGTATATTTCTAATTATAGCATAAAGGCTCTAGGCTTTTTTTTCCCCCTTGGTTTTCCACTGATTGAGATTTAAAAATGGAAGCTAGTTGCTGTGAATTCTGTGGCTGAAGTTGACAGGCAGAGAAATTAGAGGTACAGACTCTTTTAACCCATAGGTTAATGAAATTTGTGTTAAGCTTCTCTCAACACACAAGGTAATGCTTATGCAAATGGGTGTTTTGGACAGATGCCACAGTTATCTCAAGTGAGACGTTCATATAGGTGGGAAGTAAGAGCGCTAATCTCTAAAGTCACTTCACCCGTTAGTCATTAGTCAGAGGGGAGGTAAACGTCTTGGAGGGCATGTTGATCTCTGTGGACAAAGGTCTTTTGGAGACACACTTGTTGCACAATTGCATTTATACTGTGCATCTTGAATGCTAGTCTTTTCATCAGCGGGAGAGATCCTGCATTTGTGTTTAGGTGACTGAACAGTCCGTTGTCTGTTGACTTGGCTCGGGGCAAGGACACATGGAGCAGGTGGTGGTCCACTCAGCACAAGACAGGAAGAGCATAAAACATGCAGATTTTGATGAGCATACTGCCAGTCGGAGAATTCAGGCAGAAGCACATTTTGAAATATGAAGTCTTATTCAAAATGACTACTTAGAAGAGACACTGGAACATTTTTTTCTTAGTTATTCTTAGCTCAGTGAGGTAGCCTATCATATGTTTACATATGTACATGCACTTTTTATGTGCTAAATATTTCTATAACAATTTTTATGAACAACTCGGTTTAAAAAAACAAACAAAAAATATGTTTGTCCAATCATCTTAAAGCACAAGCTACAGGTTTACCCAGTATAATTTATGATCATTGAAAAGTACTTTTCTGTGGCACTTGACACATTCTACAAATAAGGAATGTAATTTATTTTATTCATGAATTTCAGTTGAAACAAAATTAAACCCAAGTAAAACGAAGTGAAGTTCTTCAACCCTGGTCCATAAAAGAGAATTTATGAAATATGATGGACTATAAACTGTAAAATTTTGTAGATGTATTTTCCACATGCTGTTCGTTACCTCAATTAAAATTCAGGAACTGAATCAGAATTTAAAAAGCATTCTCAATTCAGTTCTGAATGGTGTACAACCATGCTTATGACTGGCTGATTACCATTGCGCAGAGTACAGTACATCCATGATCATCCACAAGCACTGCCATTGTGTTTCTCTGCTTGGTGCTTGAATGTCCATGCAACCAGAAATGCTTTGGGATTATCAGTGTTCCTCGTCTGGGCAGCTTCAAGTATCACCACATAGATCACTTCATAGATCTGTCTGCGGCTTCTTTCTTTGTTTACCACCCACTCGGTTAATTGGGAGGCAGTCGGCTGACATCCAAGGAGCCGTTCATGTGTCACCTACACCTGCTATGAAATTTGGACTGAGACTGACTGGTCATATACGCTCAGGTGTGAAGCCACTGGGCTGCACTCAAGATTGAATAAGCCCATCTGTGCCAGGCTCATTTCCTTCTTCAGCAGGATATCACAGATATTAATGTATGAAATGAAACCACGAATGCTCAAAGTGTACACCTTTCCAAAGCATACAGTAATATGATAACTGTGGTCACAGATGAAGCTCTTATTGGACTTGCATCACTACTCTAATGTGTTACCTAGTCACTCTTCAAGAACTACTTGTGACCTGGACCATTATTGTAAACTGAAAAAAAGTTTTTCACTTTAAAATAATGGCCAAGATCACTAGTAGTTCCTGCAGGTATATTCAGAGTAAAAAAAAAAGAAGATGATTGATTACGTCTCAGACACACGATAATGTTGTGATTAGTGATTCATTTATAATTCTTTATAATTTGTCATAGTTAATAGTTATTAATGAGGCTAATCTCATTCAGTAATTATTGATTACAAATAAGGAACTATCTTAGTCCTATGTGATGAGGTTCAGAGTTTGGAAGGAAGAAGACAGGGTCGGCGTGACTGGGACTCGTACGTTTTATTGTGAAAACTCAAAAACAATAAAAACAAAAGGCGCGCAGACAGTGCATTCACCGTAGCCTCGCTACAGCACAAAACAATCTCACATTAAATACTCTTTCCACTTGATCAGCTCAGACTCATTCCACTAAGTTGTCGGCCACTCTTTCCACTTGATGATGGCGTACCAGTCCTCTCTCTCTCTCTCTCTCTCTCTCTCTCTCTCGCCACATCCTAAATTTTATATTACTTACTGATTAGATAAGCGTGTTTCCATATTAGTTAATAGTAGTCGCTAAAGTATAAATGTAGTACTACTCATTACTTCCTGCATTACTTATTAATGACGGACCATTATTCTAAAGTGTTACCCAGCATGTTTCGTACACCCAAACATTATGTATTACATATAAAAGATGCTGGCTACTCAAACTCTCATTGGTATTCCTGGATGCAGCAGTGGCTCTGGCTCTTGGGCTGAAGATGTGCTCTGCATGGCCTGAGTCCAATTGTAGAGGAGCCATTATCATTCCTTATTCATGGCTCTTTTATTTAGGGACAGCCAACTATATGGGCGGATGCAGGTTGCATGTACATTTTTAACAAATATTATTTTACTGTGAGAAGTTTGCACATTGCTTTACACAGTTTGGATCCTATTTCAAAATAATGTATTTTGCAGCCTTTGTCTTATTAGTAATCTTTGCCAATATTGATAATGTGTTTACCTTTCAAAAACTCATGTTAAACTCATGAGCAAAAGTCAGATTGGCAGTTGTTAATGTACTGAGTATAAATAATCTTTTATACAGGCAGTTTTGCAGTACGAAGGAAAGGAAAATCTTTATCCATCTGCTAGGCTAACAGTACAGGTGCAAGTTCAGTTGATTCTTTCACAATATTACTGTTTATACAGTATTTCTGGTGATTTATTTAGCAGTGACACCCCTCTGCTGTGTGTTGCAATGGATCTGCTTTGGCTTTGTATGAAGCTATCTTTAGGTTTCGGACACCATTACAAATGGATGTCCCCTCAAATAGTGCTCTATTTAAGGGTATGGAAGCAATTTCAGACAGCCTTGGAATTTGCAATCCATGTTTTCACTGACATATGGTATGGAGCGGTATTTCGTCTCTTTTGAAAGAGTACATAATCTCCGGACCAAAACACAGGTGAAGAGAAACAAGCGATAGAAGCATTGCTTATGCACAATGGATGCTTGGACATATCTAGCAGCAGAAGATCTTGTGTTGTTAAAAAGCAGTTCCAGACACAGAGTCTTTAGACGCTGCTTGGTTTTTCCTCACTAATTTCCATACTGTACTTCTTTGTTGAACTGTTGTAGGCTATATATTCACTCCTTAAGTAGATTTTGAAACTATGAAACATACATCAATTACTAATCAATACTCAAATTTAAAATATTCAATATATTCAGACATTTCTCTGTCTTTGTCATATGGAGGCACATCATCCATGCATGTTTTGAGAACAGCTGTATATCTGGTCTTCATAGAGCTTGGCTGCGTTCCAGTCCAAAATTGTCACGCCCTTCACTCGCTAACTTCCCTCCGTCTCGTTCACTCGGATCTACGTCATTGCTTACGATGCACGAGTGCCCACTACTGGCGGAAACTGCAATGGGCTGAATTGGAACGTCCTTGATCACTTGGAATCAGCTAAAGAGTTGACTTATTATTAAAGAAAATGTCCCTTTAAGAATTTGTTTAATGCAGCATCCAAATGTATATAGGTGTGTGTGGGTTGTTTTAAATAAAATAAAAATATATATAGGCTAATTAATATAGAGTTGTTTGTTGTGGTGGTGATTAGACGAGATTTGTGGTGACGTCACAATCGTACTGCATTGTGGGACATATAGGTGCCTGAAGTGTACATATGAAGTAGACTCGCTCCCTCTGTCAAAATCGAGGGAACGAGGGTATGTCCATATAAACTTCCCTCGTCCACTTCACGAAGTGGAACGCACTTCAAAATGGCGGCGGGGATTCCCCCGAGGGGAAGTGCTTAGGGAAGTTCGCAAGTGCGTGTCTAAAAGTGGACTGGAACGCAGCACTTGTCTGCTAGCCTGCTGTCACATTTCTGTTTGTTTGGACTTCCTCTGTGCTCATTGTTCAGTTTCTAGCCACTCCTCCTTCATTAGTTCATTTGGTTCAGCTGTATCTTGTTAGTTACAGTGAGGAAAATAAGTATTTGAACTATTTTGCATGTTCTCCCACTTAGAAATCATGGAGGGGTCTGAAATTGTCATCGTAGGTGCATGTCCACTGTGAGAGACATAATCTAAAAAAAAAAATCCAGAAATCACAATGTATGATTTTTTAACTATTTATTTATATGATACAGCTGCAAATAAGTATTTGAACACCTGAGAAAATCAATGTTAATATTTGGTACAGTAGCCTTTGTTTGCAATTACAGAGGTCAAACGTTTCCTGTAGTTTTTCACCAGGTTTGCACACACTGCAGGAGGGATTTTGGCCCACTCCTCCACACAGAAACACGGAGTTTGAGCTCCCTCCAAAGATACTCTATTGGGTTTAGGTCTGGAGACTGGCTAGGCCACGCCAGAACCTTGATATGCTTCTTACAGAGCCACTCCTTGGTTATCCTGGCTGTGTGCTTCGGGTCATTGTCATGTTGGAAGACCCAGCCTCGACCAATCTTCAATGCTCTAACTGAGGGAAGGAGGTTGTTCCCCAAAATCTCGCAATACATGGCCCCGGTCATCCTCTCCTTAATACAGTGCAGTCGCCCTGTCCCATGTGCAGAAAAACACCCCCAAAGCATGATGCTACCACCCCCATGCTTCACAGTAGGGATGGTGTTTTTGGGATGGTACTCATCATTCTTCTTCCTCCAAACACGTTTAGTGGAATTATGACCAAAAAGTTCTATTTTGGTCTCATCTGACCACATGACTTTCTCCCATGACTCCTCTGGATCATCCAAATGGTCATTGGCAAACTTAAGATGGGCCTTGACATGTGCTGGTTTAAGCAGGGGAACCTTCCGTGCCATGCATGATTTCAAACCATGACGTCTTAGTGTATTACCAACAGTAACCTTGGAAACGGTGGTCCCAGCTCCCGTGTAGTTCTGGGCTGATTTCTCACCTTTCTTAGGATCATTGAGACCCCACGAGGTGAGATCTTGCATGGAGCCCCAGTCCGAGGGAGATTGACAGTCATGTTTAGCTTCTTCCATTTTCTAATGATTGCTCCAACAGTGGACCTTTTTTCACCAAGCTGCTTGGCAATTTCCCCGTAGCCCTTTCAAGCCTTGTGGAGGTGTACAATTTTGTCTCTAGTGTCTTTGGACAGCTCTTTGGTCTTGGCCATGTTAGTAGTTGGATTCTTACTGATTGTATGGGGTGGACAGGTGTCTTTATGCAGCTAACGACCTCAAACAGGTGCATCTAATTTAGGATAATAAATGGAGTGGAGGTGGACATTTTAAAGGCAGACTAACAGGTCTTTGAGGGTCAGAATTCTAGCTGATAGACAGGTGTTCAAATACTTATTTGCAGCTGTATCATACAAATAAATAGTTAAAAAAATCATATATTGTGATGTCTGGATTTTAGTTTTTTTTGATTATGTCTCTCACAGTGGACATGCACCTACGATGACAATTTCAGACCCCTCCATGATTTCCAAGTGGGAGAACTTGCCAAATAGCAGGGTGTTCAAATACTTATTTTCCTCACTGTATATGGTTACTGTCATTGAGTTAATTTGCCCCAGCTGTGTCTCGTTTCCCTGATCTGTTCTCTCTGTATTTAAGCCCTCTGTTTCTCACTGTTGGTTGTCTTGCATTATATATTGTTATCAGTGATTTGTGGTTGTTTGTTTTCTGGTCTAAGTTTTGAATTAAAAATATCCTATTGTATCTCCTTTGCTGTGCGCTTGATCTTAGCCACCTCACCTGTGACACCAGCTAGCTGACAATGGATAGAGATCTAGATGCTAAAGATTCATGTGTGGGTGGATGGAGGCACCCTCTGTAATGGATGTGTTCAACCTGCTACTTTGATGAAAGCAAGAGTTTGCATTGTTGTAAGAGTGTTGTGGCAAATTGGTGCAGGTGTATTTTTACTCAATGCTGTTGAATCTGTTGGACTTTCAATGTTAACACAATTGTTCAATTTAACATTTTAAACAAATAGTTCTGTCTTTGAAGGATATGATTTAATTAATTTTAATGCTAGCATTTTAAACAAATGTGGGGAAGAGGGTTATATAGAGTATAAGTCAGAGCTTGTATTTTCACTTGCCGGTAAATAGATGCTTTCAAACAGAAGTTTGACTGCAGAGGTAACCATAGCAACAATAAGCATGAGAGTTTTTTATTTTATTTATTTCATTCAATATTAGGTGCACATCAATACTATATACTGGCTTAATATACATGCATTGTCATTATTTGTCACTTTATTCTAGATTTATTTCATGATGTAATCCTTTTTTGTTTTGATAAAAAAGCTGGAATCTGTACTGAAACAAATTTAGCATGCGATTAACATTGACAGGTTCCACCTTAAAAACATTCTTACAAAAAAGTCACTGCATAATTTGCATGCTTTCTTGTTTCACAATGAACACAATGCTTGCTTGTTTCATTTAAATATAATTCTGTGAAATGTCTTGAGAGTGCCATGGAAAATGCAAATTCCTACAGTAATATAAAGTTCAGATTCTGTTGCCGTTTTGCAAATATTACATGTTTAAAGCCTTTATTCTCAAATGAATTTGCTTTAGCTGTTAACACCCCTGTCTCCGATAGCCTCTTAAAAGAAGTTGTTACATTATCACATCTATTTTAATTAACTGAAGTACAGAGTATTTTGCATCTAGCATATTTAATTGGTCCCACAGAATCAATTTAGTTCAGGTAATGTTCACAGGTCTTTCTTTAATGTTCTATCTGTTCTTACGGACCTGCTGCCCTTCTTATCTATGTGAGTATTTGGGTATAAGAGAGTGAAGTTCTGTTTATTCTGGTTACCTTTTACTCCTTTATTTTCTTATGGCCTAATGACAGAAATCACTGGCTGCATGTGTGACTGATTTAAATGATACATCTTGTTTTTGTATCAAAGCCTACAGCACTGAAATGACTCTTGTGGCTTTTTAGCTGTACTGTTGCTCCCAATGACTGTTACAAATCAGCAGACGAGGGACCGGGCAGTCTGTTTTCTCTGTAGGAGATCTGTCCCTTCATCCCTTTCATTTAATCTCCCTCTTTTCTCTCAATGTGAAATGTACTATCTCTCTCATTTGCCCAAACAAAGGAATCTAACATATGCATGTATTCATTTATAAATATTAATGTTCCTGGCGCTGTCTCCATTCTTCCAGAGCTCGGAGGCTCAGCTAAAGGACTTTACTCAAGAAAGACACACTTTTAAACCTCCACACAGGATTATTTGTGATGAACTGGGTGAATGTTTTGTTATCCCCACACTTCATATGACTGGCCTGAATTCATAAATGTCACAAAATATCATGGTTTTTATTCTGAGCTAATGATATTTTGGATCCCCTAACCCTAACCCTAACCCTAAACCTAAACATAACACTCCACCGAAAACTTTCTGCGTTTTTACATTTTAGTATCTTATTAAATTCTTATTAAATAAAAATATCCTATAAAATCTTATTTTACTATATTATTTTGTAATAATTGCAACAGGGGACAAATGAAGCTTACTTGACAACAACAGTTTCATTTAAATATTTTAACAAATAGAAAATAGCCTTAAATAATGTATAATTACCATCAGTCCAGCACACATCAAGCTTTTTTGTACTTTTTACAAACGATAAGCGTGTTCAACATGGACGCACAAACGATTGCTGTAACCAACAATACCTGCTTGTAAAACCGAATTAACATACAATATCTCTAAGGCAAAATTCTTAAATATTGAGAATGCAACAGAGCGTATTATATTTTCTCCATATTTAACATATCCTGTTTTCGGTCGAAGTCCACAGTAATCGATTGTCGAGTTCACGCGCGTGATCATAGGTACTAAACCTATGCGCGTGAACTCGACAATCGATTACTGTGGACTTCGACCGAAAACAGGATGTAAATACAGGTATGTGCGCTGGCTGAATAAACATCATTTTTTATATATTTCTTTCACATCTACTGCAGTCAGATTCACCCGCGTTCACTCAGAAGGAATCACTCACATGACCTGTGCACTTGTAATGACACATCAAGGATGTTAAGAGGCTAAAAGCAGGTTTAAAACTTGCCCCATTGAAGTCAACAGGGTGCAAATTTTAAAACGAGGATAACACGGTGTAGGCAACACCGATTTTTGTCGTTGTTCTCTGTACTGACAGCACTCCAAATGTACAAAAAAATGAGCTCAATGTTAAAATTGACCGGAGTTCTCCTTTAATATTGTAGTATAGTGTGTTAAAAAACACATCATGCCACATGTTAATTTGTGTGTTAGTGGCCAATCTCTCTGTTGGTCATTAGTCTCAATGGGACAGCCTGGTGGAATGCAATTCCCTCAGATGTTGTAGCGGCAGCTGGCACACAGATGTTAGTGTCGCCGTCAGGCTCTGCGGGTAAAGGGCAGAGAAAGGCTATAGGCACACCTGCCTTATGTGTGTGTGTGTGTGTGTACCTTTCTTGAAAGTGCAGGTGCATTGCAATATGAATGAATGCATTACATAAATTATTTTGTTATCTGAAAGTCAGCATGAAATGGAAGTTTCTTCCCTGTTGTGATGTACAGTATATTCGAGTGAAACAGCTTCTCGAACAATAACAAATGTAGGGTGGGGCTTGATTTTGTCCATCTGGAATTGATTGGATCATTGAATTATTGTGGTTTGCTATTGCTATGACATCATGTGAGTGACAGGTTGTCCTTTTGAGTTGTCAATTTTTTATTTCATGGTGACTTTAACATGAGTCAATCAAGGGAAGCTTGTTACACATTGACTAATTGCTCATAAGGTGGCTGCGCTCTGTTGAATTTAGAGGCTAATGATAGTTTCCCCCTTAACCGTAATTATATCCCGAAATCACTCCTTTAGCACTGCTTTTTGTATGAAAATAAATATGTTACTGAAATGCCACTTATTATTTTAAGTACATTTGACACTTCATTTGAATAAACCATATCAGCCTTTAATCTCTGTTCTTATCAATTGTCTCACGCCTCAAACACACAAGGAATCATTAAATCATACCTAGCACCCTGCTGCACTAAGCTAGATTGATCTTTTTATAGAGTCTGTATTGTTAAAGACCTATCTTATGTGAGCGGATGACATGATGTGGGTTTGCAACGTGTGCTGTCACTTCATCAGATAGACAAGGATCAGACAGACCGATCTCAGTGCAGACAGCAAGTGTCAAAACTTGTCTGGAAGAATATGTTCTGCATCCCTAGCTGGATTTTCTTCATTGCCCTACAATCGATTATCCATATTTGATACGAATGTATCTCTACATATAAAGTTCATGTGTTGCTCTTGAGGACTATTTTTAGTAATGCATATTTGAAGACATTTTTTACTAAACACAGTCTCTCTAAGTACTTTAAAAATGATTTTAGCCACACATTCTGCTTTAGTGGGGAGTCTGGTATGCTTAGCTCATGCTCTGTCATCAGTGAAGCTAAATTGACTTTCATTTGGGAAAAAATCAGAAGAGGTAATCAGTGGAGTGTGCGGAAAATTCTCAGTGGTCGAAAAAAAAATGCAATTATCTGCCCAGATTCCAGTTTCTTGCACACAATAATGAAGGTTATTGTTTGGAGTCTAATGAAACTGTTTACTCATTGTAGAAGCTTTGAAACTTGACCAGATTACACTGTCAATTTGGTTTTATTTGTATAAAGATTAATGAGAGAGATTGCCTTGGTATTTGACTTCATATATGAACTAATTAGAGTTAGTTGAATTGCAGCTCATTAATATGTAAATACACAAGTCTTTCTCATTAATGAACAAGACAGTTTATGCTGAAACATCTAAATCGTTTGCAAGTGAAAGGTAGGCCTAATTGAAATGGGCATTTGAGGACCTGAGGGTGACCTCTGCATTGCTGATACTCTTTTGTACAATTGCAGAATATAATAATTTTTGCTGTGGCAAATCTGTAATTCTTCAGTAGGACGCCTTGCTGCATACGCTGCAGAGATAGATTAGTTTTCAATTACCTGTGTGTAGTGAAGCCTAAAAGCTGGACTGGCCTCGTCATAGCTGTTAGGACTATTTAAAGCTCCACATATGAGATTTTGCTGATTCTGAATCTCTGAAGTGTCTGTAGAACTGCTGTGACAGACCTAGGGTTTTTGGATGCAGGCATTTCAGTGGAGTATTTTGCAGCTTCAGAGTGCTGCCCTAATGTACTTCAGATTCAGAGAGTCATGGAAGATATCATAGGCAAAGAAACACATATGCTTCTGCAGAGGTTGATACTAATAAACATTTGCATTCATGATTCATTTTTTTTACTGTTGCAATTAGCAAAATGTCAGTGTGTTCAATCTTACAGTTTTGCAAGATTTCAAATTAAAATGCATTTATTTTTGAATGCATGTGAGATTTGTATGTGGGATCATGTGTGTGTGTGTGTGTGTGTAGGTTTGGCTATACTTATGAGGGCCAAATGTCTGCTCTTATATAGTGAAATATTATGGCAACCGACCAGTGAAGACATTTTACTGGTCCTCATTAGGTAAAAAGGCTTATAAATAAATGTATATATTTATTACACAGCTCTGTGTAATGCTTGATTCTGATTGGTAAATCATGCCATCCAGCAGCAGTATGTTATTCTCGGATAACGACCAGTGAAAACTGTTAACACAGGCTCATCCGGGTAACTGAAGTCAGTGCTATATGCTTGCTAGGCACCGTGCAAAATACAGCAAAAACATTTGAATAGTATTACAATTTAATATCTATTTTAATATATTTTAAAATGCTGTTTATTCCTGTGATGGCAAAGCTGAATGTTCAGTCTTCAGTGTCACACTATTCTGCAGAAATAATTCTAATATGCTGATTTGGTGCTCAAGATTATTATTATCAATGTTAAAAACAATTGTGCTGTTTAATTTTTTTGTGGACACCATGATAAAAAATAAAAATAAATTCAATTCAAAATAACAGCATTTATTTGAAATGGTAATCTATTGTAACATTATACATGTCTTTACTGTCACTTTTGATGAATTTACCACACTATTGCTGAATAAAAGTATTAATTTCTTTATAAATATCCCTAACGAAATACATATATTTATACTATACATATTTATAGTTGTATAGTTATATACAGTATATATATATATATATATATATATATATATATATACAACCTTAAATTCATACCACATTTTTATGATTATACTGTAAGGTTTTTCTGATTTAGTTTGCATATAAATGATGTTTTGTCAGATTCAGGCATGAAGACGTGAATGCTCACACCACTGTTGATTGCTCTTCTGCCTCCGCTGTGAAAGCCCACTGTGCAGGGAAGGACGACTGCTTGTGTGTGTGGGTTTCATGATGCAGAAGATAAAATGCCTGCCAAAACTCAATTGTCTAGTTTCCTGTCCTGCAGCTATAGACACTTTTTTACCCTTTCGACAACAGCACCGCTCCCAAGCCCCTCCATCTGAACAAATATAACTTTACCAGATGCATCTTAAGCCTCGCCTCAGACCAAACTGTTCAGCTGATGCCAACTCTCCATTTCAAATCTTTTTAATTCAGTTTAATCCGTGACGGCAAACTCATACTCACAGACTCTGAGGAGAGCTCACTTACGTAAACAGACAAAAAGATCAACAGCTCCAGTCACATAAATAAATCAATGATTTGCTTTTGTTTCCAAGGTCAAAACTAAGATCAGTACAAACGTCCCTTTTAATGTTTCTTCACTCCCCACCTTTGTGTTTCTTGTGTAAAAAGCTGGTAATTTTTTTTTTCTGCTTGACAAATCATGCCTTCCCATCAGCCATCTGTCCTGATAAATGAAGCATTATTGATGGCAACATGCTGCATTTTTATGTTCCTCTGTGAATCAGTGCGCATAAGAGTCAAGTAAGAAATTACCATGACAGTCATATCAGGGGACAAGGGCATGAAATAGATCAAGGTGAAATATTTCTTATTAAATGTCTTATCTTCACCAGCTGTGCTGATATTAGATATTCTGTCAGATGACTTGGACTAAAGGGATCTCAGATGGTTTGTTTTTTTCCTCAAAGACGCTTCTACCCAGCTGGCACCGGACGTCAGTTCAACATCATTTTGACGTTGGACTCCAACGTTGGACAGACGTTTGATTTTAGTTGGATATGAAAATCGGGTTGACGTCAAAACCCAACGTCAGTCTAAAGTCAATATCCAACATCTGTCCAACGTTGGAAGTTGACGTCATTCTGACGTTTGGTTATGACGTCAACCCGATTTTCATATCCAACTAAAATGCAACGTCTTTCCTACGTTGGATATTGACGTCATTCTGACGTTTGGTTATGACGTCAACCCGATTTTCATATCCAACTAAAATGCAACGTCTTTCCTACGTTGGATATTGACGTCATTCTGACGTTTGGTTATGACGTCAACCCGATTTTCATATCCAACTAAAATGCAACGTCTTTCCTACGTTGGATATTGACGTCATTCTGACGTTTGGTTATGACGTCAACCCGATTTTCATATCCAACTAAAATGCAACGTCTATCCTACGTTGGATATTGACGTCATTCTGACGTTTGGTTATGACGTCAACCCGATTTTCATATCCAACTAAAATGCAACGTCTTTCCTACGTTGGATATTGACGTCATTCTGACGTTTGGTTATGACGTCAACCCGATTTTCATATCCAACTAAAATGCAACGTCTATCCTATGTTGGATATTGACGTCATTCTGACGTTTGGTTATGACGTCAACCCGATTTTCATATCCAACTAAAATGCAACGTCTTTCCTACGTTGGATATTGACGTCATTCTGACTTTTGGTTATGACGTCAACCCAATTTTCATATCCAACTAAAATGCAACGTCTTTCCTACGTTGGATATTGACGTCATTCTGACTTTTGGTTATGACGTCAACCCGATTTTCATTTTCAACCAAAATGCAACGTCTGTCCAACGTTTGATTTAGACGTCAATCTAACGTTGGGTTATGATGTCAAGCCGATTATCATTTTCAACCAAAATGCAACGTCTATCCAACGTTTGATGTAGACGTCAATCTAACGTTGGGTTATGATGTCAAGCCGATTATCATTTTCAACCAAAATGCAATGTCTGTCCAACATTGAAAGTAAACGTCAGTCTGACGTTGGATTATAACGTCAACTCAATGTTGGGTAAACCTCCCATGTTGGATGTTGCATTTTGGTTGAAAATGGAAATCAGTTTGACGTCAGAACCCAATGTTAAGCTAGACATCCAAACTCACATGTTGGGCCAGATATCATTCAAAACACAACATCAGCTGTCAAATTCCAACTTAAAGAAATATATGGTTATTTTGTTGGCATGACATCGAACTTTTAGCAAAGCCAGGTTTTCGTTGTAAAATAAAAATCAACATACAAAGAAACTTCGATGTAACAACAAGATCGAACAGAGGTCAAGATTTTTAAGGTCAAGACAACCCAAAAGTATTTATCTTAAGACAAGAGCAAACAGAAAAGTAACTTAAAAATCGTAGTGAAACTGGAATCCACAAATGTTGTTTATTAGATAAATGACAAAGAAATTAAATGGATTATAAAATAACCTTTTATTTTATTTTATTTACATTATTTTAACAGGATTTCAACAATAACCATTTATATTTAACATTATCCTTATTCTAAAATCGTACAATTATTTTTCCTGCCTCCTCCGCCCACCCTGTCTGGGGCATATTTTAAACATAAGGCGACAACCGCTCCAATGTTTGCCTCCATCTCCTTTGAAGTCCTCTGGACACTCTCTGTAAGAAATATTAGAAAAATAAAATGTATGGGGAATATAGGATATGATGCACTACAGTAAGCATTAAAACAATAAATATTGCAAACAGTCTTAAAGCTAGGGTGGGAAATTTCACAGAGGCTAGCAATAGCAAGCTAGCTTTGAAAGCATACGATCCCACCCTCCCTTCAGAGTGTCTCCAAAGCCATGCCTCCTCTGCAAAGAGCCAGGAGGAGAGACAGAGTTGGTGGAGGAATAAACGCTTTTAGATTACCTCATGTCTTATTCACTGGTGAGACATAACAATAATAATGAATGTGAATAATGAAAATGAATTTGGCATCTATTCTCACTTTCTCTGCACAATGAACACGCTGATGACATGTTTGTTTTTGCAAACAAGTTGCGTAGAGGTATGCAAATGTATATATTGACAAACGGTAGGACATCCTATATATATATATATATATATATATATATATATATATATATATATATATATATATATATATATATATATATATATATATATACCAAGATAGGAACACACTTTCAACCAGTTTCTGGAAAAAAATTCTACCCTAGCTTTAAGGGCCATACACATGTAACATTCTTGCATTCATGCTGTAACTCATCAAAAGAGAGAAATTTTAACTTTTGATGCTGTTCACAGAAAGATGTGAATGCACAGGTGCAAAGCCTAAGTGTTTTTGCAGAGTGTCTTAAGCTGAATGAACATCAGAAGGAAAGTAAAAACAGCAGTTAGAGTAGGGGTGGGGGATCTTACAAAAATTTCATATCACGATCTTATAAGAAACAATCACGATCCATGATCATAATAATCATAATCAATGATCATAATTGTTGATTCTGTAATTATAGGCTATTACCGAATTTTTCACATATAAAAGAAATTGCTTTAAAAAAATGTGAATAAAGAGTGTAATTAAAGGACAAGTTCTGTTTTCAGATCGTTTCTGATGAAATAGAACGACTAAGATTGAAATTTGGACACATGCTGCTGGCCCAAGAATTTTCGGTTTCTGTGGTAGCCCCCCCCCACACACAATGGCTGCATAGGTGCACAGAACAATCCTTCCTAAAACGCATTAAACTTTAATTTACAAAGACGTGAAACTCACCGAGTGGTCAGGGGTGTTCACTGATATGCTCACACAAAAATCGCTACAAAAGATGCTTTCCAACAGGTGTTTTACCATTCGTTGTAAAACTGTGGACCTATTTTTCCAAACGCCTCATACCCGTACATTCTTCCGTTGAGAGCTTGACTAATAGACACTCCAGCCCAGTGGAGTAATACCGTACCTCACAGCACATCCAAAACAAGTCAATGGAGTTGGACAAAAACTACTATAAAACCTGTTGGAAAGCATCTTTTGCAGCGATTTTTGTGTGAGCATATCAGTGAACACCCCTGACCACTCGGTGAGTTTCACATCTTTGTAAACGAAGGTTTAATGCATTTTAGGAAGGATTGTTCCAGTGCACCTATGCAGCCATTGTGGAGGTGGGGGTGTGCTACCACAGACACCGAAAATTCTCGGGCCAGCAGTATGTGTCCAAATTTCAATCCTAACCGTTCTATTTCATCAGAAACGATCTGAAAACAGGGCTTTAAGTGTAAAATACCGAACTTGTCCTTTAACTGGCCACTCAAGTAAGTTTGTGCGCACTAGGAATCATATTTTTTCAAATAAAGACATGGTGACACTCATTTTATATTTAGCACACAGTGTAAATGACATGAATATGACAGAGGGAAACTGAATATAGCCCCAGCATAGTTTGAAATCAAGGGTTTAAAGTTTGTCGATCATGAGTCCCCAGTGAAGCTGAACTAATTCACACGGACTGACCGTCTATGCACACTTCAGAATATTTGACAGCTGGATTCGACTAAGTCTGCAAGGATTGTGAAATTAAATGTTTTTTAAATATTCAAAGATTTGTTTAAATGATATAAATGCGTATATTTGCTGAATGCTCATGGTAAATGAGAAAGTATTAATAGTGTTTGCATTTCTGTTACAAATAATATAAAAGCATACACTATAATACTTTTTCGTATACAGTTTACTTTTTGTTCTATCCAACAACAGGTTCTATCCAGTAACGTTTATTTGTTTATTTAAAAGGATCCCCATTAGCTGACGCCGAGACGACAGCTAGTCTTCCTGGGGTCCAAGTATTAGACAAAACTGTTAAACAGAGACCATAAACTAATGAAGACGAAGAATAGGAGCGCTGTGTGCTCAGGGTTGCCCGTAAAAATAAATGTCAGCTTCACTGGGGACACATTATCGTCAAAATAAAAGTCCTGCTGTTATGAGGACAAGTTTGCGATCTCTAAGACTCGCTTGAAAAGTAGAACGTGGACGACTTCAAGATCGATCACGATATAAAATTGTCAGATTGCCCACCCCTACATTAGAGTTCTGAAAAATTAAACATATCAAACGGAAAGGTACTATGAGGTTACTGTTTTTGTTTTTTTTTACCTGTGATAACATTGTAAAGATGGAGCTTGGTGAAGGCAAGCTTCCCCTTCCCACACTTCATATTGAAACTGGCCATTACCTCATTTGTCATCATCCTGTGGATACAAAAGAAAGAGGATTTAAATGTCCAAATAATTAATTATATACAACACATTATGAAGCGGTTGTTATAGTTTAGTAGGTTTGTCATATCTTGATGTCACACTGGTTTTATAACATGTTAAAATTGACACTTTCGGGGGTGAGCAAAAACACAACGTTTTAGAGTGGGTCCTAAAAGGTTGAAAAAGTTAGAGAACAGACGCTACACTTAAAACCTGAAATTGTCTGCTCAATGCAGCGTTAGTGAGGAGCTGACTGACGAGATGATGGCGGAAGATCTAGGTTTGAAAACGAAATGTAAAAGTGCCTATTTAAGCAAGTTTTTCATTGTACTGTATTGTTTTGTTTTACATTAAGATCAATAATGAACCCACCATTCAAGCAATTGCTGCCAATTTGAAAGCAAAAGTAAAATGCACAAATCATATTTTCCCCTTATTTTATAACTGAGGATGACATGGGCCCTTAAGTGGGTCTAAGTTTTTAACACTAACCCATTCAAATGATTTGACATTTCTACACACACACACACACACACACACACACACAACTACTACTATATACTTACTTGCTTCTGGGATTGGGTACGGGGAATGTTTCCCATGTGTTGGTTGACTTTGCGTAGATTGCTGATCAACAGGTGAACCTGATCTTCGACTTTGTTTTGTTTGGAGAGATGGTCCTCCCTGAGAAGGTGGTCTGGTCTGCTTTTCTGAGATGAGCTCCTGAATTTGCCGGAGGGCTACAAGAATCAGAGAGTAAATTTACAGCTTAAGACAAATGATTAACTAATTGTAATATGTCATTTTGGTTTTGACATCCACACTATGGATTTTACTATGCCATATTACTTAACAATTAGTTAATGGACACATAATGATATCTTTGCAAATCATTAGCTTTGACCTGTGGTAATGAACACATTAATTGACACTATTAGTTAATCAAATATATTATTATGGAATGAATACATTATGCCAGTTTTAATTAATTACTATTATATTAATTCATCTATTAATCATTTAGACTATTAGTTGCTGATGCACTAATAATTGTGTCATACATTAACTCATGATTATCTGTGCATTAGTTAAGAATGAATTAATGCCTCTTAGTGCACCCGTATTGTAAAGTGTTACCAGAACTTGTAAAAAAATAAATTATTAAACATGTTAAGGAAATAAAATAAGATTATCACGTTCGCACCACATGACATTTTTAAGGACCAATTCATCTATATGAATAAACACTCAGTATTTATATGTACACAACAGTCTTAATGTTAGAACAATTGTAATAGATATTATTATTTTTTGTATTTTAAAATTGGCATGTCGAAAATCTTTTGACCCTTTAAATTGACCCACTAGTGACTAGCACATTTTACACAATAAAGTGATCTAGAATCCACGGCAAAGGACACGTATGGCCACTATTATGCGTGTCATGTGGAGGGCTCCGTAAAATTGATATAAATGAATGCATTTATTTCACGTGCTAGTCACGTTTCCCCGACTCCCCCAACAACAGCGGCCTAACCGGACAGCCGGCGCACGTGCAGTTCAGTCAGAAAAAATGTGCGCTGAGGCGACATTCCTCACTACTTGTACTATATAGTTATTATATTTAAGTCACTTTTAACTACATTATTAAAGGTACTCTGGTAGTTAAATAGTAGGCTAGGTGGAAAATCGTGCCAGTTCACAAAAATCCATTGCTGCCCAACAGAAAGAAAAAAAAAAACGAGAAAAAAATCAACAAAAAACTAATAAACACCAATATCTATTTATATTTTCCTTACCTGTGTTCACTCATCGTCCACAGAAGGTGTGTCAGGATGTTGAAATGTGTGCACTATGCAGTGCCCACTGCCCAGCCCGCGCAGTACAACAGCTGGAGAGGAAACGTGAGGTTTGATGCCTAACTGTGATTGGTTAGGAATTAATTTCAAATTGATGCCTATAACTGTGATTGGTTAGGAATTAATTTCAAATTGATGCCTAACTGTGATTGGTTAGGAATTCATTTCAAATTTCTTGGGTTGCCTGCAAATTTTTTTTACACAGGTCACTAGGCTAAATTGATTTTATTATTATTGTTGTTCATATTATCATCATTATTGTATACTAATAATAACTAGATGCGAAAGTTCGTCGAGACAAACTTTAAGTTGGCTTGATAAAGTCGGACCAGAAAGTTTGAAGAAGTTTGAAGTTTAAATTAGTTTGAAGTTTAAATTAGTTTGAAGTAGTTTGAAGTTTAAAGTAGTTTGAAGTTTAAAGTAGTTTGAAGTTTAAAGTATTTAAAAGTAGTTTAAAGTATTTTGAGTGGTTGGTTAGTTGTCACAGATGGTTACTATGGAGTTTTTATAGAGTTCTTAGCATGATCTTGGCATTATTTAACACAAAGAAAGAAAGAAAGATAGGTTAGAAAGATAAAAAGGTTAGAAATAAAGATTAGTTCGAAAGAAAGAAAGAAAGAAAGAAAGAAAGAAAGAAAGAAAGAAAGAAAGAAAGAAAAAGAGTAGTTAGAAAGAAAGAAAGAAAGAAAGAAAGAAAGAAAGAAAGAAAGAAAGAAAGAAAGAAAGAAAAAGATTAGTTAGAAAGAATGAAGGAAAGATTAGTTAGTTAGAAAGAAAGAAAGATAGGTTAGAAAGATAAAAAGGTTAGAAAGAAAGATTAGTTAGAAAGAAAGAAAGAAAGAAAGAAAGAAAGAAAGAAAGAAAGAAAGAAAGAAAGAAAGAAAGAAAGAAAGAAAGAAAGAAAAAGAGTAGTTAGAAAGAAAGAAAGAGAGAAAGATTAGTTAGAAAGAATGAAGGAAAGATTAGTTAGTTAGAAAGAAAGTTAGAAAGAAAGAAAGAAAGAAAGAAAGAAAGAAAGAAAGAGAAAGAAAGAAAGAAAAAGAGTAGTTAGAAAGAAAGAAAGAAAGAAAGAAAGAAAGAAAGAAAGAAAGAAAGAAAGAAAGAAAGAAAGAAAAAGAAAGAAAGAAAGAAAGAGAAAGATTAGTTAGAAAGAATGAAGGAAAGATTAGTAAGAAAGAAAGAAAGATAGGTTAGAAAGATAAAAAGGTTAGAAAGAAAGAAAGAAAGAAAGAAAGAAAGAAAGAAAGAAAGAAAGAAAGAACAAAAGAAAGAAAGATGGATTAGTTAGAAAGAAAGATAGATTAATTAGAAAGAAAGAAAGATGGATAAGTTAGAAAGAAAGAAAGAAAGAAAGAAAGAAAGAAAGAAAGAAAGAGAAAGAAAAAGAGTAGTAAGAAAGAAAGAAAGAAAGAAAGAAAGAAAGAAAGATCAGTTAGAAAAGAATGAAGGAAAGATTAGTTAGAAAGAAAGAAAGAAAGATAGGTTAGAAAGATAAAAAGGTTAGAAAGAAAGATTAGTTAGAAAGAAAGAAAGAAAGAAAGAAAGAGAGTAGTTAGAAAGAAAGAAAGAAAGAAAGAAAGAAAGAAAGAAAGAAAGAAAGATAGATTAGTTAGAAAGAATGAAGGAAATATTAGTTAGTTAGAAAGAAAGAAAGAAAGAAAGAAAGAAAGAAAGAAAGATGGATTAGTTAGAGAGAAAGATAGATTAATTAGAGAGAAAGAAAGATGAATAAGTTAGAAAGAAAGATAGATAGATTAGAAAGAAAGAAAGAAAGAAAGAAAGATGGATTAGTTAGAAAGAAAGATAGATTAATTAGAAAGAAAGATGGATAAGTTAGAAAGAAAGATGGATTAGTTAAAAAGAGATAGATAGATAGTTTAAAGTTTAAAGTAGTTTGAAGTAGATAGATGGATGAGTTTATTTGTTTAAATGAGTCTCAATGGCTCATATAGTATATAGAACGGCAGTTTGGTTTAGTCTTCAAGGTGTTTAGATTTAAATTTTTGTCGGTTTGAATTTTTTAGAACTCCCCAATGTAAGTCAATGGGAGTTTTTGAATGAGTTTTTTCGAGTTTTGATCGTCATTTTTAGGAAAACCGTAAGTCCGATCAGTCTGAAAATAGATAGCACACTTAGTCAGAAAAGTTTGAGTGTCTGAGCCGAGTTTGGAGTATGTAGAGTTAAAGCTCTAGGAGGAGTTACATATAGAAATTTTTAGTCTCAGAAGAATAATAAGTTTAAGTACAATATCAGTAAGTTGGCTTTCTCAAGCCAACTTAATTACTGCGTTTGTCTGACAGCTGCACTGTTATGAAGCATATACAATTCTAACATCAATGTGCTGATAAAACAGCTATTGTCAGGTGGTTGACGTATGCTATACAGATGTTGATTACTGTTATGCTGTCACTATTCATTAGTCGCTGACAAACTGCTGTATTGTGACTTAGGAGATTTTGATCATTACCCAAAGGCACATAAAGAGGTAGTTCACATTTCACCCACACAATGTTTTTGCTGTTCCATAATGTAGATCATCCCAATTTGAACCATAAAGTATTTTCTCTTGTGAGAACACCTTACTGGGAATGTGCTGCTCCAAAATGAATATACACCTGGAAACAACATAATTTTGAGCAGCAACCCAGCTGATATATTTATATTAAAAAAATGCAAAACAACCAAGGTGGTTTAGGATTCATTAAATAATTGTAGAAATAAGTATAAACCATTAATAAAACCCAAATGTGTGTTGTTGTGCGCACAACAGTCTTTTAGTTGCTTGCTTGCAGGTAGTTGATTCGTTTTAGATCAGCACACTCCTGGTGAAGTCGAGCTTGTTCTTCTGACAGGGAACACACTGGGTCAACTTGATCTATTACACTTGCATGGACCAGAAAATCTATGGATAATCTGAACTATCACCTTAAATAAAATAAAGAGCCATGCTTACAGGAAGTTTGACGTTTACTAGGTCACAAAGACTTCAGTCTGTATTATACATAAGTATGAGATTTATCTTACCCAACACCACAACTGAAATCATATCAAATATGTCTAATGTTGCCTGTATCCTATTTTAGATGTATATACATTAGCATGCTGACGTTTTTGTTTTGGTTAGTAACCCTGATGTGCAGTCAACAAAACAAAAACATCTAATAATGGAATGTTGTTTGTCTAGATGTTAACATTGTGACATAGCTGGGTTTAGACCACCACACCTCACAACAATTTAGAAGTGAGATTGTGACCCAACAACACATTCATTCACATTTAGTGTTTGACATAAATATGACGTTAGCTTGAGACGTTGGCACTGTGTTGTATTTTACAACACAACTTAAAACCAAGAAAATATCTAGGTGTATGTAGCAGATGTTGATGTTGGAAAGATGTTGAATATATGTTACTTTACAACACAACTTAAAAACCCCAAAAATATCAGTGTCTAATGATGTCAGAATTTCATGTTGTGTGGATGTTAACATTGTTGTTTAGGTGACGTTGGGTTTTGGTCACCATACCTCATGACGAAATTTCAGTGTTTGACGTGAATATGACGTTGGCTTGACGTTTGATTTTGGTAAGTTAATGTCACAAGTAAATTGTAAAATGTCACATCTAATAATGTTAGAATTTGATGCTGTGTGGATGTTACCATAATGACATCAAGAAGGCGTTGCGGTTTGGTCAACATACCTCACGACTAAATGTCAGTATTTGATGTCAATATGATGTTAAGGAGACCTTGGGTTTTGGTCATCATATACCTCATGACTAACTGTCAGTTTTTGACGTCAGTAGGACGTTATCTTGAGGATTTTGGATATCTGTTGGATTTTGATTAGTTAATATCACAACCTAAAACCAACAAAACTTCAACGTCTAATGATGTTCGAATTTGACCTTGTGTGGACGTTACCATTACAACGTTAAGGAGACGTTGGGTTTTGGTTACCATGCTAGAGGTCTTCACGGGTGCACTTTGATTCGAAAACTCGAGTTTGGGTCTAAAACTTAAACGAGTGCCTTGGACACAGGTCGGGTTCGGTATTAGTGGCCTCGGGTCTCTGGCATCTAAATGTGCTTTTTCAATATGGACCTGAGAAGACCCGAATCCTTTTAAACTGTCAGGCATTTAACAAAACTTTATTAGCTATTTAAAACAATTCTATTACAGCGTTATTAAGTTCTGAATCCGCACTTCTACATGCAATGGACTCTACGTAAGGTTGCTTGCGCATTTAGACGTTGCTCCACTTTTTTGCCTACCGTTCCAACGATCATCATAAGGTCAGGTATAAGATACAATTAAGTTATAGGATGTACTGAAGTTACAGTGATGAATAATTGACATTTCAGCACTTTGCACGTACTTGTGCGTTCATGTCAAGTGCAATTTTGAGAAATGTGTATAGAAAAGGAACAAATGTTTGTAACCTTGAACACAGAAATCCATTGTAACTATGAGATCCATCAGGCAAAGGCACTCGCTTCATTACACTGCGTGTTCATGTAGGGATTCAAATAAATATATGAATAATGGAGCAGCGGCCAAATAAGTCAGCAAGACACTGGGATTCTTCTTGACAG
Organism: Rutilus rutilus; assembly: GCF_951802725.1. NCBI lineage: Eukaryota > Metazoa > Chordata > Actinopteri > Cypriniformes > Leuciscidae > Rutilus > Rutilus rutilus. The sequence goes on from NC_140211.1 coordinate 34,894,060, forward strand.
ACTTTGCTGTGTACACGTCAGTGCCATTTATGTTTGGGTCCAGTCAGGTTAGGAAAGAAATGCTGTCGGGTTGGGTCGGACTCGGATCTGACTCGGGTTGTGTTTTTCTTCAAATAATAATAATAATAATAATAATAATTCGTTACATTTTTATAGTGCTTTTTCTGAGACCTCAAAGCGCTTTACATAGAAGGGGGGAATCTCCTCAACCACCACCAATGTGCAGCATCCACTTGGATGATGCGACGGCAGCCATATTGCGCCAGAACGCCCACCACACACCAGCTTACTGGTGGAGAGGAGACAGTGATGAAGCCAATCAGTATATGGGGATGATTAGGAGGCCATGATGGACAGGGGCCAAGGGGCAAATTTGGCCAGGATGCTGGCCAAATAATAAATAAAATTATTTATGCACGTCAGGTTCGGGTAAGAAGTGATTTGGGTCGGGTACAGATTTTAGGATCCAAGAAGACCTCTACACCAAACCTCACAACTAAATTCCAGTGTTTTTTACGTCAATCTGACGTTGTCTTGGAACAATTGGCTTGACGTTGAATTTTGGTTAGAAAATCCCCCAACCTAAAATCAACAAAATATCAACGTCTATTGATGTTAGAATTTGACGTTGTGCGGACGTCAACATTATGACGTCAATGTGACGTTGGGGTTTGGTCACCATACCTCACGACTAAATGTCAGTGTTTGACGCAAATATGACGTTGTCAGGAGACGTTGGCTTGACGTTGTATTTTGGTTAGTTCATACCACAAACTAAAACCAACAAAATATCAACGTCTAATGATGTTAAAATTTGATGTTGTGTGGACGTTGCCATTACGACGTTAAGATGACGTTGGGGTTTGGTCACCATACCTCACGACTCAATGTCAGTGTTTGATGGAAATATGACGTTGTCAGGAGACGTTGGCTTGACGTTGTATTTTGGTTAGTTCATACCACAAACTAAAACCAACAAAATATCAACGTCTAATGATGTTAAAATTTGATGTTGTCTGGACGTTGCCATTACGACGTTAAGATGACGTTGGGGTTTGGTCACCATACCTCATGACTAAATGTCAGTGTTTGACGCAAATATGACGTTGTCAGGAGACGTTGGCTTGACGTTGTATTTTGGTTAGTTCATACCACAAACTAAAACCAACAAAATATCAACGTCTAATGATGTTAAAATTTGATGTTGTGTGGACGTTGCCATTACGACGTTAAGATGACGTTGGGGTTTGGTCACCATACCTCACGACTCAATGTCAGTGTTTGATGGAAATATGACGTTGTCAGGAGACGTTGGCTTGACGTTGTATTTTGGTTAGTTCATACCACAAACTAAAACCAACAAAATATCAACGTCTAATGATGTTAGAATTTAATGTTGTGTGGACGTTGCCATTACGACGTTAAGATGACGTTGGGGTTTGGTCACCATACCTCACAACTAAATGTCAGTGTTTGACGGAAATATGACGTTGTCAGGAGACGTTGGCTTGACGTTGAATTTTGGTTAGTTAATACCACAACCTAAAACCAACAAAATATTAACGTCTAATGATGTTAAAATTTGACGTTGTGTGGACATTAACATTATGATGTCAAGATGACGTTGGGGTTTGGTCACCATACCTCATGACTGAATGTCAGTGTTTGACGGAAATATGACGTTGTCAGGAGACGTTGGCTTGACGTAGTATTTTGGTTAGTTAATACCACAACCTAAAACCAACAAAATATCAACGTCTAATGATGTTAGAATGTGATGTTGTCTGGACGTTGCCATTACGACGTTAAGATGACGTTGGGGTTTGGTCACCATACCTCACGACTAAATGTCAGTGTTTGACGGAAATATGACGTTGTCAGGAGACGTTGGCTTGACGTTGAATTTTGGTTAGTTAATACCACAACCTAAAACCAACAAAATATCAACGTCTAATGATGTTAGAATGTGATGTTGTGTGGACGTTGCCATTACGACGTTAAGATGACGTTGGGGTTTGGTCACCATACCTCACGACTCAATGTCAGTGTTTGACGGAAATATGACGTTGTCAGGAGACGTTGGCTTGACGTAGTATTTTGGTTAGTTAATACCACAACCTAAAACCAACAAAATATCAACGTCTAATGATGTTAGAATGTGATGTTGTGTGGACGTTGCCATTACGACGTTAAGATGACGTTGGGGTTTGGTCACCATACCTCAGACTGAATGTCAGTGTTTGACGGAAATATGACGTTGTCAGGAGACGTTGGCTTGACGTAGTATTTTGGTTAGTTAATACCACAACCTAAAACCAACAAAATATCAACGTCTAATGATGTTAGAATTTGATGTTGTCTGGACGTTGCCATTACGACGTTAAGATGACGTTGGGGTTTGGTCACCATACCTCAGACTGAATGTCAGTGTTTGACGGAAATATGACATTGTCAGGAGACGTTGGCTTGACGTTGTATTTTGGTTAGTTAATACCACAACCTAAAACCAAGAAAATATCAACGTCTAATGATGTTAGAATTTGATGTTGTCTGGATGTTGCCATTACGACGTTAAGATGACGTTGGGGTTTGGTCACCATACCTCAGACTGAATGTCAGTGTTTGACGGAAATATGACATTGTCAGGAGACGTTGGCTTGACGTTGTATTTTGGTTAGTTAATACCACAACCTAAAACCAACAAAATATCAACGTCTAATGATGTTAGAATTTGATGTTGTCTGGACGTTGCCATTACGGCGTTAAGATGACGTTGGGGTTTGGTCACCATACCTAAGACTGAATGTCAGTGTTTGACGGAAATATGACGTTGTCAGGAGACGTTGGCTTGACGTTGTATTTTGGTTAGTTAATACTACAACCTAAAACCAACAAAATATCAACGTCTAATGGTGTTAGAATTTGATGTTGTGTGGACGTTGCCATTACGACGTTAAGATGACGTTGGGGTTTGGTCACCATACCTCAGACTAAATGTCAGTGTTTGACGCAAATCTGACGTTGTCAGGAGACGTTGGCTTGACGTTGTATTTTGGTTAGTTAATACCACAACCTAAAACCAACAAAATATCAACGTCTAATGATGTTAGAATTTGATGTTGTCTGGACGTTGCCATTACGACGTTAAGATGACGTTGGGGTTTGGTCACCATACCTCAGACTAAATGTCAGTGTTTGACGCAAATCTGACGTTGTCAGGAGACGTTGGCTTGACGTTGTATTTTGGTTAGTTAATACTACAACCTAAAACCAACAAAATATCAACGTCTAATGGTGTTAGAATTTGATGTTGTGTGGACGTTGCCATTACGACGTTAAGATGACGTTGGGGTTTGGTCACCATACCTCACGACTAAATGTCAGTGTTTGACGCAAATCTGACGTTGTCAGGAGACGTTGGCTTGACGTTGTATTTTGGTTAGTTAATACTACAACCTAAAACCAACAAAATATCAACGTCTAATGGTGTTAGAATTTGATGTTGTGTGGACGTTGCCATTACGACGTTAAGATGACGTTGGGGTTTGGTCACCATACCTCACGACTAAATGTCAGTGTTTGACGCAAATCTGACGTTGTCAGGAGACGTTGGCTTGACGTTGTATTTTGGTTAGTTAATACTACAACCTAAAACCAACAAAATATCAACGTCTAATGATGTTAGAATGTGATGTTGTCTGGACGTTGCCATTACGACGTTAAGATGACGTTGGGGTTTGGTCACCATACCTCACGACTAAATGTCAGTGTTTGACGGAAATATGACGTTGTCAGGAGACGTTGGCTTGACGTTGAATTTTGGTTAGTTAATACCACAACCTAAAACCAACAAAATATCAACGTCTAATGATGTTAGAATGTGATGTTGTGTGGACGTTGCCATTACGACGTTAAGATGACGTTGGGGTTTGGTCACCATACCTCACGACTCAATGTCAGTGTTTGACGGAAATATGACGTTGTCAGGAGACGTTGGCTTGACGTAGTATTTTGGTTAGTTAATACCACAACCTAAAACCAACAAAATATCAACGTCTAATGATGTTAGAATGTGATGTTGTGTGGACGTTGCCATTACGACGTTAAGATGACGTTGGGGTTTGGTCACCATACCTCAGACTGAATGTCAGTGTTTGACGGAAATATGACGTTGTCAGGAGACGTTGGCTTGACGTAGTATTTTGGTTAGTTAATACCACAACCTAAAACCAACAAAATATCAACGTCTAATGATGTTAGAATTTGATGTTGTCTGGACGTTGCCATTACGACGTTAAGATGACGTTGGGGTTTGGTCACCATACCTCAGACTGAATGTCAGTGTTTGACGGAAATATGACATTGTCAGGAGACGTTGGCTTGACGTTGTATTTTGGTTAGTTAATACCACAACCTAAAACCAAGAAAATATCAACGTCTAATGATGTTAGAATTTGATGTTGTCTGGATGTTGCCATTACGACGTTAAGATGACGTTGGGGTTTGGTCACCATACCTCAGACTGAATGTCAGTGTTTGACGGAAATATGACATTGTCAGGAGACGTTGGCTTGACGTTGTATTTTGGTTAGTTAATACCACAACCTAAAACCAACAAAATATCAACGTCTAATGATGTTAGAATTTGATGTTGTCTGGACGTTGCCATTACGGCGTTAAGATGACGTTGGGGTTTGGTCACCATACCTAAGACTGAATGTCAGTGTTTGACGGAAATATGACGTTGTCAGGAGACGTTGGCTTGACGTTGTATTTTGGTTAGTTAATACTACAACCTAAAACCAACAAAATATCAACGTCTAATGGTGTTAGAATTTGATGTTGTGTGGACGTTGCCATTACGACGTTAAGATGACGTTGGGGTTTGGTCACCATACCTCAGACTAAATGTCAGTGTTTGACGCAAATCTGACGTTGTCAGGAGACGTTGGCTTGACGTTGTATTTTGGTTAGTTAATACCACAACCTAAAACCAACAAAATATCAACGTCTAATGATGTTAGAATTTGATGTTGTCTGGACGTTGCCATTACGACGTTAAGATGACGTTGGGGTTTGGTCACCATACCTCAGACTAAATGTCAGTGTTTGACGCAAATCTGACGTTGTCAGGAGACGTTGGCTTGACGTTGTATTTTGGTTAGTTAATACTACAACCTAAAACCAACAAAATATCAACGTCTAATGGTGTTAGAATTTGATGTTGTGTGGACGTTGCCATTACGACGTTAAGATGACGTTGGGGTTTGGTCACCATACCTCACGACTAAATGTCAGTGTTTGACGCAAATGTGACGTTGTCAGGAGACGTTGGCTTGACGTTGTATTTTGGTTAGTAAATACCACAACCTAAAACCAACACAACTTCTACGTCTAATGATGTTAGAATTTGACGTTGTGTGGACGTTACCATTGTGACGTCATAGAGACGTTGGATTTTGGTAACTTTACAACACAACCTAAAAACAACAAAATATCAACTTCAGCTGACGTCGGTATTGGACGTCAGCTTAACGTTGACATTAGACGTTGAGGTGATGTTGGATTCTATTCATCCGACGTCGCAACCAAAATTCAACCGAATATCAACGTCATATGATGTTGTGTGCCAGCTGGGTAGTTTCTCCATTAAAGCACATGTATGAGCACTCCCAGTGGAAAATGTTATCGCTCAGAGGGTTTTCTAGCTTCAGATACTCAATAGAGTCTCAGTTATGTGTTATTTATGTATCAACTGTATATTTAGTTATAACTCCTATAAAATTAATTGGGAAGTATAAATACAAATTCTGACATAGCCTACTGGAGTATAGAATTAATGTGGATGGCATAGCAACAGTTATTTGGCTTTGGGAGAATTTGATGACAGATGTTTGAATTAATTTTAAATCATTGGAATTTGATTGCAGACTTTGGTGTCTTGGCAAATCTGTGCAAATTTTTTGACATTGTTAAGATCTCTTTTGTAGGGAATCTTTCTCAGGAGAAACAGAATGCAATTTAATATAATTGTTGTTTCTGAGAAACAGTTATTACAGATATTAAAGTGAAATGTGTGTGTGTGTGTGTGTGTGTGTGTGTGTGTGTGTGTGTGTGTGTGTGTGTGTGTGTGTGTGCTCATTTTCGTATATAGGCCTAATGACTTTTTCTCCAATAACAGTCATATTTTACTAAAACAATTTTCACTGGCTTTATTCACACAGTCTCTTATTAACCTATTCTTAATAAGGATTTAGTTTCCTCTGACATTGACAATATGGTGGCTTGCAGACCACATCACTGGTCAGGACCTTTTTTAAAAGCAAGATTTAAATGCAAGATGAGGCTTCCCTGAGCTTGTGTAACTGTTATTTTCTTTAGGACAAAATCAATGTCAAATAGGGAACACTCAGGTAAAGCTTAACTGTAGGACAAATTAGACTAATACATCTATTTTTTTTTTTTTTTTTTTTTTTTTGGGACATCTACCTAAAATAGAGGAACATTTATAAAACAGATAAATATAACTTCTCAACAAACAAAAAAAGTGACCCAGTGACATAACTTGGGGTAAGTTGTGTCATTGGTGTCAGGGTCCGGGTAAGGAAGGAGACAAGCCAAGCGAAGTACCAAAATAACAAAGGTTTATTAACTGGAGAAAACTCAAAACAAACAAGAAACAGTGTGCTGGTGCACAAACAATAACCGACAAGGACTGAAGGAACACACAGGACCTAAATACACAAGGAAACAGATCAGGGAAATAAGACACAGCTGGGGCAAAACAAACGAGATAACTAAATGAGGTGATTAACAGGGCACAGGTGAGACAGATGAATTAATGACAAAGACAACACAGTCCAAACATGAACGGAAACGTGACAATTGGGGAATTGAAAAATGTACCTTTTAAAAACAAATATGAACATAAAATTATTTGTTTAATGCATTTTAATGAGCCACTAGCACAACTTGCCCTCAGTCTGATAAACTTTACTGAAAGGTACCTTTTTGTGATAAAATATTTATTTAACAATTTATAAGAAGAAGAAGTTGTTTTATTTATATAGCGCCTTTCCGTAGCTCAAGGTCACTTTACATTGTACATTACAAAACATTTACACACCTGCACACACATTATTTCACATAAGGACACATATAGTCACATTATCCCAAATACATGTTAAATAGATATGTTTTTAGCTGAGTCTTGAATGTAACCACAGATGAGATATTACGAAGTGTAAGGGGTAGTGAATTCCATAATTTAGGAGCATTAACACTAAATTACCTTCCACCTACAGTAGACAGCCGGAAACGAGGGATGGACAATAAACCAAGTTCAGCTGATCTAAGGGACCAGGCAGGGCGGTAAGAGTAAAGTAGATCTACTGGAGGTGCAAGACCATTTAATGCCTTAAACGTTAGAAGTAATACCTTAAAGTGAATATGTGATGCCACGGGTAGCCAGTGAAGGTCATGTAGCAGAGGAGTAATGTGAGCAGAACGCCTGGTGGAGGTGAGAACTCTTGCTGCTGAGTTTTGAACATGCTTGCAATACGTTTTTTGGGCAGACCAAGAAATAGAGCATTGCAATAATCCAGACGTGATGTGATTATTGCATGAATTAAGGTTTCAGCATCACCTAACGTGAGAGAATATCGAAGACGTGCAATATTACGAAGATGGAAAAAATTGTTTTTAACAAGAGAAGAAATATGAGAGCCAAAAGATAGAGTTGAGTCGATTAAGACACCAAGGTTACGATAGATGACGAAGGCTTAGCATGAACTCAATCAATATCAATGGACAGGTCCATCCTTTTGACTGAGGCAGCAGAGCCAATCACCAATATCTCAGTTTTTTTATTATTTAATTTGAGGAAATTCAAGGGACATCCAATGCTTGATATCCCTGATACATACAGTAAGTGAGACAGGCAGGGATGGCCTTTGATGGTGGTAAGATAAATTTGAATGTCATCAGCATAGCAATGAAATTGAAGTCCATGTTTGCGTATGATGTCACCAAGTGGATATATACAGATGATAATAGTGGGCCAAGAACTGAACCTTGAGGAACACCCTGTGTAAGCAAAGCAGTGGCAGATCTATACCCTTGTATGTTGATATACTGTAGTGCTTTCTGTCGCTGATGTAAGAAATGAGCCAGGAAAGAGCGGAACCAGTGATGCCGATATCAGAAAGCCGAGTCTTGGCAAACTGTAAAATGCAGCGCTTAGATCAAGAAGCATCAAGATGTTTATTAACCCTGAATCCACGGACAAAATAATGTCATTAACCACCTGAAGAAGAGCAGTTTCAGTACTATGAGATCGGCAAAATCCAGACTGAAAAGGTTCAAAAAGACCATTAACATCTGATCGCAATTGCGAAGCCACAACCTTTTCAAGGATTTTGCTTAAGAATGTTAAATTAGATATTGGCCTATAATTGTCCATATTTAGATGGTCAAGGCCTGTTTTTTTTTAAAGAATTGGGGTCACCGGCCCGCAGCCATTTTTAATTCTGCCGGGACAATGGCGGAAGCCAAACTACAGTTTATCATATGTGTTATGAAGGGTGCAACCTTGAGGACACACATCTTAAGCAAAGCAGTAGGTGTAGGATCAAGCCGGCAGGATGTGGACTTCACAATTAGATCACTTATGGCAGCAGGAGTAGTCAGAGTAAAAGCAGAGAGAGAGTTTGTTGAGTGAGCTGAATTAGATAACATCAAATGATTTATTCATCATTTGAGTCACTTGTATGAGGGTTGTCTTTGGTGATGGATTCAGTGATTGACTTCAATTTGTCTGAAAATAAATGGGAAAAGCTATTCACAAGCACCCCAGAGCCCAACATAACATGTTGTGGTGGATTAGGGAGTTTGTTAACCATAGCAAAGAGTGATTTGGGCCTGCACGTGGAATTCCTAATGGTAGAGGAAAAATAAGAGGATCTTGCATCGTTGAGGGCTGTACGGTAGTTGAGCAAATGTTTAAAAGCCAGAGAGTGCACAATGAGTCCAGTTTTCCTGTATAGTCTTTCTAGGCGGCGACCCTCAGTTTTCATCGTTCGTAGTTCAGGAGTGAACCAGGGTGAGGCACGAGTAGATGGAACCAGTCTAGTTTTAACAGGAGCATGCCTCTCAAGTATTTGAGAAAAATCATTATTGTAAATACAGCAGATTTCTGACGGACTGTTAGATAGTAAACATTCTGACAAGGTTGAAGCCCTTATTGAAACAGAGAAAGAAGATGGATTCACAGAATTGATTTTAAGATAGGTGAGCATTTTCTTCAGTGGTGATATAGATATTGGAAAACTAAATCTGAAGTTTATGAGTTCATAAGCTCGTTCAGAAAGCAAAATCAGAGCCACTAACAAGAATATTATATAAGCCAGATGTACATATGAGATCCAGTATATGACCCCTGGAGTGAGTAGCAAAAGTTACATGTTGAGTGAAGTTGAAACCGTCCAGCACATACATCAATTCTTTGCATTGTGCAGTGTTTTCATGTACAGTATATAAAAATCACCAAGCAAAATAACAGATGAATGACTACCACAGACAAGAGTAAGTAACTCACTAATCTCAGAGAAAAAGTCAGAGGGAAATTTTGGAGGTCGGTAAATTAAGATTACAGCCAGTGACGTTTGGCCAGTCATTTTCAGCACTAGGTATTCAAATGTTGCAACTTGCAACATCATGAAACTCGATCTTGGATATTTTAATAGTCTCACGGCAAAGCCAGTCCTCCACCTCTACGATGAAGACGCGGTTAAGAGAAATAGATGTACCCAGGTGATGTTAAAAGGTTCAAGTTGAAAAGGTCATTAGGCACCTGCCAGGTTTCTGTCAAAAGTAGCATGTCCAGGTTTGTGTCAATGATTATGTCATTCAACACTGATGCTTTATCAGTTAAAGAGCGAGTGTTCAACAGTGCACTTCGCAAGTCTGAAGATGCGCGTCTGCAGGTTCAGAGGTCGGGATCAAAGCGCAGTGATCTTGGATTTCCAAAGTTGAGAAGTCGATTTTCCTGCTGTGTTTTACCCGAAGCATGGGTGATGGTAACCGGAATATTATTTGAAGACGAGCAGTGATAAATCCGAAGTTTCTTCTGCGAACGGTGTATGTAGCGAGGTCGGCGTAAAGCTCCAAGTTGTTCACACCATTTAAAAGTGTCCGGAGCCAAGCGGAAAGATCCTTTTGATGTTCCGAGTTGAGCGGCAGAAAATTGTAAAGCCATCTTCGAGAAAAGTAATTTGATTAACGTCATCCAAAAACAGTACAAAAAGACCAAAAAACAAAACCTGCAAGTGGATACACAACGACATGACCAGTGATGACCAATGTGACCCACACAACATTTTATCGGTTTAACTACGTTAGCCAGAACCATATCGGATCCACAATCCACAGAAGGGGAAGGCTACCGAACCATACCAAGGATTGACACCACAAAAATATAGAGAGTGGAGAGTCACTGTATCAGATGTCGAGAGGGATGTAAGGATAGGAATGGAGAGGGCTCGCAGGCGATCTGTGTGACAGAATCACGGAGACTGCCGGGTCAGTTATCCAAAACTTTTTGAGTGTGTAAAGTAGTCCTGGAAATAATCCAATAATGTCGATTCCCAGAGAAAACATATCCAAAGACAAACGTAACAGTCAACAATAGCAGACAAACAGGTACTAGCGTGAAGCGGCAGCACAAGTGCACCTGGCATTCTCACACCAGAAGTCGCAGGAATGACATCAGACATACAGGGGACATACATATTTATAGCTATTAATCTTTAACCAAACAATTTGGGCAGATTTACAAGGTAACTCAACATACATTATACTTGTATATGATATTTTAGATTTGCTTTGAAATAAAACATCTCAGGGTTACCTGAGACCTTGACTTTTTAAGATAACTCAACACTGTTCATAGTGTTGACACTATGTGAACATTAATACCAACAAATGGCTGACCAGCAAGGTTAACAAATCCTGTGGCCTACTGAATGGATTAACCCAGAAGGACTTGAGAGTCTGAGGTTGAATCCATGTCCAAACTTTAAAGCCTTATGAATATGTGCAGAAAGGACCAGCCTGCCGCAACACAAACCTATTACATATGTAGGCGTCTTAAAAAAAGCCATGCTCCTAGAGTGGACTCTCTGATGCCTAGAGGCAACACCATTCCACACGCCTCATAGTCAAGGTGAGCACACAGGCAGGTAAACACATTTTCCAACAAAATGTGTCAAAACAGTAACAGTTCTTTACTTTACTTGCGGAGGGGCCATCTTTCCATTCTTCACAGCCAGTCTGCAGTTAAACTAATTTAGGTTTCACAACCTTAAGAACACAAAACTTGCTTCATCTCGGTACGGATATGACTGATAGACTTAAGTTAATATTAATACAATCGCTCTGATGGATTCAGTGATTCATTCAGTGAATGATCCAGTATCTGATCCAGTCAGATAATTCCTGAGTTGAATGTTTTTGAATTATTGATTAAAAGAACCAGCTCATACAGTAAGACTCCTTTGTTCATGAATCATATGAACTGGTTCTGCTGAATGGAGCTTTTGTGTGCAGCCCACAATGATAAATCAACAGAAAGGTGTGGTTTCTTGATAAATAGTCTTTTTCTGTGATCACATTTGATTCAAACTGAAAGCTCAAACCGGGTAAAATATCATTTATTTTGCTGTGGCGCTGGATGAGAAAGCCAGAATATATTTTTTTAAAACGTACATCGTAGTACCATGTAAATACCATGGTACATGATGTTTCTGAAAGTTTAAATAGCTTTTTGTGCCTATATTTGTCAACACAAGAGTAGCGTTAGTTCTGGCAGGTCATGTCAGTCATGCTCGCGTCAGCTGACTCTCAACTGATTCACACCTATCATAGCATCCCTATATATAAGGTCCATTCAGTATTATCAGCAGCTTTATCGCGTTGCTCAGGAGCTAATAACCCTCCTCCATTACCATCTCCTCTCTCGTCCACAATCAGGACTTGGCCTTCTGATATTCCTCTTCAAATCAAACTGTTATTTATCTTGATTCATGTTGTCGCATTAAATTATTGTCATTAAGAACATTAATGATATCTACAATACATTTATGTTGGTTCTGTTCTGTGTATTCTGTTCTTGCCCAGAATGGAACCATACAGCCAATCCAAACTGTATGCTAATTGTTAATCATCTTTGACATAGTAGTCCTGACAGAATCACCGTTTTTGTAGACAGTTTTTTATCATTAGTTTCATAAACCTTTTATAATCAGCTGTCAGTCTTCAGATTCTCTCTGACTGTCTCACTCTCTCTCTCTCTTATGTCTGTAGTTCATCTCAATCTGAAAGTATGTTTGGAGGAGTGGGACAGGTGTTATTCTGGTGAGCCCTCTTAAAGAGTCATCAGTTCTGATTCTCCACAGGATGTGTTTGCCTTGATTAAAAACTGCTCTCCAGGAGAAGACAAAGCCTCTCTGAATGCTAAGAGTGTTCTTGAGAATTCAAACATAGCAGACAGTAGCTAGAAACTTGTGTTCATTCACACATATTTTAAGACTGTAATGTCTGAAAAAAAGTTGTCAGTACACTTTCTGCTGTATTTGATGTATTTCATTTACATCCTAAATATTCAGAGAGTGATGAACTCACTCATGCAAGATTTAATGATTTTTTTAAATATCGGTTTGCAGCTGAACTCTGTTTGGAGATGGATACTCTCTATTTTTAAAAAGCCTTGTTCACTTCTGAGAGAGATTGAATTTTTGAATAGTAAGACCCAGATGCATATAAAATGATTTTATATGTTTTTTGATGAAAGTAAAATGAGAAAATATACAATATTATTGTGATTCTGGCTAGTAGACATGCTGCTCTCTCTAAATAGGTGGTCGTATTGATGGGGCAAATAGTCATTATTAGACCTACATTGATCCTAACTCTTCTTTCACCAGCAATTAATGTTTTTATTGGGATAGCAATTGGAGTTAATTGTGTTGTTAACTATGCTGTCTGCTCAGGTGTATCCTTGAATACAACAACGGACAACAGATTCATTGCTTAATTGTCTATCAAGCATCCCTCAAACTACAGACCTTCTGATCATCATCTCACTTTTGTGACCTTCATTCCACTACCACTGCATAAGAAGTGTTTCTGACAATGAGAAGAAACCAAATGACTTCTTCACTTGATGTTCCATATTCATGCTGCATTGGCTTTGCAGCATCCCCATCAACACTAACACTGACAACCTTTCAGGCTTTTCAGACTTCAACTTGTGAAACCACCCATTAGTCACATGAAAAGAAATGGAAGAAATTAGGAAAAAGGGGATATTTTATCTGTCTTCCATCTGCCAGCCTGTTATCTTGTTAGAGCCAGATGCAGTGGGAGAAGCACTCTGCTCCTTGGATGATAAAAGTCCCCCATCCAGTCCCCCAACTTTCCTCTGCTTTCTTTTTCTTTAGTACCTCTATCATTTCACCTGTTTTTCATACTTTCTATGTCTCTCTTTCTCTCTCATTTTCTTTTTAAATTCCTTAAAACTTGTGTTTTTTAATTAAGTAAATTTCTTTCTCTAATAACTGTGTTTTTTAAACGAAGATTTCACTAAATTGTGTTTCTCCCCACAGATATGGAGAAGCAGGCAGACGGGATAGGGTCCAGTCATAAGAAACACCTATCCTCATCTCTCATACCCTTTGAGCATGACGATGCTGCTGACAGTCAGGAGGAGGGCTGGGGGGTGAGTGAGCCATGTTTTGTATCATAATCAACCCTGTTCACTTTCAAGTAGTAAGGTGAAAGTAGTTACTCTTGGCTTTGATGTGTTAGTTATACAGTATGTGATGTTTGGTATGCTATGCTAAATATGATTTTTAAAAGTTTTTATGTACTGTTTAGTGGGTGTTATGTACACTCACCTAAAGGATTATTAGGAACACCATACAAATACTGTGTTTGACCCCCTTTCGCCTTCAGAACTGCCTTAAAGGGGACATATCATGCCAAATGCACTTTTTTAGCCCTTAAATGCATTTTGTTGTATATTTGGAGTGTTTAGAAGTACAGAAAATATGAAATTATTCTCTTCAGGTGCTTCGTTGATATCTTTATATTCTGTTTTTGTCATATTTTTCAACCTGTTCCGATTTTTCTGTTATCTATGACGTTTTTTGAACTATTACGTCACAGTATTTGTAGCGGAACTGCCAAATAAGGACATTGACTTCCGGCCCAACACTTCGAGCAATCCGCCATTTTTATTTCTCGCTGCAATTTTGTAGTCCAAACTAAAGGATGCAGAAGTTACGAGAGGGTAAGTTAAAATGTTCGGTTGTTGGATGTAGTAACCCACACGCTTCATTACACCGTCTAATGTAGATAAACTGCCGCGCTTGTGACAAGGGCGCATGTTTAACTGAAAGGACGAGCAGAGAGAGAGACCCGGTCGCGCGCGCGCTCTCTCTCTCTCTCTCTTCAGAGCCAGGCGAAAGTGTAAACAAGACATCACCGTCTCGAAACTAGACGCTGTCTTGCTCTCTCTCCCTCGCACATATTAATCGAAATAAATCGACACGGTGGTAAAAGGTCGGAAGACCAAAGTTTCATGTGTAAATACAGTACACACCAGTGCGATACATCCATATGAAGACGTTGTTCTACAGGTTCGTCGTCTTCATTTTCATCTCGCTCCGGCTCCGACTCTGGCTCGAACATGTAAGGCTGGCTGGACAAGTCTTCCGTTGGTGACATTTTGTTAATAACGTGTGAATAAAAAGTTTCTGTGCCGCTAGATAATCGTATCTCTGCTATCAAACTACAAAAATGGCCGAACGGGGTGGAGTTGAACCTCTGCAACCTGGAGAGGGGGCGGGGTATGAAGTGTCTCAATTGTATTTAAAGAGACCGCACCAAAACGAGTTGCTCTCAGACGCACATCAGAAAAGGGGTAGAAAAGGGGCCTGTGGAGCTATAATAATGAAGAATTCAGACCCAAGCATTGCAGTTCCGCTTTATATAGACTACAAATGTATGATTTATATGTAAAAAGGAACAATTTAAAAGCATGATATGTCTCCTTTAATTCTACGTGGCATTGATTCAACAAGGTGCTGAAAGCATTCTTTAGAAATCTTGGCCCATATTGATAGGATAGCATTTTGCAGTTGATGGAGATTTGTGGGATGCACATCCAGGGCACGAAGCTCCCGTTCCACCACATCCCAAAGATGCTCTATTGGGTTGAGATCTGGTGACTGTGGGGGCCATTTTAGTACAGTGAACTCATTGTCATGTTCAAGAAACCAATTTGAAATGATTCGAGCTTTGTGACATGGTGCATTATCCTGCTGGAAGTAGCCATCAGAGGATGGGTACATGGTGGTCATAAAGGGATGGACATGGTCAGAAACAATGCTCAGGTAGGCCGTGGCATTTAAACGATGCCCAATTGGCACTAAGGGGCCTAAAGTGTGCCAAGAAAACATCCCCCACACCATTACACCACCACCACCACCAGCCTGCACAGTGGTAACAAGGCATGATGGATCCATGTTCTCATTCTGTTTACGCCAAATTCTGACTCTACCATCTGAATGTCTCAACAGAAATCGAGACTCATCAGACCAGGCAACATTTTTCAGTCTTCAACTGTCCAATTTTGGTGAGCTCGTGCAAATTGTAGCCTCTTTTTCCTATTTGTAGTGGAGATGAGTGGTACCCGGTGGGGTCTTCTGCTGTTGTAGCCCATCCGCCTCAAGGTTGTGCGTGTTGTGGCTTCACAAATGCTTTGCTGCATACCTTGGTTGTAACGAGTGGTTATTTCAGTCAAAGTTGCTTTTCTATCAGCTTGAATCAGTCGGCCCATTCTCCTCTGACCTCTAGCATCAACAAGGCATTTTCGCCCACAGGACTGCCGCATACTGGATGTTTTTCCCTTTTCACACCATTCTTTGTAAACCCTAGAAATGGTTGTGCGTGAAAATCTCAGTAACTGAGCAGATTGTGAAATACTCAGACTGGCCCGTCTGGCACCAACAACCATGCCACGCTCAAAATTGCTTAAATCACCTTTCTTTCCCATTCTGACATTCAGTTTGGAGTTTAGGAGATTGTCTTGACCAGGACCACACCCCTAAATGCATTGAAGCAACTGCTATGTGATTGGTTGATTAGATAATTGCATTAATGAGAAATTGAACAGGTGTTCCTAATAATCCTTTAGGTGAGTGTATATCTACGCATCAGGATTTTGCCATGCTCACAATATCCTTTTAAATAAAAAGCTCTCTAAATGAGGGTTTTTACTAATTCCATGCCAGTGGATTGTTGACATCCATGCATAATATAATCTCTCTCTCTCTCTGTGGCCCTGTGGGGAGCCAGGCGTGTAACTGGCTCAAGGGATGAGTCTCATTAAAAATAACAGTACTTTCATACCAGCACGATACATTTAGATTTTTTTTTTTTTTGGTTCTTGTATAAGTCCCCATAAAATCAGAAGCTAGTGAGCTCCAAAACAATGTCAAAATTCACGTTTAGAAGATACATGCATTCAAAATTTACAGTCTCATTCTAGCACCAATACGGATCAATATTTTTGATTAAATAAACATCATTCTGCACTTCAGGTACTCCCCAGCTATCAGGGAACATTCTCAGAACTTTGGCTATTAACATTCTGGCAAGGTTTTCTCAAAGTTATGAACAAACGTTCTTCAAGTAACATTAATAGAACATTCGTTGAAAGTTATTTGGTCTTTAATAATGTTCTCAAAACATTAGCACAAAAACATTATTTATACATCAATTATGGAACTTTTTTTCCTTATATGTTTTAATTGGACGTTCGTCTAACAGCTTTAAATGTTACTGCTTGTTTCAGAATGTTCAGAGAACATTCAAAAGTAACATTCCCATAATTTTTTGGAAAATTTTATGTTCCCTTAAGGTTCACATCACCAAGAAAAAAAAAAAAATATATATATTCTGTCATAATTTACTCACCCTCAAGTTGTTTCAAACCTGTATGAATTTTTGACATGACAGTTGATGTACCCCAATGATGACAGAATTTTACATTTTAAAGGGGTCATCGGATGCCCATTTTCCACAAGTTGGTATGATTCTTTAGGGTCTTCATGTAAAGTTTGTAACATACTTTGGTTTAAATTTCTCAATGATTGTGTAAAACAACACCCTTTTTTTTTACCTCTTCAAAAAATGCTCTGTTCAAAGCGATTCATTTTGGTGCATGTCTCTTTAAATGATAATGAGCAACTTTAAATGATAATGAGCAACTGCTCACCCCACCCCTCTCTTCTGTGGGGCGTGTCAACACAAGACACTTAAAGTGCTGCCTTGGCAACCTGCCTTGGTGGACAGTATACAAATGGATGAGGGGGAAATATGCTAATACGGGACAGTCCGTCAGTGGTCGTGGGTGGAGCATGAGCAATATGACATCATATTGCTCAGAAAATCCAAACGGCTTGATTATTAGTGTTTAGGCTTTTTGAGTATTAAAAAAAAAGGAGTGAATGGATTTTTTTCATTGTATGGGTATGGTGATTGTGTCCACACACTGCAAAGACACATTTATATGCAAACACCATATAAAAGTGAATTTTGCATCCGATGTCCACTTTAAGTGAACAATTCCTTTAATGGCAATGTTAGCAAAACATTCTTAGAATATATTTTTGTTAGCTGGGTCATCAGATTTTCTGTTCAATCAAGACTAGAATCTGAAGCTCCCACCCCCCTACACTATAAAAGACTGAAATCGGTCACTTGCTCACACATTTACTATTTTCTATTTTCTATTCTATTTCTATATAGAGCGGACAGTGAACTTTCAAGACAATGTAAATATGCTTTCCATTGAAGCAACTGTAGTCTTGTTTTGTGTCAGTGTGCTTCTGGTTCGTACCCAGAAATGTACTCATCTAAATGTTGTATTTATACAAAGTTCTTACATGAAAATCTAGATGGTGCAGCATAGCAAATCTATTCCGCCAAGACCAAACATGTAACATTGTCATACCCATTACCATGCCAATCACTCCGGGAGTTGTCATGACAGAAATATTATTATAATGGTTAGAGAGGCTCAGTATTATAAACAGCAATGACGAGCAGATCAAACAACATCGCTGCCGCACATCACGACTGAATTACAAGCATTTTAAACTACTACTAAAAAATACCTCCACCTGACTAAACATTACTCTTTTGCTGAAGTAACAGTGTCATATTAAATCTAAAAAAATAATCTATTAGATTTAATTTGTGATTTAACTGTGGCTCTCAAATGTGGCTTTGTTGAACGGTGACATAAACAAAGCACTACTGGTTAGGTTTTTTTTGTAGAAAAGGACGAGCCCTTTGATATTGCTTTCCCAGACATCATTTTTCAATTGGAAAAAAACCCTGTTCATTAAGTAAGGGTTTACAATGAGTTATGAGTTATGTATTATAATGAACTCATGTAAAGGATGGCATTTTAAACCTTACAAAGCTCACTCATTCATATTTGAAGTCATATGGATTGGAGTTTCTAACTGTTTGTCAAACAGTATGTGCTAGCGATTTGGACAAATGGACATGAAGGAATAAAGAAAGTGGTTGTCTGAAGTGGCTGTGGAGGTCTAACCTGATTTAAGAGCTCTGTGTATCTTTGTCAGCACTGAGATAATTTTAATCATAGTGAGGTTTTTATGAGCCCTGGAGTAAAAAAGAAGTACTCAGCCTTTTCTTTAACCCCACTTTGGCATAGGAAACGATGAATTATGTATTTTTTTCTGCGTAGCATATATGCCCAGTTTGTACAAATCGTCCTCCAGTAACACTTGTGCCATCCTGCAGCATGGTTTTAGCTTAGTCTCTTAGCTGTCAGCTTACTGTCTGTCCCTGTAGCTTTGACATACTAACTACATGTGCTTGCCATGTTCACAGATGCACTTCTTTGTCAGGCTAGGCAGAGAATGGCAACAAAGCTTCAGCAAGTCAACATTGAACAGTTTTAGCCTATGCTAATTTCAAAAATGCAATACTGAAGCGTAACTCCGTATCCCGAAATATAATTCAGTGATATTTAGGCTGACTTACAAGGAGAAAAATGTGGGTGAAGCGTCTAGTATACACAGCAGCAGTAGGTGAATTTAAATCTGCCCATCTGGATGCCACCATTAGCTGCTCTGCTCGCTCCAGAAGAACACATGGCTGGGATAGCAACAGTCACAACAGAGAGTTGCAAAACAAATTTTGGGAGGAGAAAAGGAGAAGCCAGTGGGAAATATCTAGGACAGCGGAACCTGAGTATTGAACTGGGTTTTTGTGATTTGTTTAACCTCAAAAGAGACACATTCAAAACGAGACAAGTTTAGACAGAATAAATGACACATAAATGTGTTAGTGTGTGTGGGGGGATTTGTATGTTTGGTTTCTAGTCCTTTATGGTCCTTTTGTCTTTCTGTAGTTTATAACATTCTATCCTCTCCTGAAGAATGCCGTCAGGGACATTTGTCACATTGATTTTTACTAGTCTTCTGCACTCATGATTGATTTTCTAACCATGATTAATCCCACTCCTTGCTGTGTACTGCTCTGCCTGGGGCCACAAATAAGTCTTGCCTTAGCTTTGCTCTTTTAAACCCTCAAGTCATGTTAAAATCATATTTGTTTGGTAGAAATGTGAATTTCTTACAAATGTGAATTATTATTATTATTTTTTTTTTACTATAGTATATCTGCTTATCATGTACAGTATATTGTGCAGTTTTCAGCATTTTGAAAATTTTATTTTCGTTCTTGGTGCATAAAAAAGTTTAGCATATTTGTTAAAGTCAGCCTGAGAATACCGCATGATGAGCCTAAATTGGTTTCCACAGACCTGCAGGTGGTAATCTCAGTGCCTGATGGGGTCTTTGCAGTCCTCTTTCTTCACGTTTTGGTGGTATAAGGGGTTAGAGTTTGATCTAGACAGGCTTGGAAGAACTTTTGTTGACAAGCTTATAGAAATCCCACTTTGAAAAGCTCCTACAGCAGACCTTGCTGAGCTCACTGGAATAACACGAAAAGAGATTCTGTCTTGGAGTTTGCCAGAGCCCTGAAGAGGAATTTTAGGGTGTGAGAGATGTCTCAACAGATATAACCTTAATAGAATTT
Source organism: Rutilus rutilus (assembly GCF_951802725.1). Lineage (NCBI taxonomy): Eukaryota > Metazoa > Chordata > Actinopteri > Cypriniformes > Leuciscidae > Rutilus > Rutilus rutilus. Next base: position 34,914,259 of record NC_140211.1, read on the forward strand.
TTTTTTGCCATGGGCTTTGGGCTTTATTTCAGAACAACAACAAAATAAGCCTCACTGCGCTACTCGTCACCATTCTTTAGTGAAAGATCGTTTCTACTGTAGAAAATCATATCATTGAACTCTTGATCCCCCCCTGAGGGTGATATGAAGGCATAACCGGGACATTACGACACCAGCAATTTTCACACAGAAGTGTACTTGCTGCGAAGTCATACTTCTTGGTCAAGCATCTTGGTTATTGTGAGCATTTGGATGAACGTGGTGACCCAAAGTGATGATTCCTTAAGTATATGTTTGCTTAGAACATTTATATTCTCATCATTCGATTTAAAGCATGTTAGTTATAAAGACATTGTATGAAATAAAAAAAATCAAAGTAGTATTCTGCTTAACCCACAGCTAGCAAGAGTGTGTTTCATATTTTGCATAAAAACCTCTCAGAATCCCCGGTTAAAAATATTTCTATGATCCAGTGCATTGTAATTTTTGTATTAAAAACAGTCACATGATTCCTTTTGATACACAGTGCATACTCTGTGTCCAACAGAGTTAGTTGGTTAGTTGTCCAAATAACAGGTTTTTACTAGCCTATATCATTTTATATCCTTTTCCCATTATAATTACACATTTTTTTCACAGTTTTCACATTTCCTGTGAAAATTCAGACACCATTATGTTCTTATATAAAAATATATCAGTATTTTTAGATCAAACATCTTACAAGAGTCTACAAGTCTCTCAGGTAAGTTTTGAAATGCATCTCCTGCTGTGACATTTCACAGGGCTGTACTCGGATCATTCAAGTAGTTCTAGTGCTACTGTGAGTCTGCTGTTACTCTAGTGCTTAAAGACTGACAGGTTGAGTTGTCCAGGCCAGAAAATAAATTTTTGTTTGTGAACCCTGGCATTCATTCTGCAGACTGTTTCCTCTCTTTTGTGCTGGGAAAACAGTGTCCAAAGTAGTTTTCTTCATGTTAAAACAGTTCTGAGAATGTGCAAACAGAATATTTGAGGAGAGTGAAAAAGTTTTTGAAAGTTGTGCAGGTAAAATTACATTTAAAAATACAAGAATGTCTAACATATATTGCTTCTCTGCCATTGACATCACCAAAAGGAGCTCTTGCATAAGTGAGCACTTGTGACAAACTTTATTTAAAGGTACACTATGTAACTTTTGGCCCTCTATCGATTAAAATCCAAACTGCATGCATTTTGCGGAAGAACACTGAGTCTCATTAACTAAGCATGTGTAAACACAAATTTGTGCGTGAAATGTGCGTACAAACGACTACACTGTAAAAAATTATATGATCTATAAGTTATGACAACATTTGTTTTTACATTGCTTTAACTCATCAAAATAACTTTTTTATGTTATACTAGATTCAACTATTTTTTTTAGGTCAGTTTAATGTAATTTAAGTTGAAATGACTTAAACATCAAGTTGATTGTACTTAAACATTTTAGGCAGCAACTTTTTTTTACAGTGATATAATTATATTGAAGGATGCTGCATTAATTGTATTATATAATCCATATACTGTATAAAATGATATAATAAAAATGATTAAATAATGCAATTTAATTTGATCTTAAATACATTCCATCATAATACAGTTAAAGAGTAAGAAAAGCTACGTTATAGCTTCAGCTGCGAGGTTTCTCTGAACAACGCAGATATACGCGTGTGTACAGCTGGCTTATGAGAGGTCTGTATAAAAGGTGTTTATTGTGAGAACTGGTGAGAATGGCACACTTGGCATTGCTCGAGGATCGGGTGAGAGTGCGTCTGCAAACAGTGTTAAGTTTGACGAGAGTGACGAAAGGCTGTAAGGAAATCTTGAGCTGAAAGCCCTTATACTGTAGTACGCTTACATGTTCAAATCTCTGTATACCTAACAGGGCCTATAACAAACTTTTTTGTTACACCTGCCAATGGTGACTTTACTGGCCAAAAATATATTTTACCAGTCATGACAAAAATAGGCAGTTATGACAACAAAATGTTAGATACTAGTTCAAATTTACAATCCTCTATTCCAATTTTGATCAAACATGTAGTAATTTTTAAATCTTTATCTATATTGATTCCAAATCTTATTTATATTACATATTATCTGTATATATTTATATTCATCTTAAACTAAAATTGCTCATATGGATTAGGGGTATAATAATTATGAATAATAAGTAAATCATAAAATAATTATAATAAATAATCATCACTATAAGCCAGACAATTTAATCTTTAAAGGGGTCATGAATTGAGAAATGTTTCTTGAGCTTTTGACATATAATACTATAAGAATATCCTATAAATTTCAGAGCTCAAAACGTCCTTGTTAGGCCAAAAACAGCTTTCATTGTAACCAAGCCCAGCGAACGACTCTGGAATGTGCCTCTTTATTACGTAATAGTGTGACGAAAGTCAACCTCTGCTGATGAAAATCAACACCTTCTTCATCATTGCAACTTTGGCCCCACCCACTGGTGTGTTAGTGAGATGACAAGGAGAGAGGAGCACAGGATCACTCAGTGGACCAAAAATAACATTACCATTCCAAAGGATCCTAATGCTAGGAATGTAGTTATTTGTTTTCAACAAGGTGAATGTCTCAGTTGAGCATTATTTATTTGTAATCGGTACATTTCACTGTGGATTCTTTGATAAATCAGTTGCAATTTCGACGCAGGCTTTGCAAACAGACTTTTACAATATGGACTTGACAATAATGCGACAACATGTAAGTAAGTGTTAATTCTAATGCCTGATCGCCAGTGATTTCTGATATAATGATTCATGTACAGTCAGATGGAAATAATCTGTTATTTAAACTGTGATTAAATTATATATAGAAAGTGATCAAAGAGCGCTCCCTTTACAATCGCTGGAGAAGCTGTGAATCAAACAGCACGAGTTTATCAGTGACTGAGTTCTGGATCTTCCCCAAATCTCCCGTTATAATAAACAAATCTCTTATTTACATTGTGTTTGCACTGTTAGTTTTGATGAAAGTATTCGTTAGTGTGCAAAATTCGAGTTGCATGACGTGACCACTGCATTCACGCGCTCAACATTTTTGTGATCGGCTACAATGCTCATCACTGCAACCTTTCATGCTGTAGATTTAAATATAATGCTATAATCAACACTTTTCACAATTAGTTAACCTTGAGAGCTGTAATAGTAAAAATGTGCTTAAAGTTACAGTTTTACATGTAAAACTTAGCTATTTCATTTGCAAAGATCACCAATCACAGCAGTGGGCATTTACACTGAAATCTCACATCATCAGACACGCCCCTTCAAACATAGCGTTCAAATCAGAGGGCTAAAATCGGTATAGGAAAAATGCCTTTTATTTCTAAATTATGACAACTTTTGATGTAAAAATCATACTAACATTATGGGCCCTATTTTAACGATCTAAGCGCATAGTCCAAAGCGCACGGCCAAATCCACTTTTGCTAGTTTAACGATGGGAAAAATGGTCATGGTCTAAAAGGGTCGTCCCTATTCTCTTAATGAGTAATGGGTGTGTTTTTGGGCGTAACGTGCAATAAACCAATCAGAGTCTCATCTCCCATTTTCTTTAAAAGCCAGTTGCGCTCGCGCCATAGCGGATTCGCTATTTACATGGTGGAATTTGCAAGCAGAAAGACTGAATGCTTCTCCAGAGAGGAAACGGATCTGCTTGTGTGCGAGGTTAAAGCGTGCAATCAGAACATCTACAGGACAAGCCGGATTCCACCATATCTTTTTTAATATTTGGCATGTTTGTGTGCTGCTGCGCGTCCCTGTGTGTGTGTAATAAGCAGAGTGTACGCGCATTGTGCACGCCTATAGGCTCATATTACTAATGCGCCCTTTAAATACCCCAAAAATACTGCGCCATTGACTTTAGACCAGGTATCAGTTGGTCAATGGCACAGTCTATTGTTTTCTGACGCACAAATGGGTGCAAATGCATTTGCTATTTAAACAACAGTAGGACGTTAAAATTATAATTGCATCAGGCTGAAACTAGCAAAAAACACTTTCGTCGCACCTGGCGCCGCATTGCGCCGGGTGTACGATAGGGCCCTATAAGTGCACCCCAGGAAACATTATAAAACAGTAAAACAATGCAGTTCATGACCCCTTTAAAAATCTGTTACTATGTACTGTAGTGACCTATAATTTGGAGCAAGATAACTTGGAAATGATTTTATTGCATCAGACATGAGTCACTTTGAGCAAGTTAGCGATGGAGCGTAAGTTACAATGAACACCACTAAAAACCAAGCCACTTTCATAGTGCCTAAAACCCTGAATTCACGCAAATTAAACTGAAACATACCTGGCTAGCCACTTAAACCAGCTTCATGGTATAGGCCCCTGGTTTCACAGACAAAAGGTATTAGATGATAGTTCATAAAAGGATTAGGATTAGACCATAGTTCAATTTAGACATTTAAGTAACTTTTATAAACATGCCTTATAAAAAAACATTAAAAAAAAACATTACTGGTGTGCATCATGATACAAAACAATGGCAGTGACATTTTAACGTGGAGATTTGCATGTCAGTCTCTTTTGCGCGCATGGGCGTGGTCACATTAAAACTAATGAGCAGGCGTTTGAGAAACTGAACATCTTGTTGGTTTTATACAGATTACTTAGGCCCTGTTTACATGAGAACGCTCGCGGGTGAAAACGTAAAAATATTTTATCAGATGTGCCTTTCGTTTAGACGGCGACAGCGTTATTGGGGCTTAAAAACGTAAAAAGTTAAACCACCCTCCAGAGTGGAAATCTTAAAAACGCTCCACCGTCGCATTCCCGTCTAAAGGGTAAAAACGCAAAAGTCTGCTAGACAGTGAAGGCACCGATCTGCTCACGGTGGCTCTCATCGCGTACGCGTTTACATCACAGGCATGCGCCAGTACAGGAAAATAACAAACATGTCGGATTATTTCCATACGTCGGACCTTCAAGTTGCCCTAGCAGCTCTGATAAACATACAAGAGTCTTTTCAGCAGTTGTACGAAATATTCTCAGATAGTATTACTGATCAGAGAAGGCACATTAATTACCTCCATCAAACTGTTGATGTACCAATTCGTCGGAGGCAAACCAGACGGCTTTGGACGAGACCTGGGAGAACCAGTAAATGGTGGGACAACTTTGTGGAAGGAGTAGTTGATGGTGTGAAAACTTCCGTATGTCCAAAGATTGTCTTCTCGCCTTAAGTGAAGAACTTCGTCCTTACATCAAGGGTGAAATAACGAACATGAGAGCACCTGTTGGAGTCTTCAAAAAGGTAGCTTGCACGTTGTATTATTTAAGCGACGAGGGACGGCTAAGAAAAACCGCGAACGCCTTCGGCTTATCACGGTCCACTGTGTCGGTCATCATCAGACAAACATGCAAAGCCATAACTGTCCACCTCGGCCCGAAATACATACAGTTGCCATTTTCTGTGCCCGAGGCAGAGGAGCTCGTTTCCGAATTTTTGCAGGATCATGGAATGCCCCAATGTTTGGGAGCAGTAGACGGGACTCACATTGAAATTAAACAGCCAGCCGTCAACGCCATGGACTACATAAACAGGAAGGGCAAGCTTTCCCTGAATGTCCAAGCTGTGTGCGACCACAAATACAGGTAGGCCTAATCAAGGTGTTTAAGCACTCTTGTGCTATTTCTATGTCCCATGTATGTTTCACTGTATTGTCATTGTATACAATTGTAAAGCATTTAGAATTAAAAGATGCTATTTGCTTGCCTTACAGATTCATGGATGTGGTCATAAAATGGCCTGGAAGTGTCCACGATGCGCGTGTCTTCGCCAATTCCAAAGTGAACTCCTACTTCAAGACTGGGAAGATACCTTCACTCGAAAGGCAGATAGTGGATGGAGAGGAGCCCATATCTATCTTTCTCTTGGGGGACCCTGCCTACCCCCTTCTCCCTTACCTTATGAAAGAGTACTCAAATGGAGGCTCTACCCCATCAGAACAGTACTTTGGACTTTGTTTGTGTAAGGCCCGTATGGTGATCGAATGTGCATTTGGTCGGCTAAAGGCCAGGTTTGCAGCCCTGAGGCGGCCCATGGACATAAATCTCCTTGACCTGCCAAGTGTTATTTACGCTTGCTTTGTCCTCCACAACTACTGTGAGGCCTATAATGACACTGTGGATCACCATGTTGAGCAGGAAGCCATAGAGCGTGACAGGGATCTGCAGCCTCCCACCCAGACCAACAGCTATCTGACCGACTGTAATGAGGGAAGTGGAAAGAGAGTGAGGAGAACACTCACCAAATACCTTGACCCTTAATGGCCTATGGACTAGACTCTGCACGTGTGGACAGTGACCAAGGTAGTTATTAGTCCACATGAACAGTGTTTAATCTCAGGTGTGTTTCAACATCTGCTTGTTCAAGCTGCAAACTTGTTCTTTACTTTGTTTTTATTGCAATAGACAATAAAAAACAACAATGCAATGAATAATAAAGTGCCATATTAACTAAAGCATGGGCTCTCTTTTTTTTTACTCCATACTTGCAACACAACAGAGCCTGGTAAATATTGTTAACAGAAGTAACGCTGATGATACTGTAAACATGAATTGTTTTTGTACAGTTATCCTGACATTTACAAAACTTTGTGGCCCATATCACTTTGCGGCCCACTAGTGGGCCTCTGCCCAGTGGTTGAGAAGTAATGAAGTTAAGTGCTTAAACAGTAGGCAGGTACTGCACAAAAAACAGTGTAACAAAATGTAAACAAACTTAATATAACTTTGTCTATGAACTAAAGTTTCTAAAAACACACAAGTTCAGTTTCTTCCTCATCGGAGTGTTCCCCCAGCAGTAATTGTCTGTAGGAGGATGGAGGTTTAGGGCCCATTGGTGGCGTTGTGTACGAATGTGCAGGGCCCATGGGTGCTAGTGTGTGTGAATGTGTGGGGGCCATGGGCTGTGCTGTGTATATATGTGCAGGGCCCATGGGTGGTGGTGTGTACGGATGTGCGGGGGCCATGAGCTGTGCTGTGCTGTACCATGTTGTTACATGTCATTGGACATTTTTAAGTGAAATCCTAGAGCTTAGTGGGTAACATGCGTATAGCTGCGTATCACGTACAGTAGACTACACCACTGGGCATGGTGTATGTAGGCTATGAACAAAAACATACCTGAAGTAGATTTCTATGTTTCTGGACTGAGGTATGGGGGCTGACAATTGATTTTTCTGTGTTCGGCAGATCAGGCGATAAGATGCTCGCGTTTGACTCACTACCAGTGTCCACGGTATCGTTCACCTCTAATGTTTTAACACCAGCCTCTATTGTTGTGGTGGCTGGCGACCCACCCCATATTTCGTTACATAAATAAAAAAATAGAGTGATTACACTCTGCCATTGGGTATCCACAGCCTGCCTATACTTCATCCGGATGGCTTTCAGCTTTGATGATATCTGACTTTTACAGATAGCGTCTTTCTCGTGTGGATATGAAGTCCCTCCAGGTACAGGATACTGCTGAAAAAATTCGGTCCATATGTCTGTATATTTTGCCTGGCAGGACTCCCAGTCCACGCCCTGTTGTGCCTTTGTGGCTTTGTAATTTAAGGTTGTTTGGAGCAATAACTCCACCTCCTCGTCTGTCCAGACAAAATTGTCAGCTTTTGCTGTTCGCTTCGCCATGTTGTGTTTTGATTTCGCGCTACTAGGGAGATAAGTAGAAGGAAGGTTGCGCGCGGACTTGGTGTTGTTGTGTGGCAGTGCTTCACATTGCCACTTTTGCATCACCATATGCACGCAGATTTCCCCCCCATAACACTCGTCTAAATGCAGAATAAAAAGTGATAACGCAATGCCACTTTTGTGTTTTCTCTTCAGATCGTTTCCGTGTAAACATAGCCTTAAACAGAGAATATTTGTTTTCATTTTGAATCCGATCATTTAAAAGTACACACTTAAATGTTTATAAAGATATATGGCTCATAAATGTGTGGCAAGTATTCGCTGAGTTTTGTTTCAGTTTATAGACCTTATGCGCCAGAGAAACAAGGGCGCCGCCATCTTTAGAATATTGTCTTTGAACTTCCGTTTTTGCTCTCGCTCTTTATATTTCTATGGCATTTCTGTCCAGGAGTAATTAGCTTTTGAAGTGGATTTACTTAATGTAAAGTTAACGAAAGTTATCATGAGGATTGTAATGTTTAAAGCAGATGACTTAACAAATGTCAGTAGACCGGGAAGATTTTAAAACGAGCCGTTCATTCATAAATACGCAAGATCGCTGTCTAAATACAGACCGGAAGTCAAAAGACAATGAGCGCAGCGCTGAAACGGGGCGGGGCTACATAAGGTCTTATAGACGTGCTCAAGAAAAAAAACTTCACCGAGACGGAGAGGCAGAAAGCACACCCTGTTTATTTTCTTTATTTTACAAAAGCACAATGTTTTGTTTTGATTGCAAGTGGACACATAAAAAAGTAGACATCTCACAGATTCTTTTTTCATATTTCATTTTTCTGGATGACCATAAATGACAGAAAAAATTTAAGTTTATTGTGCTAATGTGAAGAAAATCCAGCAAAACGCGCCGGCGGGTTAAGAAATGCAAGTTGCTTTTGGTCAAAACAGCTCAGACATTAGTTTTAGTCTGGGACTAGCTTAAGCCTTGTCTGTAAAAACAGAGGTTAGTTTTCTCTGTTCGTTGTTCCGTGTCATTTTAGTTTATGTGGTTGTACCATTCCGTTTTCCTGTCAATTTCCTGTGTGTTGCGGTTAAATAAAGTGTTTGTTTACTCCATCGTGCAATTACTACAGGTACCTATACGTGACATCCCGACTGGTCTAAAATATAAACCCTTAGAATACACTTACCATAGTGAATCAGTATAAGACAAAAACCGAAGAAGGATTGGTGATGTATTGAAAAATTACATAGTGCACCTTTAACAGTACATTGATGGTTATCAGGATGCAAATTATTTTAGGGTGAGAGGTTTTTATCCTCATCCTACAGTCCCTCTTTAGTGATCTATGCTCTGGGGACAGATCAATCCATTGGCATGTCGAGTAGGGTGAAAGCCTCCAGGCTTCAGGAGAGTTCAAATGAAAGATGGAATAACTTTAAAAGGTGAGATCAGAACAGACTCCCTGTACACCACTATGACTATGAGCAAAGCAGCCATGCCTGTTTATTTATAGACCCGCATTTCTAAACCTCTATTTTGCTTTACACTTAGGATCTGTCACAGTTTTAGGCTGGTTTTCACAGGGCTGAACAAACATGGTTTAGATTTTCTTTTTTCCTTTCTTTTTGGAAATGTGAAACTATTTGATTTGTTTTGAATTAACACTTTATTAAAAATTTAATTAAAAGTTTATCCCAAAGTTTATGAAATCATTTTAAATGCAGTATGTAGATGTGATGTCTTAATTGTTTTTAGCTGTCATGAAAAAGATGAGTTTCAAAGCATGTGGCATTGGTAGTGGAACAGAAAGTTCTCAAGTTTAGAATGACTGTTGCATATTTAACTAAGATCAAAATCAGGTTATGTATTGCTATTATTATTATTATTATTATTATTATTATTATTATTATTATTATTATTATGTTATGCACACACACAGTGTCACACAACGGAAGAGAACAGACAGGTGATCGTATAAACAAGGTTTATAAATAGAATGCGGGGAACAAACACTGGTCGATGGAAGGGTGAATGTGAAGTTCAAGCAGTTGCACTGTGACTTAGCTGGGTGGAATATGATGATCACAGGTGCAGGTGGTTGAAGAATGGCTCAGGATCAGACGACAGAAGACGGGCATCCGAAGACAGGTAGTCAGGCAGGTAAGTCTCAGGCTGGTAATGGGAGTTGTAGCAAGAGATGAGTCTGTACATGGTTAGACGAGACCAGACAATGGTGTGCAGGTTGTGTGTGGTATATACTGTATAGTGCAGGTTGATGAGGAGGTGCAGGTGCGTTGAATCAGTAGTCCGGGGAGAGTGAACAAGTAGGCGGAGCGTGCTGATCTGGTGTGGATGGGCTGATAGATGGTTGCGTCTCTGTGACAGTACCCCCTCCTCAACGGGCGGCTCCTGACGTCCAGAATGTGCGACGACGGGGTCTACCTCTGGGTGCTGGACGATTTGGGTGTTCTGAATGGAATTGGGTGAGAAGGGATGGATCTAGTACATCATCACGAGCAACCCAGGATCCTTCTTCCGGCCCATAGCCTTCCCAGTCAATGAGGTACTCGAACTTGTTATCCCTTCGCCGCGAATCGATGATGGCACAGACCTGGTAGATGACCTCTTCGTCAGCCAATTTAGGAGGAGGTATCTCATCGCCACCAGATCACGTGAGGGAAGAAAGACAGAGGTTCAGTGAAGGGTTTGAGGAGTGACACATGAAATGGTGAGATTTTGTAGGTGGGTGGGAGGTTCAGCCTGTATGTGACCTCGTTGAGCTGCCTCTGCACCGTAAATGGACCTACGTAATGGGGACTCAGCTTACAGCAGGGCAGGCGGAGACAGATGTCCCTTGTCGAGAGCCATACCTTCTGGCCAGGCTGGTACTGCAGGGTCGCGGTTCTGCATGACGTCAGCATGTCTCTTGTGTCTACGCACTGCCCGTTGGAGATGCACGTGTGCTGAATCCCACACCCTCTCGCTCTGCTGGAACCAATGGTTGATAGCTGGAAACCCCGACGGCTCGCCTGACCAGGGGAATAACGGAGGCTGATAACCGAGGATGCACTGGAACGGGGTGAGTCCAGTTGTGGCTTGTCTGAGGGAATTTTGTGTGTATTCTGCCCAGGGAAGTTGGCGCCTCCAGCTGTCTTGGTTCTGGTGGCAGTATGACTGCAGGTACCTCTCAATCTCTTGGATCTTCCGCTCAGTCTGGCCATTAGTTTGGGGGTGATACCCCGATGAGAGGCTGACAGACTCCTAGGAGTTTGAAGAAGGCTTGTCATACCCGAGAGATGAATTAAGGGCCTCGGTCTGATACAGTGTCCTCGAGCAGGCCGAAATGACGGAACACATTCTGGAAGAGCTTCTCAGTGGCCTCGAATGCAGTAGGCAGGCCCTTCAGAGGGATCAACTTGCAAGCCTTCGATAAACGGTCAACAATGACAAACACACAAGTATGGTGGTCGGATGGAGGCAGGTCAGTCAAAGTCTATCCCCAGGTGAGACCATGGACGATGAGGAATTGGGAGTGCAACCAGCTTCCCTTCGAGGAGTCTCCGTGGCGTGTTGGTAACGGCACAGACTGAGCATGCCTTGACGAATCGGGCGATGTCCTGGGTCATAGACGGCCACCAGTAGCGATGACGTAAGAGTTAGAGGGTACATGCATCTCGCTAGGAGATGGCGCCGACAACTGAATCAAATCATCCATCCATTTTCCAAACCGCACTGCAGCGTATATCATACAGGTATAAATTCCTTTATAATTTGTTATTAAATAGTTTAATTACGTTTTATATGCTAGTTACCATGTCAGGGTTCAAGATAAACCTTTTTCTTACTACTGGAGCTGCCAGTTTACCAAGTTACAAATGATTATTATTAAACAGCAAACACAAACTATGCAAAAGCGGCAGCCCTTTCGGCGCACTCAGTGTCCGAATTCACTCACTCGTTTTCATCAACTCCTTTAATTGGACTATATTAGTGGAGTAATGTAGGTAACAGTGAATGAGGGTATAGGGGGCGATTTCAAACACTGCACCTGTGTGTGTGATCTCTCATTGCAAAGTCTTGTTTGCCCTGGCTACATTTCTGTGCGTTATTTTCCCTGTGTTGTTCTGCCCGTGTTTGACTCTGCCTTGGATTTAGTGGAGGGCAGTGCGAGGCTTCATGGAACACCGAAACAGTTGTGTAACAGCAAATGTGCCGTATTGTGTTGAGGCTTCGAAACAATCCGACACCCGCCTCCAAGATAACACAGAGTGGTCAGAACAGTGGAAATGCAACAAAAACTCAGGCCAAACATGCATAAAAATGCCTTTTACAAACCCACTGCAAATGTTTTATTGAAAGTAAAATATATCACACTAATCATCTAATTAGATTTAATATCAAGTGTCTGTGTAATATGTGTTCCTTTTAAACACTTTCAGTGCTTGTTTTGTTTGTTCCATGGATGGATGGATGGCTCAGATAACAGGCCAATAAGAGATTACTATTATTACTAATAATTACTATTATTCATTTTAAGTATACTTATGTCTAATTAAAATATGTACAAATGTATAAAACTGATCAGAGATCGGGTAAAACTCATAGAAACACATGATTCATGGGTTCATCTACATTCGAAACAGTTATGATGTAACGAAGCCTCGTTTACCGAAATCACGTGAGTTTGGCAGTTTAATACATGCTCCGATCCACTGATTCGAAAGAAAAGATTCATAAAGGTTTTGAAGCTTCATGAAGCATGTTTTCGAAAGTGCCCATCATACTTGGACTACTATGTACGACTCTTTGCTGCCTGCAAAGCACTCGTGTTTGCCTTGACTACTTCTATTGCTGTTTGCTGTCTTCCCTGATCCTCTGCCTGTTATGACCATGTTTACTGCTCTGCCTCTAATATTGTTGTTTGCCCTGGTATTTCAACCCACGCCTGTTTGTACGGTTTTAATAAACCGCAAATGGATCTCACTCAGCCTGAGTCCTCGTTACAGCTGCTTAATATTTGTTTTATACTTTTTTCAGGATTATTTGTGAAAGTACAAAAGAACAGCACTGCTCTCTGACTTTTGACCAATTTAATGCATCCTTCCTGAAATTATGCATTTAAAAAAACAAAAACTAAACTTTTAAACTGTAGTGTATCTACCTTTAACAAAGGCTACTCTAATTTGTCTTGTTTGCTCGTTACAGATAGACTCGTTGTCATCTTGTGTTTTCTTTAGTTTTTCTATGTCTGCTTAGCTTTGTTAAAAAAATGTTTGTCAGAAATTGTCACAACAAGTAGGACAAAGTTTACCTCCAGAACATTAGGAAGGGGCTTTCAAAGAGTTTCCCAATTATATGTCCATCTTTCTTTTTAGTTTCTGTAATGTGAGTCTTTATCCTCTTCCTATTATCCTCATGTGTGGACCCTTTTGTAGCAGGGCTATTCATGCTCCCACTGTCGATTTGTCTGCTTCTATGTCCTCTGATTAATGGCAGGGAAAACACAAATTGAAAGCCATCGTCTCTTGCGGATGAACATCTCTATGTGTACAGTCCCCAGTCAGAAAAAAAATTATGATGGAGGCTTCCGATAAAAAGGGCTAATGGAGTAGACGTGTTTGCCCCTCGCTCACATGCCTTTTAGTTTAACCATACATCTTAAGCCCATTTACTCAACTATTTAATCTCAAGACAGAAAAAAATAATGTCATGAGTATTATAACTTATATATATATTATTTCAGCTAAACATGACTTCTAAGTTGGCTAAGCAGAACAAAAAAGAACCGAAAAAGTACTCCACCGTACTAAGCTTAACATGGCAGACCACGTTGTCGGATCACACACACAAGATTGTTTCACTCAAATCGAGTGTCAATGTGATAGACGAACAGGTTCTGGGCCCGGTTGCATGAAAGCCTTTAAAGTGAAGTGTCTTGGAACGCACAGGTTTGTATGATGCTTTTTAAAATAGCCAATAGCGTTTAGTTTACCTCACAGACTTCAAGTCGTACTTGACAGCACCATGGAAGCGAATCAGAGTGCTGATGATACGTTGGATTCAGTAGTAGAGGTGTGAATAAATTCTAGCCATTTCATTCTTAACCAACGTACAGTTGGAAAACGGAATAAAACTTGAGTGTTTGAGCAACCAAATTCACATCTCCAACCCATATTGCTCCGTGACATGTCAATGGTCGCTTTGGCCAGGTGGTATTTATAGCATAGGGGGCAGGATGCTATAGATTCTAGAGAGCATTTGATTGGACAGAAGATGTGATGAGAAGCTGAAGTCCGTGGCAATGTCATAAAAATCTGTGATCCATTTTAGTGGAAGTGAGAGACTGTAAGTTTTGAATGCTTATATCTCCTAAATGCAAATTTTGCCATTGTTTCGGAACACACCAGCTTATTCATAACTTTAAAGCTAACATATTCATACTAAGCTAAAAAAAAACTTAAAAAAAACTCACATTTTGATTTCAGGGGGCCTTTAAGTTAAGAAAACCCTTAGTTTTAAGGTTAAGGGTACCCTTAGGCTGTCATTAAGTATTTTCCCTTAATTACTTGAGAGTTCCCTTAAGTTCTGTTATGCCTTGCAACAAAGTCCTTATTAACCATTTAGCCCTTAAAAAAATTAAGAGATCAAAACAGGTCCCTTAAGTCATCTGCTGAACTCAAACGCAATGGATGATTTCATGTTAATTAATGGGGGAGGAGGAAGTACCATGGAAGTGCTATGTGTTTTAGCAATCAAAATAAGCCTGTTGAAAGTATGACGTCAAACAGTGTGTATTGTCAAAAATAAAATCGAAAGATTTTTTCATCACTTCCACTGTGCACTTGAATTAATGATCTCATGCCAGTCTTTCATCTTGTGCGCAAGAGAGACTGATTATAGCGGCAGGCGTAGATTTTTTTCCCCATCTTTAAAAAATAAAGCTTTTTTTGTCCTTGGTCCATTTTGGTTTAGAGTTCTTGTTTTCAGAAGCCTACTGTAAAGCCGGCTGGCAGACAGGACTAGGCGTCGAGCCACGTCGCGTCTAGGAACACAACAGAAAGCGTCATTCTGTACTGTTGTGCTCAAGTTCAAGGCTGAAAAAAAAAATCAGTGAAGTTGCGTTGATGTGTGAGTACAATACAATAACAACGAGTTGGACTAATATAGTGTAATTTAATGGAAAACATATGTGAGTGGCGCAGCAGGATTTTGAGCAAGCACCGTGTCATAGCTGGACTCTCTCTGGACTGAGGCTCTTGCGTCGTCCGTCAGATTGTGTCGTCCGCCTTTCATAATCTCCATGGAACTATTTTGTGTACCTAGTGAAAAATAGTTTTATTAAAGGAAATGGGGGTGAAATAGTAAAATTCCAATAAAAATACACTCCTGTGCCAAAATGTGTGCAGTTGGCATTAACACAGGCAAAATGATTTTAAAAAAATTAAGATTTTTTACAAAGACAAACATATCCAAAAGGTCGCACAATGAGTGATATGAGCAATAATGATACTGCATCTGGGCATTTTAGTGTTGTTGTTTTTGTCAATTCCATTATTAGGTGATTTGTCATTATTGTAATACAGTACCATTGCAGATGTGCTTAATGACCTCTACGAAGAGGGAGTATTTGCCTCCTTCTTCTTATCTAAAAAGTATAACCTACCTAATCACTATACTGATTTTGGTTCTTCCAAATTAGACATTTTATACAGAAGCAGTTCTCTCACTTCGTCCCCTGGAAACACACATTGATCACTTTCTTGCTTTCATTTCAACCATAAGCATCTAATCTCTGTCATATTATAATTTCATAAACTCTATTAATGCAGGAAGCTTGACCTAGGAGTCGCTGTCTCAGAGGATCTATGACATAACATCTTGAACCAGGTACACCATACAGTATGTGCCATGGTTTACTACAGTGTAAAATACTATTCAGAGCACACCTAACCAATGCTGTTCCATAAGACTTGGGATCCCGTTTTGAACTACATTAAAGGTCTACCTTGCTCACCGGTAACTGACAACGAATAATATTTGTCAGATATTAGAAGGAACTTTTTATTTTTATTTTCTTTTACCTTTTCTCTTCGCTGTTTCTTGTCCATTTGTGGAATGGGGGAATCATGGAAGAGATTAATAATGGACAATATCTTAGTGTTTACCTTGTCATCAATGTACCATTCTGTATTTTCACACAAAATGATTACATTAAAAAAAATATTACCCTAACCCCACACCCTATATCGTCTGTCAATGCTCACAATAAATAAGCCCCATCTCTTCTCCCCCACTAATGTAAATAAGAAGAATTCATTAACCTTGCTGATAATCCTAGGTTCTATTTCCAGGGTGTTGGTGGGAGCCATCTGGTTAACATTGCTGTCTTGTCAGAGAGCAGAGAGGAGATCCAGATCTCACTTATTTATGAGTCCTGCCCTCGGTCTCACGTTTGGGTCAGATCTACCAAACACTTAGACAGCAGTGGTTAACATTAGGCTTGCAGAACAGCTGGGAGGCCGACTGCATGGACACCATTAGCCGGGATGAAGCCTGCCTTCTGGACTGCACGTCAGGGGCACATAGCTTAATTGGGATAGATGAGCTTTTAGGCTTGTCTTCGTTATTTTGTTTAGTTGAAAGTGACTTTAATTTGTCTTGAAGGCAATGCAGACAGAATACTGATCTAAAATAACTCTGTTTCCTGCACTGTTATATACAGCACAAAACAGACAGTGTGACCACTGAAGACCTATTGCAGAATAAATGACTCTCATGAGTTGTTGTTTTTTCCTGAATGAAAAACATACAGCACCTCCAGTGTAGTCAAATAACCAAATGAATTATGCATTAAATTGACCAAAAGTGGTGGTAAAGACACTGTTAAAATTAAAAACAAATTCTATTGTTCACCTTTTGAATCATCAAATGTATCACAGTTATTAATTTCTACACAAATATTAAGCAGCACAACTGATTTCTAAAGGAATTTTTTTTTTTTTTTGTCTCCCTCTTTGATTGTTCATCAGACTATGGAGGAGTGTGAGAGAGAGGAGTTCATGATCTGTACCATCTTGTTCACGGCATACAGATGAATACAGACTCCTTTCCCTGGATTTCTATTGTGGGATCGGACATTGCATTGTTGTTACTGTTCAAATCTCTGAAGTCTGAGAGTTTTTAATAGAGAACTGTCAAATAAAAGTTACCATTTACGTTACTCCTGTATCTCCACTTTATTTTTGGTGCATTTTATGTTTGTAAAGTGTAACACTAGTACACGCACACGCACACACACACACACACACACACACACACACACACACACCTGTGTCAAAGTGTTCCCATTCCAATAATTAAATTCATCAAACTTTTTTATAGTCATCAATGAACTTGCAATTTTGGTTGTGCAATTCATTAACCCCAAGCCACTCAACATGACGCAGACAAAAGCAGGAGCTTAAGTGCTTTTCCTTCTCTCAGCACTTAATATCGCTGTTTCATTCACAGGCAGGGCTTCTAAAGGAAACGTGTGCTTGTTATTGGGTCCTGGAACTCTTCCAGTCATTTTAAATGTGATTTGTAGTGGCTCTCACCTGGATGGAAACATTTCTTCAAGGGAAGTTCTTCATTTACTCCACTCAATCATTGTTTTGATAGGGACTAATTCACAGTTCTAATTTGGAGGATTAGAAGGACTGAGTGGGATTCAGTGGGACGATCGCAACGTCATCGTTCACAGCCACTCCCTCTGTTCGCTGATTGGACCGGTTAAAAATTGATCGGAGAAAACCAAAGAATACACCACAATCCCAGACGGAGTTACTGAAGGAAAATGAAATTGAGCGGAAGTACGTAGGAGGGCGGAGCCAGGCTAATGAGTATAAGTGGTATATAATTTTGCATTTACGAAACATAGATTGTCTGTTTTGTCATTTAAGCAGGCCTTAACAGTAAAACAGTGTTGAATATTTAAAGGGGCCACATCATACCATTTTTTTTTACAATTTTTCCCTCTGCGGCCCAATTTCAATGCTTATGATGTTCCTCATTTGCATGTTGCTTTGGATAAAAGCATCTGATAAATGAATAATTGTAAATAATATTAATGATCAGAGTTTCATGCACTAAAACAGTTTTAGATTTGCAGTCAGAACATTTCCAGAACATCAGAACAGAGCAAAAGTCCACATTTTCATTAAAAATGAAATAAATCCCTTTTAAAACTGAATAAATTGTCCTCCAAACTGACATTTTCCAATGACACATTATTAGTGAAAAGTACACTATGCAACTTTTGGCGCTCTAGCATTTAATAAACAAAACTGCATGTATCCGGAGCTTTTTTCTGTTTATGTATATGACGAGTCACGCAGGTACTGGGCTACTCTGCAGTGGTTGTCGTCCCACAGGGTCTAAAATAGTCTGAATATAAACACTTATTATTAGGGGTGTAACAATACCCTTATGTCACGATTCGATACATATCCTGATACTGAACGAATATGCTTGCACTCTGTCACTGACTAGATATATTTAAAATAATGTAGGCCACTTTTTACTGGTTACATAAGACATTTGGCATTATCAGGACCCACAAATATTCCCCAATTGCATTATTATACATTATACATTATATTCAACATTATATATAGCAGTTTAATGTAGGACTGACACTAAAACTCACACATTTTTTTATTTTGGTTGAACTATACATAATACATATTGTCACCATGATGCATATTGTTGCATTTTTGTATTGCGATACATTGTGACACCCCTACTTATTATAGGTGTTACCTTAGTGATTCAGGATAAAACAAAAACATGGTTTGGAAGATGGATTCATGATGCACTCACTCATATAAATGTTATAGATTTTGCAAAGTGTACCTTCAAATAAAGCTATACACAATTGGACATCAATCTAATTCAATGTCATCTCGTTGGTTTATTGAGGAAAAAACGAATCAATCTTTAATTTCTTGATTTAAGCTGATTTTGGCATTATATGATTGGTAGTATAGCACAGGCACTGAGTGTTGCTTGAAAATGTCTATGAGCCATCTCTTTATGTAAGGTCACTAAGCACACCTTGTTCCTGCTGTTTCAGGGGGAAGAGCTCAATGAATCTGCTCAGGAGAGTCGTGCCAACGCTGAGATGCACAGACTCCTCGGCCAGAAGTTCCTCAGGTTGCCATGGAAACCAGAGGTAAAACATCCTTTTATAGTGTTAGAAACGTACACTTTACTTTCCTACAAAGAAGACATATTCCTACATAATGTGTATGATAATGTGTAGGATAATATTCAAAACCACACTGGCAGTGTGCAATATAGCTGTGAATCTATCTCACGCTCTCGCTCTCGCTCTCTCGCTCTCATTGTGTGTGATTTCCTTAGGGAGCCTCATCCTCCCATAGCTCTGTATCCCGCCAGGAATCATACTAAAATTACATGAACAGGTGGCCGAAAAGACGAGAGAACAACAGGCGCTGTATTGATGATGAACCAGCCAGTTCTGCTTAGCCCTGCTATCTTTTATGTCTAAAAATGATTTAGATCCCCACAAACACCTGAATATCAAGCTTTAAAGGGGATCTATTATGCCCCTTTTTACAAGATGTAAAAAAATAAGAATACAAGTCTCAGGTGTCCCCAGAATTTATCTGTCAAGTTTCAGCTCAAAATACCCCACAGATCATGTATTATACCATGTTGTAAATGACCATTTTTGAGTGGAAGGAAAAACATTCTGTTTTCGTGCATGTATCTTTAAATGCAAATGAGCTGCTGCTCCCCATCCTGCTTCTTCCAATCTGCAAGGTTACAAAGCTCAAAGCTCACTCCAAAGGGAGATACTTTATTTAACAAAGTATTTTTTCAAGAACTACAATAAACCGCTCGTTTGGACCACAAAAAAAAAAAACGTGGCTTGCAAGCCATAGGTTTCAGAGCTGTAAGTTTTGTAATGTAGCTGTAATGTAAGTTTTGCCCGAGGGCAGAATGTACTGCGGCCAACCGTTGTGATTTCCATGCAGCGCATACCAAGGTGCAATGCCTATCTCTGGACTCGAGTCTGGCAACCTATATACTGTAAAATCTAATAAGTTGGGCTTACTTAAAAAAAGCATGCAAACCGATTGCCTTAAAAAAAACAAGTAAAGTGAAATAGGAATAGTATGTGGTACTGACAAATGCTTAGTTAGTATAGTTCACTTACACAACAGTTCTAGTAACTAAAAAAGAACTGTAGAGAGTACTTGATAATTTACTTTAAGTAAAATATAATTGTTACCATTGTTGTGTTTTGCAGGCGGAATGTTGAAGTCTGTGTGACTCAAGTATGATCAATTGCAAGATTGTCACAAATATAGAGGGATTATATAAACCCATTTAAAAGTTTCACAGGGAGCAACAAAATTATAAAAGATCATTAACTGACATGAAATATAGTTATGTTATACATCATTCATTCATACATACATATATATATATATATATACGTAACATAATAATACATAAATAATATATAATAACATATATATATATATATATATATATATATATATATATATATATAATCTCTTCCTTTGAAACCGAATAACTGATTTCTTGTTGCATCGCTGCATCAGAGGGAAGAGAATTACAATAGTATAAATGAAATTCCAAGTGCCCAACCAAAGGGATCACTATTCACAATAATGGTGACTAAAAACATTTTAGGAAAATCAACATCAATTTATGAAGTCAGCTTATGTGATGTTCTCTCAGATTTTTCAGTTGTATTACATTTTCAACATTCAAGATGACTTTGGGAAATGAGTGTATGCAAACAGAGAAAAATAACTGCAGAAGTGGAGGAAATGAGTGAAAAGTCCATTAAGATTTTCCCCGCCTCAAAAACCACACTCAAACCAATCAATTAATCTTAATTTGGGTTTTCTTAGTAAACAAAGCATAGTATGTGAATAGTACATATTACTAGACCTTGTGACGTCATCGCACTACGTCTGCCAGTGGCTTAGTGTCACCATAGACTATAAAACAATATGGACGCAGTGTCCGTGACATCACCCGTAGGTTTCTGAAGACCGTTTTTGAAGCCTAAAGTGGGCGTGTCCAACCTTGGTAGCGCGTCACTCCCGAATTTATTTATTTTTACAGTCAGACAATTAGCTGAGGTAACGTGACGGCTAACAAACAGCAGACAAACGGCTAATGATGACTAATGACCACTGCAGCGGGAATCCACCTGTCACTCAAAAGTGGACACCGTTAATTATGCAGATATTTAAGGCTTAATATAATTTAAACGGATGAGTTATAAAAAAATTCACCCCCCTCACAGTTGTCATGAAGGGCAAAATTAGCTGTATAGACCAAAGCCACTTTTTGCTCCAGGCTGTAAACAAGTTTTTTCTGCTGTAAAGTTGGACATTTTAACATGGGGAAGATGCAGATTTGACTCACTTTTGCAGCCAGCCTCAAGCGGCCAGTTGATGAATTGCCGTTTAATTCACTTCCGTGTTGGTTTCAAGAGAGAGACAGGGAGGTTGCCGCTTGAGTGTCACGTGTCTCAGACACCGGGTTCTGTCAACACAGTGTGGAGTTCCTTGGAAAGGGAACATGTATTATTAAACATGCTTTCATATATAGCATTTTTTTTTTTTCATGGTATGACCCTAAGCAACATGTCTATATACCGTACAAAAAGTAACTTCAATATTGTAGGCAGCTGCTGCTGTGTAGCTTTTTTTCTAAATACTGTGAAACAGACTCTAGTATTTCCAATCGATAAGCCAACAGTCCTTATCTTCTCTCCCCACCTCATCGACATAGCAGGCAAGGAGACCAGACACTATGTGTGATAATGAAGAGACAATGATCAAAGAGGGTCCCTGACCGCATGCTGCCCCCAAGGCCCCCTTCCTTTGGGCCTGTGACAGATGAGCTCCTTGTTCGACACTGAAGTTTCAGTTGCGGGCGAACCCTCCAGGAAGTTACGAGAGCACAAAAGCTCTTACGAGGCATGTGATTTAGGGAGCACCAGATGCCAGAAATAGCAGTGGCGCAAAGACGTCACACAGGAGTCCTTGTGCTGCCCCGTTCTCCCGCCGTCTATTTCATTGGATATGTGTCAATTGTTTGTCAGATATTTATCCACAATGATGCACAGCAGAGAGAAAAAAAATACCCCAGTGCAGAGATAACCTCTGTTTTTATCCATTGATTTATGTGCTTTTCTCTGTGTTATTGAATGTCATTATATGGCCAGTAGGAATAACCAGACTGGGAAATATATCATCAAGGCTTTGGCTTGAAGCACAGTGAGACAGAAGATTTCAGGCCATTCATTCACACTCCATATGCCGCAGCATAAGATGCTCTTATCGTGCACTGCAGAATGTATTTTATAGTTACTTATAATTCAGAGATAAAGGAAAGATGAATGCTATTAATTTTGTGTGACAACACAAGATTCACATGTATTTATATCATACCTTATTCTAACAAGTACAGACAAGTCTATTACTGATACACAACGAGACTATTTTAAACATTTTTTATCATACCTCTGGGGGATTATGATAGAAAATCCCATTTTTTCATGATTTATGGTGCATTTATATTACATCGCTCGTTTTTATATAGATGCTGTCACAATCTCATTGTTTCCCTTTGCGCAAAACAAACCAGGGTGACAGTTATTCATTTATTCTGAGCATGTGAACATTTAAATGGTACACTTGATAATGCCCAGAGCTAAATCCACCGTACCACCTGTGACCACATTGCATACCCAGATAGCATGTAACCACTGAAACAATGTTGAGTCAGTGTTGATGCGTCAACGCTGATTACATTGAAATGATGTTAGAAAGTGATGTTGCTTTAGCATCACTCTTGCACCCTCGGTTAATATTGAAATAATGTTCAGATTTCAATCACAAATCAATGGTGTTAATATTGCTTCAACGTTACAAAGTGATGTTGTTTTTGCATCACTCTTGCACCCTCAGTTAATGGTGAAGCAATGTTGAGATTTCAACCAAAAATCAACGGTAATAGTGTAGTGACCCACAAGGAAGTCTGAAAGAGACATTCACCAAGGGACTGTACCTTTAAGGAAAGGGGGGTTTAGACGTTGACGAGTTCCGGTTTTGACGTTGTTTATGTTTTTGATATCACTCGCTGTACTGGGTGATAGAAATATTGAAGTGGATAGTAAAGTTGACTCGACGCATCTCCGTCTCTTGTCTCCTCACTTACTGCACTCCACATTTGGTGACCCCGACGTGATTTGACTCGACGCATCTCCGTCTCTTGTCTCCTCACTTACTGCACTCCACAATAGTATTGATTCAACATTACAAAGTGATATTTTATCAACATCACTTTTGCACCCTCAGTTAATGTTGAAACTGTTGAACAAAAAATCAATAGTAATGCTACTGAATCAACATTACGTCCCCTTGGAATTATAAGGTTCTATCTGACATTTTTGTCAAAATTTTGTTATTCACATATTCCTATTCTGTGACAACTTCTTTACATTATGTGATGTTGTTTTTTTAAGTTGTGTACATTTTGGAACTTTTTATTTAGAAAATAAAAAGGTTCTTTCTACACAGTCGAATGGAATGCAAAAACTTTAAAGCTCAATATCTCAAAACTGCTCAGAACGCAGATAGAACCTTATAATTCCAAGGGGACGATTACACTATGATTGATTCTACATCACCGATGCTGAATCAATACTGAAATTAACAAAAATAATCAATGGTAATATTGTTGAATCGACGTTACACTATGATGTTGAATCTACACCACTGCTGTTGAATCAACACAATAATTAACAGAAATAATCTTTGGTAATATGGTTTGATCAATGTTACAATGTGATGTTGATTCTAAATACATTTTGTTGAAACACTGAAAATACAACTGAAAAGGAATGTCAACCATGTTGCCATCTGATGTACCAAGTTAATGTTGAAACAACATTAATATTTCAACTACACTTCAATGATGCATCAACAAATTCCTGACCATTTCAAAATTTGGCAAAAACCTTTTAAAATATAAATGACACCTTTCCAGCAGTTGAGTCAATTTATTTTATTCAATCAATCAATGACAAAAATATATTAAAAGATCATTCTTTAAAAAAGAAAGGGAGAAATAGGACAAAAGCATTTCAATCTTTAAACATAAAATTGGCTTCAGAAGTCTGATGTCATAACTACAGGTGGTCCAACAGTTCAGGTTTTTAAAAATCTGTTTTACATCAGACTACTGCCTCTTTTCCTTTGGGTTCTCTGAAATCTGAAAAAGAAAGCATGATGTTACTCAAGAACAAGTCAATTCAGTTGCCACATTAAAGAATGTTAATATACTAAACACAATATGATTCACTTTTTTGCAGCATATTTTGCAGCGATTTTTGTATGAGCATATCAGTGAACACCCCTGACCACTCGGTGAGTTTCATCTCTTTGTAAACGAAAGTTTAATGCGTTTTAGGAAGGATATGTTCGAGTGCACCTATGCAGCCATTCTGTAGGTGGGGGGGAAGCGAAATAAACCTAAAATTCTCGGGACAGCAGCATGTGTCCAATTTTTAATCTTAACCGTTCTATTTCATCAGAAACGATCTGTAAACGGGGCTTTAAGTGTAAAATACCGAACTTGTCCTTTAAAGAATGTTGGTAACCAGAAAGTTGACGGTGGCCATTGATTTCCATAGTAGAAAATAAATACCACGGAAGTCAATGGCTACCATCAACTGTCTGGATGCCAACATTCTTCACTCTTCTTTTGTGTGCAGCAGAAGAAAGAAATTCATACAGGTTTGGAACAACTTGAGGGTGAATAAATGATGACAGAATTTTCATTTCGGGCTGAACTATGCCTTTGAAGCTGCAGATTCACCTTATGTAGACCTTAATCTCTTTAAATATCACAAAATAGCCATGTCAGTCACTTTCTTAATAAACACAAGATGTTTTTTGTTATTGTGTTTCAGTGGAAACAAGCTAAACTGAATGGAAATCAGTTACATTTCTCAAATTTAAAGAATTTAATCTGCAAAAAAAAAAAAAAAAAACGAAAAGAGGGAGATCTTTAAGTTCTGTAGTTCAAACTAGCTACAAATTATTGTTGCTTACCTCCAGTTCGTGTTGCAAAATGGATTAACCATTACCCACTTCTTCCAAGCCACCTGCGATGTACACTTTGCCTCTTTTATTAATTTGCTAAACAATGTTTTTGAAAAGCTGTTTGTGTTCGGACATATTATATACGGTTAATAATTAATTATATGCCTATAATTCATTGTAATCGACCTAAATGTTTAAGACAATTTTCAATGAGGATGAGTAAGCTTCTGTGTGATATTTTATTATCCTCACAGCGCGTTGGTTTTGCGGTGATGCGCTATGAAATTATTGCGTGGCAATTTAACAGCCTATCACTTTAATAATAAAAGTAGCCCAGGCCTTCCCTAATAATAATAATATACAATAATACTAATAATAATTTAATACATAAATTGGAAATGCTAAATCATCTTGATATTGATAGCTGATGCTTGTTTTGACAATATCTCTGGATACATGATATCGTCTATAGGCGCAACCCGGCACGAAGGTTTATCGCGCTGATTCGCGCATATTTCACACATATAGAGATCGCTAAGACATGTGACCAAATGGGCGGCAACCTCTTCAGAACGTAAAGAATTATGGGTATGTTTGGCCAGGCTGGCATAGCAGGCAAGTGTTCTGGCATGAAAATAATGAAAAATTAGCGTGAAAAACAGAATATAATCCTACAAAATGCAGGCATCTTGAACACTGCGTTCTTCCCTCCATGCAATGAAGTTTGGCACCTTATGTTTGTGCCGCGGATTCCCAAAATGCTTTGCGTTCACCACAGGGAATACGTCATGATGACGTCACATTAGCAATCCTTATAGTGTGAGCAGTGAAGTCGCAGCTCGACGTTCGGACCGTATAGCGTGAGCACAGAAATCCTGAGCTTTGGCTTTACATCGCATGCGATCTACTCGTTCAGTGTGAGTAGGTACCTTGCTGAAATCGCACAGACATCGCACAGTGTATGGCCGCCTTTAGTTCAATGTCACTGTCTCCACCCATGTGTGCTGTTGGCTTTCATCAAAATTTCAATGCTGATCCAACACACTTTAAACACTGAAATATCAACCAGAATTATGGTTTGGATCAAAACTCAACATTGTATCAATGTCCCCATGCTATCTGTGCGATTTATTTCAACACTTTACTTACTTTGAAAATTAATGTATGTTAGTAGATTTAGTAACAATAAATACAATGCAAGTAAAAAGCATGCTAAAAACAGAAATACATTATATGCACCATTGTTTGAAACTCAGAGAGTTCATGCATGTCGAACACACAAGACTTCCGTATAGGACACACCTTGTGTTTTCTCTCTAATAAGGAAGCATCAATTAACTACTGAGAAGCCCAAATGCAAAACCAAAATGGGTGTTTTTCAACCATTTTTCAAAAGACTTGCTAAAATCATGAGGGCCCACCCCTAAACTAAACCCCCAGTGTATTAGAGCAAATGAGGTAACACCATTGAAAGTGCCCATCATGAACTGAAACGCCCCACTGATTGGGAAACACCCAGTAGTGTTTTGCACAGATACATGCCTGCAAGATCTTGTGCTCATAAACTAAGACTCTCTGTTAGTTCAATGTCACTGTCTTCACCCATGTGTGCTGTTCCCTTTCATCAAAATTTCAATGCTGATCCAACACACTTTAAACATTGACATTTTGATGTCAACCAAAATGATGGTTTGGATCAAAACTCAACATTGAATTAATGTTACCATGCTGTCTGGGTACTTTCTTTTCCCTCGACTGAACCCTTGCCATGTGTGAATGTGCCGTGGAGTCGCAATCCAGTTGTGCCAATGACAGCTGTAACCATGGCCAAGATTGCTTAGATTTCTGTGGTGTCTTGTCCGCCTCTGAGTGGGTGGGATGCCAATCCCACCATTCACATCAGATGCAATTATATAGGCTAAATTTAAACGTAGCTGTGAGGAGAGAGACCTAATGACTGACAGAAGGGGAAAGGCAATGTAATGTGAGCTCACCTGCATGGCGAGTACTGCTGGTCTCTGTCACCGCCACCACCAGGAGAATTACAGAAAGATAAAGGGTGGTGAAGAATTCAGTACATGAAGATTTGCAAAGGTGCACACATTTCCTGCTAAATCCCACCACTGCTGCACCACCAACTCATAAATTCTTCATTAAATCGTGAGCATGAAGTCGTTGGTAATGCATTGCCCAATTTTCCTGTTTATGACAATTTGTTTTTACTGAAAGCATTTCTGCGTATCCAATATACAATTAATCACTCTGCAAACTGTGAGCATTTTGTCGTATCCAGCTTTCCGTGGCAAAACATGATAATTATTATTTTCCTCCTGAGGAGAAAAATATATTATTGGTATTAGGCCACTACATAGTTATATTACAATTGATGTTAAAATCAAAAAGGTCTCTAGCAACTGGAGAAAGGTATCTGTTAGCGTTCCCATTCCCATTTACTCAGTGTTGAGCTGGAGAAAGATGCTTTTTGCCCCATATGGTACAGTTATGACATTTACAGTATGGATGCGCGGTTGGCGGTTACAGCCGCGGACTCCGCGGTTGATTGGGTGGATGACGTGACGAAAAATTATATTTTAATTAAATTCGGGCGGGTGGCGGGCGGTTGAACCAATCAAATGAAAAATATATGTATACACAAATCAACGGGGTGGCGGGCGGGTGCGGTTTTTGAAAATTGGTCAAAAACGTTGGTGCGGCTGGATGGCGGACGGATGATGATTTTTGTGATGCGGTTGCGGATGAAATAATAGCCCATCCGCGCATCTCTAATTTACAGTTTTATACATTCATAGTTCATTTACAGTTTACTGTCACTCTTTTGCCTTTAGGGTAGTGGCATATTGACAGATTGATTATCAATTTCAAATATGTTTTTTGTCTGGCTGTTCTGTGTATAATCTGGGTCTGTGTGAATGCCTGAGGTCCTGTTTTCACCTGTAAATCAATTGTTAATACAGCCCATTTTATTTTATTTTAAAGTTTTTTTAATCACTGGACATTTGCTTTTTCCTCCAAATCAGTGCTGGTTAGACATGAAGTAAAGGCTGATTCTCTTTTTTTTTTTGTTCTCTATCAGTATAAAGGTCAGGCCAATCTGCATGTGTTTGAAGACTGGTGTGGTTCATCTATCTCCCAGCTCAGGAAGAATCTTCATTTTCCTCTCTACCCACATGTAAGTTTCTCAGACACTGAAAAAAAAGAGTTTAATTGAACAATTAAGATGAACTTTCTTGTTTGACGGAGTCTAGTCAGTATATTATTTTCAATATTTGTATTAACAAAACCCAACTGTTGGCCTAATATTTGCTTGTGGCAGTATGTTTTACAGCCAGAGCTAATATAATTTCTTTTCACAGTGTTTTGTAGCTGTCTGTTTATTCTTCTTAGAAGTCATTTTGAGGTGTGATTCTGTGAATAACTGTTAGTGCCTTGGGTTTAAGAGTGAATAGGCCTACAGATGCTTTTATATTTAATTCTTCCCCACAGACCAGGACCACAGTGAAGAAAATTGCAGTGGCTCCAAAGTGGAAGAATTATGGCCTTAGAGTCTTTGGATTCATTCACCCTTACAAAGATGGTTAGTGTATTTCATCAAGGTTTTTGTTTCATTACAGGGATTTCATCTATACAGTATTGTTTTAACAAACATGATTTATGAACCTTTGAAATATTATGGATTTGTTTTTATCATAATTAAAATCAAACACATGCTCATTTAATTTCTAATGCCTTCAAAAATACACAATAATTTATGCAATTGCTTTGCATTGATATCCTTGTTCAGTAACTAAATCAATCTGTCCTATTGGTGGTGGTAAGTAAATTGGTGGTGGTAACTAAATCAACCATTGGTTGAGGAGACACCCCTACCCCTCCCCCCCCCCCTCCCCCCTTCTATGTAAAGCGCTTTGAGTGCCGAGAAAAGCACTATATAAATGTAATGAATTATTATTATTATTATCATTATTATTATTATTATTATTGTGTAAAAATAGTCTATACATACTATTGACACTTGGCTTGTCAATAGTATCCTGCTTTAAAATAGACGGACTGAATTTGATACTGTCATTCTAAAACATAGAATTTAGAGTCTATTCTTCCATCAAAGAACCATGTGGTGGATTTTTTTTTTTTTTTTTTTTGCCATCCTACATGATTCAGCTTGTATTAAACAGATGGCTTGACGTTCAGCTGTAGCATTTTATGATATAACTTGGACTGCATTGGTCCCTCAGGGATCTCAAACCATTCAGGTCTGTAGACAGCATAGCAGATATAGATCATTATATTGTCCAGCCTGATTGTTTTCACCTGATTTGTTCCACTGTTTCCACATTTATGGAAAGAGTCTTGTCATCTGTCCAAAGGACATTGTTTCAGAAGCGCTTTCAAAAGTAAAACATCTGGTACATTACTTTATACCATATTGTTTGAAGTCATGAACAGGCATTATTGAATTCTAAAGGTACTTTATCATCAGTAACTATGAGTTATTTTTTATCGTAATAAAATGTGTCCTGTGTAAATAAAAAGGGTAAATAGAAACACATACTAGTAGTGATTCATGCCCAATTCTAAAAGCTTCTCAAACCTTTGTGCTGTACCATCACACACGTGCAATACATACACATTAAGTGTTGCTTTGTGTTCGAAGTGTTCCTCAAAGCAGGATTGACTGGGGTGTAAGAGATCTGAATATTGCCAAAGCTGACAGGACGTCTAAAGGCACACATAAACCATTATTTCAATGGATTCCCTGCAATCAGCACATTTTGCACACTCTGCCTAACCTGACAAGAAAAAGCTGCTGTGAGGACTACTGTATGAGCCCTGATGTGTGCAGGCGTGCTCATGTTTCCAGGGGAAAAGTTATGAGACTTTGCTAAGTTTTCATTAGCAAATAACCAGGGTCGCTGAGTCAGGCTTTTGACTGTGGCACACAAGCTCACAAAACAATCAGATAAGGAAGAACTACTGTCAATTTAAGGTATATAGCGGAGAACTACAGACAGCCAGAATAAAGCCACTAGCACTGCTGGGTGATAGACTACTGCGAGATTCCTGTGACTGCCAAACAACATCTTATCAAAGGAAGCTTAGAAGTGAGAATCTGCAGGTCAGTCATAAGGTTATGCAGTACAACTCTGTAAATTATACATTATTTATTTCAGGGGATTTCCAGTTCGCCATAGCATCGGATGATAACTCTGAACTGTGGCTAAGCTCAGATGAGAGTCCACTCAATGCCCGGCTCCTGGTGTATGTGGGACAGGTGTGTACTATGATGCATGGCTACTAAATAAACCAGGCTGCACTTCTGAACAACTTCATACCTACAGTGAAAGGGCTGAGTTTATTTTTATCTGTTTTTTTTTTTTTATTTTTTTTTTTTTGTCTGACATAGGGGCAGGGAAAATTCAGAATTGAAGAATGACTATAAATTTAGCGTGTAGCCTATTTTAATTGAATTGGCCACACCCCTCAGGAAGCTGATTTGAAATTTTGATTTTAATTACAGAAAGAGATTTTACAGAATTGTAATTGAAAAAACATAGGTAATCCTATATCTATCTATCTATCTATCTATCTATCTATCTATCTATCTATCTATCTATCTATCTATCTATCTATCTATCTATCTATCTATCTATCTATCTATCTATCTATCAGTTTTAATTCACTTTTATTCTGCTTCCTAACATTCAAATTGCTAGTCAGCTTCCTCTTTAATACCTCAATTAAATTGTAATTTAAAACACCCTCTCAATTCAATTCTGAATAGTACAAGCCTGGATATTGTGTCCTGTGTGTGTCTGTGCTGGAGATGAGTTACAGT
Organism: Rutilus rutilus; assembly: GCF_951802725.1. Classification (NCBI taxonomy): domain Eukaryota; kingdom Metazoa; phylum Chordata; class Actinopteri; order Cypriniformes; family Leuciscidae; genus Rutilus; species Rutilus rutilus. Next base: position 34,944,967 of record NC_140211.1, read on the forward strand.
CTCTGTTGTCTGTTGTCATATAGCACGGCTCAGAGTGGACAGCTCCAGGAGAGTTCAGCAAGTTCAGATCCCAAACTTCCAAACCTGTGCGGTGAGTGTCATACAGCATATGTTTCCTGGATTTATCCTCATAATTAAATGCATATTAGGAGAGTATGACTAAAGGTTTGTCTGCAACATGGAAAGGTACTTGCCAGCTCATTGCTTTATACAGCTATACAGTACGTTTAAATATGCTGTGCTCTGGATGAGCAGCAATGAGTGAGACAGGATGTTAAGATCATAGTTGTGGTAAGTGACACATTAACTTGTCATTTCTCCTCAAGATGAACACTGATGTTAATTTTTTTTCATTTGTCACTGCTTTTATTATTTAGCAGAGGGTATGAACATGCATATTCATCACACATATCCCTGGTTTCACAAAAAAGGCCCAGACTAAAATGCATGTTTGAGCTGTTTTAACTGAAAGCAACTTGCACTGGCATATCTTATGTCAGTGCCATTGTTTTGTCTCAAGATGCTCACCTGTAATATTTTTATGGCACATTTATAAAAGCTACTTAAATGCCCTAATCCTGGTTTAGTCTAAGCCCTCTCTGTGAAACCAGGCCACATATTTGTATTTGTAAATTGAGTTTAAATAACCTGAAAAACAGTCATGCCACCAAACGTTTTGAATGAGTGAAAACATTCAAGATATTTTCCGCCATTCCTTATCCATTCATTAAATCCAGGTGTATGAACCTTATATACTTTATGCCCATAATGATTTAAGACCGCACACGCTCAAACTTCACTATTAAATGAACAGGCATCAGGGGCAATTACTGTAACTGTAAGCGTGCTGCCGAATAGGTGTCTGCAGAGACGGTGTGATTGGGAATAACAAGGGGACACATTAAATAGTAGTTTGTCAGAGTGAAGTGTCATTTCGTCCGTTTTAATCGCCCTTGTCTGTCTTCTCCAGCCACTGCTGATTGGTGCAGAAGTCGAGCTTCGGTGTAAATAGTGTGTGCCGCTGAATTATTCATCAGCAGTGTCAGTCTAAAAGCAAGCGTGTACATGTTCCAGAATATTTTAGTGCCAATAAAAATGAGCATGCTTATTGGCACTCCAGAGGGAAAGGCAGAGAAGTGCCTCCTCTTTTCAGCGAGCTTTGACAATGGCCTGGCAACGGTTCAAACTGCCACAAGAGTGTCTTTGATATCCTCTGCTTTTCTAGTTGAGGATGTCAGGATATAAACTTTTTTTGACTTCTGTTCAACTTGAGTTAGACGACTTTCTGTCTACGTACCTCAGTTCACTGTTTGCTTTCATTTTGCCCTTCGATTGGGGCTTGTTAGTTTGGTGAAAGACAGAGCAGAGTAGGTCAATGCGTCATACAGACTAATGGGGTGGATTTTAGAGAGCAAAAATGGCAAATGTCTGACAGGATTGTCTGGAATTCCCATAGCTGCTGGGCAAAATAGCACACTAATGAACTACAGGGAAAAGTTTACAGAGCAATCAAGAGGCGAGACATGCCTGTCAGTTGTGGATGACAGAAACTAGGAAGATGCTTTAAGAAATTAGCTTAATACATGCCCAAACATCTGTATATAATGTATTTCCACACAACCTCTTGTTGAGCCTCTCTCTCTCTCTCTCTCTCTCTCTCTCTAAGAAATATTTAATAAAATATACAGAAATATATCATTTTAATTTAAATATATAATATACATGAGACTCTGTGTCTTACTCTTATGTATATGTATAGTATTTTCATGTATCACATAATAGAATGGAGTATATCTATTTTGCCCTCCACGGCTGAAGGAAAGAAAGGGCAGAGTAACTCAGAGTCTCAGATATTGCAACTGACATTTATGGCAATATGTCAGTTCTACAGGGCCAGCAGAGGTCAACCTCTCTTGACATTTTAGAAGTATCTGTCACAAGTGTGCTAGGAAATGTTAAAAGCAGTTTCAGTTCACTAAATATATAAATGGATCTATCAACTGGACTTTTTAATGCTAGTACATTTACATTGGCCACTATAAATCCATCCATCCATCCATCCATCCATCCGTCCATCCATCCATCCATCCAGTATATATACTAATTGCAACTATAAAAGTGCTAATGTGAATGTACAAGTATAATTAAATGTTTATTTATTAATTTTTTTTATACAGTGTAGTCCTACATTTTCAAATATTTATGTGGTTTTATACTGTCTAATTCAGTGGATCATATACTGTCATTCTCTGTTTTTCTGTATTCAGTTCAGGCAACTGTTGTTTTGCAAGCCTGTCCTGTCTGTTTGTTATCCGCTAATCTGCGCATAAATTACTTGATTACTTCCCAAAATGAACAAACAAGAAACAAACTTTACTCAAGAGGGAATTTGCATTTTAAAATACTTAGCAATCTCCCTTCTAAGGTTTGTTTTTAATTCAAATTTGTGTGCCACCGCTCACTTTCATGTTACATTAGGTTTATGCAAATGTCTGGAACATTCATTAATGAAGTCAGGATAGTGGGTGCTGTCATCAAAATGAGCTAGATAAATATTGGTTTTATTTATCCAGCTCATTTTGATGACAGCACCCACTACAGTGGAGCACACATACATTGTGGAGCAAGCATGAATGAGAGGTCTGAATTCAATACTTTTTAAAATTTATTAAATAGGCTGCCATCGATGTGTAAATTTGTACCTGTTTAATTTGTCGCTTTGCCACAGGATCTGTTTGTTGAGGTTGAACTTATCAGTTGGCTTAGAACAACCGAGACGCTGCGTCATGCGTTTCTGAAGCAGGTGTGATATCACAGTCAGGTGACTTCACAGGTGTGTTGACACAGGGTATAAAAGGGCCCTTAGAGAAAATCTTATTAGCTTCAGATTGTCTGAAGAAAGAAGTCCAGGCATGCCTGAAGTATTGCAACGCAAGACTCTGCCAACAACTTCTTATAGGAAAGGGTACGAGGGAGATCAGGTGGGGCAAATTAACCAAATCAGGTGACAACAAGGATTGGGTTAAGACAATGGACAGCGGAGAACATGGGACATAGAAACATACAAAACAAAGCCATGTGTCCACACAAAACATGACATCAGAACACTCAACCAGTGAGAGTTATATTAAAAATGTCCTGGCTCTTCCAAGCTTTATAATGGGAGTGAATGGGTATATTTTTTTGGAAGTCCATCAAAGCACATCCATCCATGCTAAAAGTGCTCCACACGGCTCTGGCCGGTTAATAAAGTCAAATCGATGCGTCCGGCCGTCTGCTTTAAGCTAGTTATTTTAGTTGATAAAGTTTTAAATATGGATATTTTTCTTACACGAACGCATCACTTCACTTCAGAAGGCCTCACTCCCATCCCCCATTGAAAAGAGCCAGGTGGGAGCAGAGCTTCTTCACTGTGAAGCGGTCAGAGTAAGCACAGCCAGCCCCCTCGAGTGCTGACATAGCGTGCTCCGCTCCTAGACAGATGACACACAGCTCGTGTGTATCGTCCAGTGTGATAAATCTATCACATGACATGACACATCTCTTGAGTCTGCTAGTCATGTTTCTTTTTCTTTCTTCTAACCACTCACACACATAGATTTCACATGCACACACAAAAACCTAAAGACTAAGAAGCTGATGATGCTTTAAAGTTCCACTTCAAAAGGGAACCCCACTACTGTAGTAGTGGGACCAGTGATCATACACTATGATTATACTATAACACCGTGTCCTAACCAGATAAGATATGCAATATGTTGTCTACTATGAGAAGTTTGCCCTTGTGAGTTGACTGACATCTCAAACAAGCCTTGCCTACTGTCTTGCCACAGCAGTCTGTTGAGAGTGTGTTCATGTGGGTTTTGCCTGAATACACTCTTTCTTTATCTCTCCCATCACTCAGTCCTATTCAATTATTGAGCAGAACACTTTCAGATGGAGCCTGGCAATTAGTCAGCCAATTAAAACTCCATTCTGTACCCCCTCAAGCCTCTCTCAATTTATCCTATCTAGACTTGATCTACTGGCCAGTCCTTTCTTTTGGAGTCTTCAATCCTTTATTGATTGAACTCTCACATGAAAAACATACTGCCATCCTATAAAGAACAACAAACAAACTATTTTTACTAATTTTTACATTATTACTAATGCTCAGTTGTTAATTCGGTTGATTTGGTTTTGTGTGTGTGGCCCTGGTACGTCTTCACAAATATAGTTATACCAGGAAATGTTGACCTTGTGAGGACATTTTGTGGTCCCTATTAGGAAACAAACTTATAAATCATACAGAATGATCTTTTTTTGAAAATCAAAAAATTCAGAAAGTTTTCTGTGATGGGTAGGTTTAGTGTAGGGGGATAGAATATACAATTACACAAAAAAAATTTGTTTGTGTGTGTTCAAAAATAGGCTACTTATTATGGAAATAATATGCTTTAAAAGAATTTACTTAAATGCACAATGAATGTAATGTAACATTTATATTAAATGCAATTATTTAACTTAAGATTAAGAGGATTGTCATACTTTTATAGTTTAATGTCATTCAGATACTTTAATGCCTTTTTCTTGTATGTTATGTATTTAAATACATTTTACACATTTGTATAAAAAAAAAAACTTGCACAGTTAAAATGTTAAGTATTTTGTGCTTTAGTAGTCAACACATCAAATACTTCTTTAAAACACGACATAAGATTATTAAAAATGTATGAATAATTTTCATTATTAATGAAGTTATTATAATTAAATTATTAATTCATTATTAATAATTTTCATTATAATGAAACGATACACAAAACAAAAGGTGCGCACACAGCGCATTCCCCATAGCCACGCTACAGCACAAAACACTTTCACATTAAATACTCTTTCCGCTGGATCAGCTTAGACCCTTTCCACTTGCTTGTCGATCACTCTTTCCACTTGCTGACGGCGTACGAATCCTCAATCCTTCTCTCTCTCATCTCTCACTCCACAGTGGCTTATATTCGGTCTCTCCACGCCAATTACTGCAACAAGACACAGGTGTTCGTCATTTGCACTTGACCTACTTACTCCTTGCTCGTCTCCTATCTCTCTCTCCCGTTACAGACCTCGCGGAACCACGCCCCCATCGCCACAGTGTACTTGAGTGTATTAAATATTAAAGTCTCTTTAGGTACACTTGATGGCCTTTTATTTAATTGATATGACAAGTACTATTTAAAAAATAAACAATTTGTAACGTCGTCATGAAACAGAACTTGCATCGACTTATGATGTAGATCCAATTGAAATGGCTTTTTGAATGAAAAAAAAAAATGTAGGGAAGGACTTGTTTGGTTCATCGTTGTGGTTTGCTATTGCTGTGATCTTAAGTGGGTGTCAGGTTGTACAGTTCTCATGCAGTAAACACGTCATCAGAGAAGAGATGTTGTTACAAAAGTTTTAAATTTTTGTTTAAATATTATGATGGCACATACATTTAAAATATAAAGATAATTTATATTAAGCACTGCAATATTCCACCAGAAATATTAATTGTCCATTTTGATTTCATTGTGACTATAAGATTTGAAGTACACTACAAGTGAACATTCAATACAAGTATACAATTAAGAACCTTCTTCACTACATTCTCATGCTGTCACAGTAAGCTGCATTGCACTTGGCTGATTTAATCAAAGCAACTCCAGCAGAACATCTGAAGAATAATTGTCATAACACAACCTCTGAATATGCTGCTATTCATATGTCTGTCTGTTTGTGACTTTTGTCTTTTCTAAGATGAAAATATCTTTCTAACAGAAATCCAAATCTGTGGTCTGAGATAGTTTACTCAAGTGTTTTCATCCCCTTGTCAACATTAAATAAAAACCTCCTTGCAGCTGACATTAGAAATCTCTTTTTTTGTAATACAATTTTATTCTGTTTGAGGTTTGATGGAAAAGACTACCTACGTAGGAAAGAGCCTTCAGCTGCATTTCTGAGGAAGGCGCTTCTTTGAATTTTATTTGACATTGGATGGCATATGGCACAGCTTATCTGTCCTTTTTGCTTAATTTGACACAGAGTTGTTTTATATTAGTAAGGTTAACTTGTTTTATGTTGATAATTGTTTAGTGTAATTTTTTTTTTAAGTGGTCCATTAGAAGAATGTATGGTATTCTCAGGATTCCTCAGTGTTTCTTAGTGTTTTGTCATACATGATTCTTGTTATGAGAAAGGTACTAACTGACAGAAGTCAATTTAAAGGGCTGCAGTAACAGAAAGGCAGCTTGTCTGTCCACCCATGCTTTTTTCAAGATTTTGTTCAGTTTGAGCTTTCAACAGCCTCGTTTTCATCAATTGTATTCTATAAATGAGCTTTTCCTCTGTGATGAAAAAAAAAAAAAAACAGTCCTTGATTCTTTAAATATCTCTAAATGGAGATTTTTTTCTAAACATTAAGTGCACATATGAAGCTTTCATCAGCTATATCAGACACAGGTAATCACACGCTCTATCTCTATTTATTTCTCTACTCAGTAATACTAATAACTTCACTGATGCAGTCCAAGCTGTTGTTGCAAGTTCTAAATAGACGGTTTTGAATTGGTACAGAGGATTGGGCTTGACTCTTGAAATGTTAAAGGAGCTGTATGTAAGAAATGTATTTCAATTAATCGTAAAATGGCCCTGATATGTCACTAGACATTAAGAAATCATGTTCATTTCAAATACTTATATCACTGACAACAGTAGTCCGGCCAGGATATTGTCATTTAAAAAGTTGATGATGTCATCTTGTGTTTTGGCCTGAAGCCCCACCCTCCACCTATCTACCAATCACGAAGTCAGTAGTGTTTCGGCATCGGGGTTGCCAGCTCTGCTCTTGTTACCACAGCTACGTAGCAGCCTACGTTCCTGCTGGATCCTGCAGCCTATCTGGCAACCTCGAGTCAGGGGGGAGGGGGAGGGGATACACCGCTCTACAGTAATTTGAAAGTGATTGCAGAACCAGTTTTGGCCACAATCTTAAATACGGTTCCTTTAACTTGAGATTTAAATTTGTGGTGGAAGAAAGTATAGTGGCTACAACACACAATATTGTGAAGTGTACGTTCCCGGAAGAAAACTGAAGACTGTTGTAGATAATTACTCACTTTGGAGAGGACTTTGTGCTTTGTAACTTTGCAGAACTTTTTCATCCTCAAACAGCAACATTGCACAATAAAAAAAGTTGCAAATGTAAAAAAGCATAATAGGACCCCTTTAAAACATAATGATTTAAAAGGTATTAAGTAAAACATTTAATTTGACATTATTACAAAGTGTTCTTTTTAAAAGTGTAATTAAATATAGTCATACGCTTTACACTTAAGTGTACTTTTACTTCAGTAATAATATTAATAGTATCTGCAATTTTTTTTTTTAAATATACAGTAATTTTAAGATTTGAAGTACACTACAAGTGGACATTAATACAATTAAGCACACTTCCTTTTCACCAGGACTATCTTGTTTGAAAATCAAATGAAATTACACTGGCTAGCATAAATGGCTAAGGTTACTTCACTGCTAATATAGTTCTCTTTCAAACAATCGAGATGGAAACACCAATCACAGCTCATGACAAGGAGCCCACCTCCTCCCTATATACACCTGTGATCCCCGAAAATGCATTCTTGTTCTCGTTCCCATGAACACTTTCCTTCAGCACCTGGGCTGCGCTGCTTCAGTTCACAAACGTACCGTCAACGTTGACGTTGCCGAACGCAGTGCAGTTAAAATCTCTTGTGGATTCTCTGCTCTTTACTGAGCTTCTCTGCTTTGCTTTCATTAGCGGTGTCTCCTATCCTAGCTAACGTGTTATGGCGAGCTAAGGTTACAGGATAATCTGACTTACCATGTCTGTGTCCAAGGTCGCCGTGGAGAAAGGGATGGCAGGATGTGGATTTATGATCTCGGGCAGGGATCCGCATCCGATGTGTATCGCATGCATGGGTGTCAAGCATGCTCAGGCCGCGCTGGTGGATGCAGAGAGTTGCGTGCACTGTTGTGTAATGCCAGCCAGGATCTTGGAAAGAAGGCTTCGGGTGGCTGCATCTTCGGCAAAGGGGGTCCAACCCTCTCCCCTGTGGGATTTTTCTTTGTGGGGGGATATTATGGATTTTCGACCAGCAGCTGCTTGCGGAAGGCTTATATGTTGTCTTATGAAGGGAGTGAAGCGTTTGACACCAGTGTCGAAGCGACTGGTCCCATCATGGGACTTGTCCACGGTTTAGAATGCTTCAACTCGGGCCCTGTTTGAACCTCTGGAGAGTGTTCATGTTAAGCTCCTATATCTGAAAACAATCTTACTACTTGCTTTAGTCTCAGCTAAGCGAGTGGGTGAGTTACATGTCTAAATTTTAGTCTGGATGACAGCAAAGTTACGCTGCTGCCTAACCTGGCTTTTGTTCCCAAAGTCAGTGATTCAGCTTATAACTGCTCTGCTTTGGAGTTGTGTGCCTTTTACCCCCCTCCATTTTCTTTGGAGGAGCGGAAATTGCACACTTTGTGCACATTATGTAAACAGGACACAATCGTTCAGGAAGAATGATCAGTTATCCATTTCATTGGCCACTCAATGTAAGGCTAAGTAGATCTCATTTCCCATTGGATGGTAGAGGCGATTAAATTGGCCTATACTTCTATGGGTCTTCATTCCCCGGCAGGCTTAAGGGCTCATTCTACAAGGACTGTGAATGCATCTTGGACATTGTTCAAGGGGATTTTAGTAGGAGATATTTGTGCAGCGGCAGGCTGGGCTTCCCCTCATACTGGTTTTCAGATGATTATCAGATTTTACTGTCTGGATGTCACTGAGCCTTATATGGCTTTTGCAGTTCTCAATGTTGGCTCTTTAGAGAATTGAAAGGTTATCTTTCTTTCTTGCTGGGTCTGTTCGGCGGCTTCTGAAAGCATGCGTTATGGGAGTTGGCTACTGTATATCATTCCAAAGTGAGATACCGAGCGATTCTTTGAAAGAGAACGTTAGGTTACTTGCGTAACCTCGGTTCTCTGAGAACAGAACGAGGTATCTCACCAAGCTTCCCTACTCACATAACACGGGGGAAAAGCGTGCTTAGAATGCTGTTTCGAGGATAATATTTGTATATATAGGGAGGGGGTGGGCTCCTTGTCATAAGCTGTGATTGGTCCGTCCTTCAGACAGATGTGGTGTAATTGGTGGTGCTTCCATAGTCTAGCACGCCTGGGTGCGTTTCCCATAGTGAGATACCTTGCTCTCTTCTCAGAGAAACCTGGGTTACGCAAGTAACCTAATGTTTTTCTAGTAGTTGAACAAGACTGTAGTGCTTCTTTGAGGAGATAAAGCACCTTAGTGATTCTGTCACTAACAGTGTACACATCCTCCAGTGCCTATGGTGCTTTGTGATTATTTTTTTTATTTATTTTTTCATCTTTGCATCGGGCAATTTTTTTTCCTTTCCTCATCTGGTCTCTCTCCATACCTCTCTGAGAGTGTCCCCTGCCCTCTCTTTCTTTCACTTTAATTCTCCTCCTTTTCCCTCTTCTCTCTCTCTCTTTCTGCAGTCTTATGTCCTCGCGTCGATACTACTTTGAGGTTTTGCACAAGCAAGATGACAGAGGTTCAGACCATGTGGAGGTGGGGGTGAGTACAGAGCCGGAGTTTGGAAAATTCTGGTAATTTACTGTAGATGTTGAAGTGTCCTCAATAAAACTTAAGTGAATGTGTCAATGAAACCTACTATGTGATAGTGTGTAGAAATTGTATATAAAACCTTTTTATTGATATTGTTTTATCCAGGACATCTTGCTACCTTTTAGTATATTTTCTTACCATTAGACTGTCCACCAAAGCTTTTATGTGCCCTTATGCTTCTATGGTCTACCTCTTTTAGTTATTGCATAATTTAAAGCTGAATAATAGAGAAGATGAGAAACAATGACAAATTAGTCAAGGAAATATTTTTCAAGGCTTGCGTCACTTAATACTGCAAAACACATACAGAGATGTTCTTGGTAATGGCCGAGTCAGAATTATTGCTGCAGTGCTAACCATGTAAAATTTTGTTTAAAAAAAATATAGTGTCTATATTCACAGCAAACAGGCATCTATCAGCCCACTTTTGTAACTCATTACCCATTTAAACATTTATAGATACTGCGTCTCTGATCATTACAATATCATTGAGTAGCATAACAGCCTCTTTGATAGCCTGATTATTTCCAGACTGCACCCAAAGGATGCAGAGTTTAGCCAGCGCATCTCAGTAATTTTATTATGCAGGAGAAGATAGAAAGTAGAAAACAAACAAAGTGAGTGAGAGAGAGAGAGAGAGAGAGAGAGAGAGAGAGAGAGAGAGAGAGAGAGAGAGAGAGAGAGAGAGAGAGAGAGAGAGAGAGAGAGAGAGTGGGAGAGAGCTGATAATGGAATAGAAAACAAATAGATTAAAATTGATTAGATCATTTTGTGTTCTGCTTGAGAGGGGCAAACTTGAGAATGAATAGAACCCCCTAAGTAAAAACATACTTTGTATAAAATTAATATATTTTTAATACATAATTTAATACATTTCCATATAAGCCCCTTTGATAACAGATGTTGTTGCTCCGTCTGTCTCTCTCTCTCTCCCCCTTCCATATAAATGTTGTTATTTATGTTAACATTAATAAGTTAACATTATTTAACATTATTTAATTTGTTTAACTATTTACCCCTTTTAATATTCCACACTTTTTTATTATATATGTATTTCTCCTAAACTAAATTTAGCTTTGTGTTAAATATGATTAACAAAATAGCAGGAAAGTCAGCTACCACGGGGTACCTCAGGGTTCAGTGCTTGGATCCCTACTCTTCTAGATACACACAGCATTTCTGAACCTATCATCCAAGCACATCGATTTTTCAGTAAAATCGGACCATTCTTATCTAAGCATGCTGTTTGAACATCTCTATACTAGACTACTGCAGTGCTCTTTTAGGCGGTCATCCTGTATCCACAATCAAACAACTGCAAATGATTCAGAAAGCAGTGGTGTGTTTGGTCTTCAGCGAACCTGTCAGTGCATATATCAATCTTACCAACTCCATCAGAACAGCTGAGTCCTTTTCTACCTGTCCTTTTCTATCTCTACTGTCTCTACTCTTAATGCACATACTTAACCGTACCATTCTCTTTCTGTTGTTTCACAGGGTCAGGGGTTTCACCTATATTTCTGAGCTTGTATTTTTCTGGTCAATTATGGAGCTTTGTATAACAGCACTTCTCTATGAAATGCCAAACCTTACTTAATAATAAATAAATAAATAAATAAATAAATAAATAAACACATACATACATACATACATAAATAAATAAATATACAAATAAATGTATATAAATGAATCAATTCTTATGTATGTATAATTGTTTATTTCCACATGTATTTATTTCTACATTTATTTATTTACAGGAGGTTACGCAGGGAATGAATGACTTAGAGATTGGCAATATGGCCAAAGTTTTATATCACGGTTTATGTCCTTTAATATCACCCTAACTGTATATAGGTTTACCATACATAGGCCTACTCTTTTTTCCGGACATGGCCGTAAAACATCAGCCGGTCGGGATTTCTAAACTGTCTTGGCACACATGAACAGAAGCTGCAGACTCTTTGACACGGAAGCGCGTGAAATTATCCACTATTAATCACATTTCATGTAAATGTGCTGGATGAGGCTGATAAGAGCTTGTGTTTATTGTTGATGAGACTCGCACACCAGCTCAGAACGAGGAGAGAAACCAGCTCACATTTTACTGTTTAAAGTCTACGCAAGCATAGGCTATATTGATCAATGCGTTTGAAACGCGACTGCAAATTCAGTTCACATTTCCTAATTTTACATGCGCAACATGTGACAATTCAAATGCTTAAAAATATAACGCATATTCTAAAGATGCTGCTCTTATATACTGATTAATCACACGTCTTAGGCTAAATCATCAATTGGAATTATTCGGGATTAAATCAAACAAAAGGAGCATCATGTAAGCGCAGCTGAGACACACATCTCATGCCATGCATTGTAGATACGTACACAGAAGCTAACTGCATTTTTTATGTATCTTCCAAAAACAATGTTGACAGCAATAAGAACAAACTTTTCCATAAAGAGGTGATATTTCCGCTATAAATTGATTTCCAGGGGCATAAAAAAAAAAAGTAGGCCTATGTATCATCAGCTAGGCCTATGTCAAGTTCTTAATTTTAATCGATCAATTCAGTTAGAATAAAAAGGCACTACTATATGGCTATTAGCCTGCCAGTAAAATAAAATCAGTTTCAGCAAAATCCATCTTCGCACTGCAGATGTGGGACGTGCAGAAGCGGACTCTGAATGGCATTAGATGAGTCATTCCATGAAAACGGTATGATTTGAGTCCCTCTGACCTTTTTAAGTGTATTTTATCTATTGGGTCACCAACATTTATTTTTTAAAAGCTTTTTGTATTAATTAAAATGTCTCCTTTAATAAAGTTTAAAAATAATGACATACATTTAGTTATATTAAAAATTATCTTGTTTTTTTTTTTCTTTCAGTTGACACCACCTACTTTGTCATGTCCCTCATGGCCTTCTATGAAAGTGTACTTGGGATACGAATAATAAAATTAGAAAAAAGTCAATACATTTTGCCATTCCCATGAATATCTACCTGTGCTTTTTTGCTGGTAATGTTTTTATTTTGTTTGTTTTTCTAATTAAATTCATGATTATTAATTAAAAGCACATTATTTAGTTCCGTACCTCAGTACAGAATAAGAGTGACATTTTATGTAACTTTTATATTTGCAATTACTGAATTAGTGTGAGGGACATCTGATTTATAGGAAAATGTTGATTTCATTACAAATATATTTAAGAATCATATTCAGAGAGCTCCCATAGTGTCCATAACGGGGTTGAAGACTAATAGTGCCCATATCTTAAAATAATTACCAATAATAATAGGGATTTGATGCCTGAGGTGGGAAAATATGTTTTTATTTAAAAAAAAACAAAAATGTGTAAGTCATTTAGCTTCTGTGTACGTATCTACAATGCATGGCATGAGATGTGTGCCTCAGCTGCGCTTACATGATGCTCCTTTTGTTTGATTTAATCCCGAATAATTCCAATTGATGATTTAGCCTAAGACGTGTGATTAATCAGTATCTAAGAGCAGAATCTTTAGAATATGCGTTATATTTTTAAGCATTTGAATTGTCACATGTTGCGCATGTAAAATTAGGAAATGTGAACTGAATTTGCAGTCGCGTTTCAAACGCATTGATCAATATAGCCTATGCTTGCGTAGACTTTAAACAGTAAAATGTGAGCTGGTTTCTCTCCTCGTTCTGAGCTGGTGTGCGAGTCTCATCGACAATACACACAAGCTCTTATCAGCCTCATCCAGCACATTTACATGAAATGTGATTAATAGTGGATAATTTCACGCACTTCCGTGTCAAAGAGTCTGCAGCTTCTGTTCATGTGTGCCAAGACAGTTTAGAAATCCCGACCGGCTGATGTTTTACGGCCATGTCCGGAAAAAAGAGTAGGCCTATGTATGGTAAACCTATATACAGTTAGGGTGATATTAAAGGACATAAACTGTGATATAAAATGTTGGCCATATTGCCAATCTCTAAGTCATTCATTCCCTGCGTAACCTCCTGTACAGGCACGTCCACAAACCTCTTACGTTTGGTTTGGTCACACCACAAAGTGTCACTGTGGCCTCAAAGCTTCAGCACTGCCGCTCGACTGCTATGTCTGAGGTAAAACACACACCCCTCATTAGCATACAGAGGAAGAAATATAAAAATACATAAATAAATGTAGACATTAATACAATTATACATAAATAAGGAAATAAAAGTATAAATAATTTTTTTTGTATATTTATTTATGTATTTATTTATTTATTTAGTCAGGTTTAGCATTCCATACTTCTCATGTTGCTGTTTTCATAGCAATGCATTTTTTTTGTAGTATTCCTCATTTTTAAATCACTTTGGATAAAAGCATCTGCTGAATGAATAAATCTAACATTGTATGATCAATAATGGCTAAAGAACAAAAGTGAATTCATAAATGTTTCAGGTTCATAATAATCTTTCTCATTTCTGCATATTATAATGCTTCATAGAATAGCAGCTTCATTTGTAAACTTAATTCATGACCCCTAGATCACTTTGTTGCTTTATGATATAATATTTAGATAAATTAATAAGAATGTAGAACTTCATCTAATGTCAGTCGAACAAAAGAACAAACTAGACAACTGATTAATTCAGTTGGTTTGACCCTTTTATTTCACACAATTGACTGGACAATCAGCACAGAGTACAGATAGTGGAGCTGTTAATTGGAAAGAAAGGATTTGGTGTCATTGTCTATAGATTTCTCACTTTTTTTCACTCAAAGACTGTCAGCTGAATTGTTACGTCTTTCCTGCTAGTCTTTTTTATCTTTAACTCACTTATCTACTCACAATGCTAATGTGACCATAAAAAAGCTGTCACTCCTGCACAACTTTGTGTCACTTATTATTATTATTATTATTTTACACCCAAATCCGCGACTGCGCAACTTTCAGTGCCTGGAGGCAAAGAAGGCCCAAGATGACGCATCTGTGTTTCACATCTTATTTAATGTTCACTGCAGAGTGAATAGGATGTTCAAAGACATGAGAGGAGCCCAATGAATAAATTCATTGAACTTGGAGGTATTCTCAGCTAGAGAGTCAACAGGGACCAGACACCAAAAAGCAAAAACAGCTAATTATCTGTGGCAAACACAGAAATTCATTTATTAACAAAAGTGCAGTGAGCTAGACTGTCGAGTTGACTCGAGATGCTTTAGATGTTCTATGTTTTTAGGCTCACTGCAACGTTAAGATTCCCCTTTCCCCCCAGTTTCAGCTATTATATCAGAAAAGGTAGGATAACCTCTGTGATGTGCATATGTGCTTAAACTTTTCATGGTTGCTTTGAGAGTTATTCTGAGGCTGATTAGCATTTTAACAGAATCCCCTGACTTTGTAAGGACAAAGAGATCTAATAAAGCCTGTCTGATGTAGTCTGACCAGAAACTATCCAATATGACATTTGCAGGAGGAACTATTATGGATGGTGCTGTCAGTCAACAGTGAATGGGCTCAATTTTATTCATCGTCAAAACAAAGGAGAAATAAATATGTAGCTGATGCAATATGTGCAACATTATGCAAGCTACATGTTGTTTTCTAGGGATTGCAATTTAACTGAACCCAGTTATTTGTGTACTGTATTTATTAACCTTGGTTAATGTTAGTTAATAATAATACAATGTTCATTTTGAGTTAATGTTAGCTCAGGTCCATTGAATAATATTTACAGTTATAGCTTTTGATTTTAGTAATGTATTCGTACATGTTGAAATTAACATGAACCATGAAAAATAAGTGTTTTTCGTTGTTAGTTCATGTTAACTAATGTAGTTAACTCATTTTGACAAATGGAACCTTATTCTAAAGTGTTACTAAAGATTTGTTTTGTTATATAGACAGTGATAAAGGACAGTATGTGTTGGCTGCCTATCTAGTCCTTGATCGGTGTGTAATACTGCTTACAGTATAGGTGTATTTGTTGGTGTGGGAACGTGCATGATTGTTTGCATGGATATATTTGTGTATGTGCGCGTGTGTGTATTATGTCACTGGGGGCAAACAGGCATCTGTGACTTCTCAGATCTGACATTGTGCTGTAACTGCACTCCATCGATTCCCGAAAGGCAAATCTGACCTTGAGAAACACAAGCTGTGCAGAACAACAGGGTGAATACTAAACACTGAAGAAAACTGATTCAGGTGTGTGGATGTTTATGTTGTGTTGTCCAAAACTAACCCTCATCAGTGTGTTAAAAGTAAGGGTACGTCTATTACGTTTGATTCTGGCACTTAACTGGAGTCTTTCTCAAGATTCCTCGACTGTCAAATAGATCAGCGAATTCATAATTGAGTCAAATAATCTTTCTAAATGCTCATATTTTGAGTGTGTGCTTGTGACAATTAGTATGCAAAGACAGTGAGTTTGATAGACACTGCTTCTCTGTTATGTACCATTTTCTGGGCCTGGAACTGTCAAACTATAAGCAATGTCGACATCAAACTGCTCTAAATTCAAATGACTTTCTCTCATATTTTCTCCTCTCTTTGTTCTCTTTTTCTCTCTGTATCTCTTCCCCCTACTTTGTTCAACTGTACAGTCTGAAATGCTGAAAGCTGTTGTGTAGTGTAGCATTGGTGTGCGAATGAAAGAGTGAAAGTGTGTGATTCTAAAGATCAGTGTGATAAGAGTTTTTTGTTATGTGATTGCTAAATTGACCTCTTGCTTAAGAGTGGCCTAGAAGTGATGTTGTAATTGTAGAGCCTCTTTAGAAAAATTGCTATGTGTCTGTATCCCATCTATTTCGAGAGCCAGTGTCGTCCCAGAGCATTGTGAAGGTGAAAGCAGAAAGACAGTGAGGGTGGAGGGGGATTCTCTAAAAATGAATTGTGCCTGCTTTGCCTTCGCTGTCTGCATTGTTTAAGCTCTCGATTCACTAAATGAATTATGTAAATGCCACAAATATGGCAAAAGTCTGTGCTAAACACAAAATGCCTGCATTTGCACTAGAGGTTTTGATGCCCAATTCCGATTTGTTGACTATATCCAGCTTACATATTCTTTTAAAACTGACCCATATCCGATATCTGCATTTACACTTTACACCTGGCATACATACAAAAAACAAGCCAAGGTAGACAAACTGACCCGGTAAAGCTTAGGCCGAAAAGGAAGTAAAAACATTGTGATTTGCAGTGGACGCAGTCACGCAGACTAAATGACAATACAAGCTTTAGCTTTCTGCACCATCTTCAGAGGTCAGCAAAACATTGGTCTCTTAAGGCGGAGAAAGAGAGGAGTGCCCTTGTTGCAGCCTGGGCATTGAAAAGAGTCATGTGATCACAGATGGTGTCCACCTGAATTGACGTCATTCGCCACCATCGCTTTTTCAATGACGGATGACTCGCATTGACAGGGGAATATCTGATCTGTCCACTTTCATGGCAGACGCAAATGCATGTATCTTCGCAAACGCACATATTGTCCTGCTTATATGTTCTTGGATCATATCCGATCTGTGCCACATGGGAGGGAAAAAATCGGAATTGGGTCACCATATAATGTCAATCTGGCCTTTGTATGGTACTATTTCAGACCATACTTTATTGGAACTGTACAACATCACGCTATCGAGGCACCATGAATCAACATATGCCCAGTTTTAATCATTATTTGATGAATAACTGCTACCAAAAAAAAAAAAGAATGACTTCTCACAAGAATTTCAAAGTAAAAATAGATTTGATTGATTTTTTATTAAACTTGATTGCAGGTGGTTAATGGATAATTAAAATGATCATTTTTAAATATTAAAAAAATATTTGTTTTATTTATTTTATTTATTTCATTTTTAGCATCTGCATGGTAATCTGGATTGCAGATGGTTAGTGGATTATTAATTTTATGAACATTTTTCATTTGAAAAGTTATTAATTTAATTATTAGCATCCTGAACTGAATTCCAGGTGGTTAGGTGGAATAAAGCGCCCTGGAATAAGGCATTTGTTTTGCCCTGAAATCCTGTATCGCAAAGTGTCGCAACTGATTTGTGAATTTGCCCCAGCAGACTTTTCTCTCCTTTACACCTCTTTGTCCGTCTCTTCTCTTGCAGTGGAGACCTTTCCTTCCTGGGCTGAAGTATGATGTCATTGATTCAGCTTATATCTCGTTGTACACAGGTAAATCCTCCTTCCTTTTAGAGATTTTTTCATGCTAAATATACATGCACATGTTTCAGGGAAGATAAAACAGAAAATGGAATGAATTCTCAAGAGTAACATTTGCAAACTCTGCCATTTGCAATCATATCTGAATATTGCAGTTCACATTCACAGCCTCTGAACATCACAGCTTCTGCAGTTCTGCTGTTTGTGTGAAAAGTGGCATTGCACTTACATTTAAATGGAGGCAGTGGCAACTAGGTAATCACCAGAAAACACTTTCCCCTGAGCCTCCTGTGTTTGCTGTGACAGTCAGCATATACGTTGTACTCCTTTGCCTATCGTCTTATCAAGCATTACATATGTTCACACGCTCCCCTTCAAATTACTGCTATTCATCAAGGGAACTGACTTTAATTTACACATGCTTTTAAGAGGAAGTAGAGACACAAAGTGAGAGAGGGAGGGGAAAGAAGAAAGACAATCCCCATGGCCCTCCTTTGCTTCGTTTACATAATTATTTGAGACGAAAGCAATTTTTCGATTAAATCCTTACTGTACTTAACAAGCTGAGGGAGAGGGGGATGTGCATTAGCTTCCACCGCCATCCCACACAGCTCACCGGAGAGTACGGAGCCAACTCCGGAGTGTCCTAATCATTAATCACGCAGACCACTCCCTTAAGGAAGACCGCACCGTATGTAAGGCACACAGACACACTGTTTTTCTCTCTCTAGTCATGCCATCTGGGAGATGCAGATGGAGGGAGATCTCCAGAGCGAGAAGTTTAACTTTGACTGTCTTTCCGCTCTATTAACAAGAGATAGAGTATATGGTGAACCTTCATGAACCGGTCTCCTTCCATTTGCTTAGTTTTAGTTTTTTTTTCATAATTTTTTAATCATTGTATTGTGTAATTATCATTTATAAACGTTTATTTTATTTACATTTTTTATTTCGTTTTTATTACATCTACATCATGGTTATATTGATAATTTGGGGTGTAACAATACACTTGTCACGATTCAATACAAATCACGATACTGAATTCGTGATACGATACTATCGCGGTATATTAAATAAATAAAGAAGATCTTTTTTTTTATTATTACTTTATAATTCTTAAAATAATAATATTAATATTTTATTATTATCAGGACCCACAAATATTCTCCCATTGTATTATTCTACATTATATTCAACATCATATATAGTAGTGTAAAGCCCCTTTCACACAGCGCTTTGAACCCGGGAAATTGCCGGCAAATTGCCAGAGCGCCTTCTGTGTGAACGCAAACACGACCCGGGATTGATGCCGGGATCGATGCCAGGTTGGGGACCTAGTAACATTGCCGTGTTCAGTCCCGGAACGTGCCCTGTGTGAACAAAAGCCGTAATAATGCCGTGTCGTAGTGATGACGCTGAAGCGCGGGATTGTTCGCCAGCTGTGAAACGGTACGTAATGCGCAAGTTTATGATCGAATCAGAGTAAAAAATGCACAAGCGTGGTTTGCTCATCAGCAAACTTAAGACGCTGCTGAGACATTACAAGTCACATCAATGTCACGTGTCTTTACGGGATTTTTACGGGTTGTGTGTGAACGCACTCTCTGATTCCGGAAAATCACTGGCAGTGTGAATGAGCCAAAATCAAACGAACCCGGCTCAAATCCCGGGTCACTTTATCCGTGTATTTTCCGGAATCTCTGTGTGAAAGGGGCTTAATATAGTAGTGTCACTGAAACTGTAAACTTTCTTTTTTTTTTCACACGCAGTACTCTGCATAGGCTTTTTGCAAACCACAGTCAATTGTATTGGAAGGGTTGTTGGATACTCTCTTTGAACCCTTGGAGTCAGTTTCTAGTTAAGGTGATTTTGCATCCTAGGCCAAATCCTAAATCCACATCCTAAAAGTGCCTTCATCTCCCTTACATCCTGTTGTTCTCAGACTCCAAGCCTTCTCCCCTCATCTGTTTGATACTGCAGAACAAGAGAGACTGAATAAGTTTTGTCCAGTCCGGGCCCTTAAAACATATGTCCACTGTTCAGGCCAGTGGCTTATGACTGATCAACTCTTTGTATGTTTTGGTGACCGAGGGTCCACCGCTTCCAAACAAACTATTTCTCATTCAGTCTCAAATGCGGTCTCTCTGTGGCCTATGAGTCTTGCTCCGCCTCTAGGTATGAAGGATGATTTTATCCGGAGTGTGGCTGCCTCAATGATGCTGGCAAGGGGTGCGTCTTTGCAAGATGTTTGTGCTGCGGCAAGCTGGTCCTTTCCGCACACATTCATCAGGTTTTATATCGTGGCTGTTTGGTCAACTCTGGGCTCTCAAGTGCTGTTGGGTTGTCCCATTCCTGTATCTACAGTTGGTGCTTGTGCAACTTTCACATCTGTGATGCAGGCATCCTCTTAGTATGGTGGCGTGGTCATTGACGTTCCCATTGTGTCTACAACATGATGCATCGTCGATGTTTCCTTGAAAGGAATCTTCTCAGGGTTACGTACATAACCCGGTTCCCTGAGATGGGAACGAGACGATGCGTCGTGTTACCATACTTCAAATACGCCTGTGCGGCGTCTTCAGACAATCGAATCTGAATGACAATCATGCAGGCGCCTTATATAAATTTAGTCACCTGACATCGCCCATGACCAATCAGAGCTTGACATGTAGCACACGAGGTTCAGACACCTGCACGCTCTGAAGGCTTCCCATTGCATCAACGACATGACACATACGTAACCCTGAGACATTTTTCTCTGTTATTATTAATATGAATCGAATAAGAAGTGTATGCACTAAGTTTATCATCTATTTGCTCTTCTATGCACTGAAATGTTTTGTTAATTTTCCTATACTTAAAGATGCCACAGTCACTGTATGCATGTGCTGCACTTTATTTGTACCATTTTGTTTTATCAATATATTTTTATTTATCTGTTTACCTTTCTTTAGAATTTTTCCAGATCCAATACAGTCGGCTGCTTCGTTTGTCAACGACATTTTCTTTGCGAACTCTCCATTACACTGTGCCTCATTTACAAAACAATCTGCTGTCAAATTCTCTGAACAAACATACAATCCTCTTACTCAATCCATTACACCAATAATAAAAGAAAAAATTCCTGGCAGTGGTATCCTTCGGATATCTCCACAGAAATTTGTGTATTAGCTGTTTAAACAAGACACGTCAAATTGAACATTCCTTTGTGCCAGGTATAAACTAAACAATACTTTGTCTGTTACGATAGTCACGGTGTCAGATTATGCAATTTTGACTACTAAATTCTTGTGTCATTGACAAGAATCATGTCAGACTTCATATTGCTCCCCGACCAATCATCGCTAGCCGTCTTTAACGACATGCGTGATGTCATCGAGAAGGCAGAACTAGCGATTGACTTCACAAGAGCATAAACAAACAATAGTTGTACTAGCCTAATGCTAAGTCTGGTTCTCACCGGGTTGCTGAAATTCTTCCGGTATAATTTGCGTGGTAGTCCCTGGACAAAACATCATATAGATAGGGGAATTGTTGCCATAGCTCCATGAACCTTTCCTCCATTGCATAATTCCACCTAGCATCACCAATACAATCGTTACTCTTTCGTTTTGTTGTGTTTGAAAGCTGTGTAAGGAAGATATTCTATGCTCCTATTGGTCAACGTCACAGATGTGATGGAACCCATTGTCATGTTGTGAAGCATCCACTATGACACACTATACGAGATGAAACGATCATTCTTGCATCTCGAAGGCCATTGCCGTTTATGAACCTCCACAACAACTTACGTCAAATGGATCGTGCCAAAATCAGGCTCATATCGTGTGATCTGAACCCGTCATTACGCTTCCATTTACTCTTCCTTTTGTCCTCTTGTCAGAAGACTCAAGTGTGTGGAGTGCATGACAAAGCATCTGTATAGCAACTGTATCCAGTGTAGACAGCGTCAGTGATTATAATGGGTTCTATTTGCTTTTAATGCAACGCTCACATCCTGTGTAGGCAAGTGTCAGCTGTTAAGCGACTGGATGCCAGTGGGTGGGGCCTATGGTGCAATGATGTAAAGCTATTAATCAATGTCTTGCTCTGGAGGCAGTCATATGCAAATGTATTTGCCTGTGTAATATCACAAATCCCACAATATATAAAAAAATCTGTTTTGGGAGCTTGATTAAAAAAAATGCTTTGTTTGTAATGAAACAAAGTTTCATAGCTTAAAATGTCTTTAAGCTATGAAAATTATAGGATGTTTTAATGGAACAAATACCTCTTACAGTATATGTCAAAAGATCAAGGCAAATTTGATTTATCATATCATGACCCCTTTAAAGTCTTATCTTTGTACTCTAAGGTACTAATATGAACCTACTAGGAGTAGATAAGATACAAAGTTATCCCTTTAAGGATAATGCCCAGTTTTCGTTATTTTATCTTTATTATTCAAAAATAAGATTAAAAATCTGCAAATTATGAACAATAGGACAAATGCATTTACATGCATTTAGCAGACGCTTTTATTCAAAGCGACTTACAAGAGCCACAAGTTAGACTTACAAGAAAGAGGAGAAATGCAGAGACAAAATAGAAGAAAGTTTGTTTGAGATTTTATTCTATTTTATGTGCAATTAAATTTGCTTGTTATGTGTCTGTTCAATAATCAATAAAGCCATATGGCCTATGACTAAAGCTTTAAAGCTTCAACCGCATCAACGGACACATCAGTCAAAGCCTGCAGTCTTTTTAGCCGATAATGGCACAACTCTGCTCCATCTCTTTGTTCTTTGTCTTCATATTGGATGCTACTCTAGGCTATCCCTTTATACTCTCTCTTTTCATCCCTCTGTCAGTGCCACGTGCTTTCTTTCAGCATTTCTAGCATCAGTGTAGACAGACTATAACTTGACTGATAGACTATAACTTATACTTGCCCAGTAACATATTTGCAGTAGATTGATAGGACTAATTAAAGTGTGTTTTCATCAGCGGCTAGCTGAGCAGACACTGTTGTGAGCTCTCATAATGTCAGGAGAAAAGCCGTAATGAATATAGTCTCCCTCTCACACGCACACACACACACACACACACCTGCATGCTTCAGTGCCCATAGACTGATCTCTAAGGGATTGTCTTAAAGCACGGGAAGTGTGTGTAGGCCTGGTTGCATCTCTTTATGCCTTAGGAAAGTGTCCATACAAAAAAAAAAAGACAAAAAAAAAAATAAAATTAACCTGATCCAACCAGAAATTAGGTTTCCCAGAGGGAGGTTGTATTTTGAATTTGAAGCCTAGCAGTGTGGGAAAGTGTTGAAGAGTAACATGTTTATTGATGGTCTGTACTGGCTCCAAATTTAGTGTAAAGATGTAATGCTATATAAAAGCTGAACTAAAATATGCAGTCCATAACTCACCTCCTCTCTGGTGCAGTTTGGCTCTGTGTCAATGAAATGTCACTTTAAACTTTACAGTTGTGGTGACAAGCAGCAAGCATCTTGTTTCCTGACGGCTGTCTATGAGCATCAACTGTCAACTTTAGGACATTTGATACATTATTTTCAGTGGTTTTACAACCACTGAAAATAATGTATTTCCTTTGTAAATAAATATACACTGTTCATAAGTTTGAAAGACATCATACGTTTTTTAAAAGACATCTCTTATGCTCAGTAAGGCAGTAAAAACAGCAAAATTGTGAAGTAAGGACCACCCGTCGGCCCAACAATGGAATCCAATGGCGTGGGCGGAGGTATAATGTGTGTAGGTCTTTTCAGCGCTTCTGTGAAGTTCACTTAATTTATTATAATTTTGTTTAAATTTGATTCTAGTTCCGTGCTTAGTCTGACTCCAATTTCAAATGGTTATTAAATTTAGACTTGGTTTCTACTTCTAGTTAGGAACTAACCATAAATATTGGTTATGTTTTAATTTAGGTATTTGATTGTTCTGGGTATCCCATCATTTCAGTTATTCGTTCATTAGGGGCCCGATGCCGCATAAAGACACACGCCAGCTGGGTTACGTGGATCTCAGGGACACAAACTCGCCCGCCTGATCTTACTCAAAGGGTGCAGTGTTAGCTATTATCTTTTTAGTCGGTTGCCTACTGCTCTCTCATAAAAAAAGTGTAGTTTATGTAGCCACTTCTGTACAACTTGCTAAGTCAGTGATAGACAGAAATCAAAAGGTCTTCAGATGACATGCCTACTGCTCCATTTATTCATAAGCCTTTAGGTTGACCTCTCCTGGACACAGATTTGCGGTAGCACGAGCCGCCTCATAATCTACGGGTAATGATAATTTCAGAAGAATTCAGAATAGATTTGTCAGGTAAAAATGTATCATGCGTGTGTGAGTGTTCTGAGTGCAGGAAGATACTAACACAGCACTGTGTGGGGGTTTTCTGGATACAGAATTCTCAATGACTCTTCGGCCAGTTTCCCTTAAAGGTCCCATTGAATGGATTATTTTATTATTTTAGAATGTTTCCTGGGGTGCCCTTATAATGTTAGTATGTTTTTAGGAACAAAAAAAAAATACTTTTGTGTTCATTGGTACAATCCAAACACTGAGCAACTGCCATGCTTCGCTCGTTTGCAAGCCATAATGTCTCTCGAGGAAAAACCAATATCGCGCTCGCGCAGCTCATTTTCTCATGGGCGGCCAAATTCTTTTTGCGGGCAAAGAAGAGAAAGGGGAGGTAACCTTTCCCCTTATGACGACATAAGGAGAAGATTTCTAGATTCGCCCGTCTGAGCTTTCATTTTCTCAAAAATACCCAGGGCTTGGTTTACACCCATCAAAACGTCTAGCCACTGGGGGACCATAGGCAGGCTAGGGAAACTCATATTAAGGTTAAAAAACCTCATAAAGTGAAATTTTCATGCAATGGGACCTTTAAATACCCAGACCAGAACAAAAGAGTTGTAAATATTTACTACACCAATATTTTTGGATTTGTTGGACCTACTCTCGTGCCCCAAAGGGTCACACTTGGTTTTGGGGGAGAGGAACAATGATTATTAGATATCTTGAAGAGACACCACCCACAACAGTGGGTTTCAATCTTTCACATAATATAAGTGACTGCTGTGAAATTTGAGTCATTTAAAATGATACCAAACATGAAAGAGAAAAAACTATATATTTACAAGATACGTCTTATAACTAGCCTGGCAAGCCAGACCTACATCAAGATGTTAGGTGGTCTGGCAACTCACCATAGACACGGCTCAATCCGAGGGGCGGGATAAACGGCTGTCTTTCAAATTCCCTCTGCTCGCAATAGGACAGCGCTTCAACCAACCAGAGCGTTTTCCCAACAGCGGAGCTAACGTTACTTGATAGATTCAACTTTTGAATCTGGCCGGCAAAACTACGAACACATCTTCCTTTTTTAAGAATGACTTCAGTGCCGTTCTTTGCTCTTTTCTCAAAGAAAAACTTAACTCCAAGTCCTCCAGAGTCGCGGCCAAAGCCGATTCGAAAGACTGTTCTCCAGCAGCCGTCATTCTTTGTTTTCAAGTAGCAGGAAACCGTCGCAACTCTGTCGTCATTATGTTAAGCCCGCCCCGCCTACTCTATACACGACGTGATTGGCCTGACTCAATTTCGGTTTTTGCAGCTAGAAGGTCTATGGAGAGTTGCTAGACTACCCTGGAAGCAAAATACATTTTGCTGCCGCTAGGGTGCGTCTAGATTTCTAGGCTATCTTATAACACAAGATATGTGTAATCGACATTCTTAGTGAACTTTCATTGACTTGAGCCAGGGTGAAAGGAGGGAGTAGGTAGAAAGAGGCTTATAGATAAGTGAGGAGAGAAGTCTGGGCAAAGCATTGTCTTATGCTCTTTCTTTGAGATCTCTCCAGATGAGTGAGTTTTATTGTTTTATTGCAGGTAAGGATTCTCAAGTTCAGTCTTAGCAGAAATCCATCCTTACAGTATTATTACAATTTAAAATAACAATAATAATATAAAGTTCAAATGAGCAACATTTATTATTTTTGTAACAATGTAAAACTCTTTTCTGTCACTTTTGATCAATTGAATGTGTCCTCGCTGAATAAAATGCCAAAATTTTTAATGGAAGTTAATGTCCATTTGTCACATCAAATAATCATGTTAACACATACCTTTTGAAAGTGTGGGACCATGTTGAAAATCTAGGATTCAAAATAAACCTGTACAATTTGTTTTAGAATTTTTAGGATTAAAACAAAGGATAATTTTGCTAAATGAATATTTAGGTCACTAATCAAATTATTACATTTGTGACATTGATCATGTGACTCTAAAGATGGTCAGATATTCTTGCTTACATTGAAATGCAAGATGCTCTTTGGATCATTCTTAAATCATGTATTAGTACTTTATTGCTATTTTCTGGTATTTAGAAAATTCAAAAATTCAGGTTTATTTTTATTTTCAACTTTTCATTCATATAGTTATGCTGATAGTTATGCTTTAAACATATAATTAAAAAATTGCAATAGCATCTAGGGGTCTGAGTATAAAGTATGCCACTCCATTTATTTTTCAGCGATATATTCCAGCAATGATGCTACCATTTCTATAATGGCAAACTAACAGCACAGGTTGTTGAATGTTAGCTGATTTAAATTTAGATGCTGTCTCTCACTGTCCTTATTCTCTCTCTTCTCTGTGTCTTTGACAGATGAATCCAGTCTGAAGATGAACAGTGTTCGTCACATCCCACAGACACTGGCCAGTCACTCTCTCGCTCTACAGGTTAAGCACCAGACAGAGACACATTCTGCAGACATGCTCAAACCAGATCCACGAGACACCTTCTACAAGAGTGAGTATTTCCACTGGTGTGTATGCAAATTCACAGATTCAGTTCACTATTCTCCTTTGTGAATCATCCACTTCACCTGATCGAACTGAGGCTCTAAATATACTCTTTGCCTAGTAAAATAATTGATATAACATATCATATTACACTAATGTTTAAAAGTTTAGATTTTTTAATGTTTTTGAAAATCTCTTATGCTCACCAAGGCTGCATTTATTTGATCAGATTTTTTTCAATTTTAATATATTTTACATTTTAATTTATTCCTGTGATGGCAAAGCTGAACAGGAGCAATTACTCAGTCTCTAGTGTCACATGATCCTTCAGAAATTATTTTAATATGATGACTTGGTACTGAAACATTTCTTGTTTCTATTGTGACATATCCAAGTGAAATGGCTTCTTGAATGAGAAAAAACATGGGACTTTGATTGGATTGGTTGGATTGTTGTCATTTGCTTTTGCTGTTATCTCAAGTGAATGACAGGTTTCTGGATCAGAGAGGTTAGTCACACGCTTGTGCTGAGGAACACGTCATCAGAGAAGAGAAGCGTTGTTGCAAGTGGGAGGTGGATTATTTGATTAGAAAGTTCAAAAGGCAGCATTTATTTGAAACAGGTTTTTTTTCTGACATTATATATCTGTACTTGTCCTGGAAGTGCCAGAACTTGGTATATAATTTTTTTTTTTTTTATGACGATCTTGTAATAGAACTGACAGCTAATTTTGAAATGATAGTTCAGTCAGCACTGAATAAAAAAGTCTGCATGCATGTTATGCCTGCATGTTCATTCTAAATGAATGTGTATGTATGGCTGTGGTTGGTGAACAAAAACAGCCATCTATCTGGATAGACAGTGGGTTGCAGTTGTGCTAATGTTTAATTACTAGTTGTGTGGAAGCTTTGCAGTGCACTGGTAGGTCCATATGGTGGTGTAGATATAAAGTCAGCTTGTTAGAAGCAACACTATGGAATTTGTGACAGTCAGGACTGAGGTGCATTTAGTGGGTGTAAATGCGCAAGCTTATAGTGATGAATGGAAGCCATTGGGAATCTGTATGAAAACCAGCTAATTTGCTCAAATGTTTGCTATTTGTAACAGCTATTTAAACTGTCCAATCAAAATGTGTGAATTGTCCCATTTGATGACATATTTGTTATCCTAGTTCCCATGATAGATCGGTCCAGGCTGGAGAATGTTCTGCCATCTTGTGTCTACTCTCCTACGTATGTGGTGAAGGACTTCCCTATCGCACGCTATCAAGGCCTGCAGTTTGTAAGTAACAGTCTCACCAAACAGGTTTTTAGCTGCTAATTTCTGATAAACAATTTTATAAATTTTTTAATAATTATTTTGCTAGTTTAGTTTTATAAGTAGAATATTGAAAACTTTTCATGAAAATGTAGTGCAGCGGTTCTCAACCAGGAGCCTGGGACCCACTAGAGGGCCTCAGCACACTTCCGAAGAGGGCCACATGATGGCTTAAAATTATTTTTTAAAACAAAGCAAACGTCAAAAAAAACCAGCTAAAAATAAAGATATTAAAGATATATAGTTAACTGATATCATATTTTTCATTTCAATTTGTTCCCTCAACAACTCACACAGGATATTATGAGGGAATTTTAAAAGCATAATTTCTAGACCTGAAAAAGTCATTGGATGTTTTTAATTCTTTAAAAATGTATATACAATGTAATTTTCTAGTGATGCCAAGGTGTGTTTTTTTTATTATTTTTTTTTATTTTTTTTTATTTATAATAAAACATATCATAATGAATATGACTGTGAAATCATGTACATTTAAAAAATCTAAATAACTTTTTTCCACTTAAAAAAAAAACTTATATGTAATGGAAAGGTTCCATGGATGTTAAAGTGTCTTTGTGGAGTCATAGATGCCAACAAAGAACCTTTATTTTTAAGGAGTGTGCCACTCCTAGTTTCTGTAAATAAGCAGCTTTGTCATTACAGCCACAAATATCTTGGCCTTTGAATATTGTCTTGGACAGTGGTCCCCCCAGAAAGGTTGAGAACCACTGATATCTAAATATCTCTTTTAATATGTTTCTGAGCTTAGAGCAAACAGTGCCCTCTTTTGGCCATTACTGTTCAACACAGGGGTGGTGCATCTGTTATATCTCATGCTATCCAATTACAGTCACTGTTTTTAATTCTTCCATTTTTCTTATTTGATAAATTTTTCCGTAATATTTATGCATGTACCAAAAATCACTACCAGTTTTCTCATATTCGTATGTGTTCTCAACCAGGTCTACCTTTCCTATGTATATCCCAATGACTTCACCAGACTTACCCATATGGAGAAAAAGAACAAATGCTTCTACCGAGAGTCCCCTGTCTACTTAGAAAAGTATGAGTCCCAACTGATCATGACAAGAAATTAGGCAATCAGTCAATATCTAAATGCATAAATAAAAAAGGTAAGCATGGCCCTGTCATTCTTTTGAATTGTCATATAGATTTGGCTTCTATAAGTACATGAAGATGGATGAGGAGGAGGATGACCAGCCTGTTTTCTTCCCCAAACCTGATGGTCTGTGTTCAGCTGGGATCTTAATAACAGATAAGAATTCAGCAGCTGTTTCCTCTCTTTAAAATCTCACCATGACATCTGTAATGAGCCAGGCGACATGTGTGTTCCCAAGGTTCAAAATTAACACAGGCCAGACGCCAAATGTGAGTAGAAATGGGCTTTGAAGAGTAAATAAAACAGCTGGCCACCAACTTTATTAGGATCATTACATGGTTTATGTTACACTATTAGAAAGATACCATTTGATTTACTGATACAACAACCTATATTATGGCACAATATCAGAGTTTCACTACACAATTACCATGCCCCAAAAAGTGTGGTAATAATATTATTGTGATAGCTATAGAAATCTTGAAAACCATTTATCAAGTCAAATTCATCTTTAACTTAATTTCATGATTCTCTTTTTTGGCCAATGAGTCAAACTCAAAATATGAGTGTCGGGAAACTTAGAGAGTTCATAGCCATAACTGTAAAAGACAAAAATAATTGAGTGTTGATCCCTCACTGATGAACTTACTTTTTTGGGGTGCAGGCAGTCAACAGTTTTTTTGTCTGTCATCTCCTTTGACATGATTTTGTGCGGCAGTAGCTACACACTGCGTCGTTTCTTTTCCCCCCATGTTATGACAGGTGGCAAACAGCGTCAAGGTGCATTACCGCCACCTACTACGTTGGAGTGTCAAACAGACACTGGTACTGGGTTATTTAAGATATTATCATATGCGTAGTATTAACATGAGAACAATATTTTTTTTCCCAATGCTTATCGTTAATGCTGCCATATTACAACACCCCTAGTACAAAGTTCCTACATTAAGCCACTAAAACAAATCACTAAAAACTAAAACATCACAATGTACCTTTTTGTTCTGGTGCAGTTTCCCTACCCTTACGAAAAAAAAGTATACTTCAAGTTCATTTTATGAAGTATACTTGAGTAATGTTCAAGTATATTTTTAAGTATACTTTATGTAGTAAGTATACTAATGTCAATATGTACTAGTAGTAAACTTGTAAGTGTACTATTTTAATACCGCTTGGGACTAAATTGGCCCACTTGAAGTATATAAAAGTATATGTTTAAGTGTACTATAAGTGTAACAGTAGTAAACTTTAAGTGCACAACTAGTTTTCTTTTAATGTACTCTCAGTAAACTACTAGGTTAGTAGTTTTATACTAAAAGTTTTCTTTAAGTGAACTTAACATTATACTTATAGTTTACCATTTCTATATTATTTTTACTCTTTTAGTGTACTCTCAGTAAACTATTAGTTTATTAGTTTTATACTACAAGTTTACTTAGAGTACACTAAAAGAGTAAAAATAATATATAAATGGTAAACTATAAGTATAATGTTAAGTTCACTTAAAGAAAACTTGTAGTATAAAACTACTAAACTAGTAGTTTACTGAGAGTACATTAAAAGAAAACTTGTAGTATAAAACTACTAAACTAGTAGTATTCTTTAAGTGAACTTAACATCATACTTATAGTTTATCATGTATATATACTTCCGGCATACCAATCATAAATGTTTGAGGAGGGATTAACATGATGCTGACAGTGCAGCAATGCTGAAGAAGATTTATAGATCACATTACTCTTAGCTTTTTGCTATAACTATTGTGCCTTTTAAACTCACAGTTATAGCAGCCAGAGAAAATATAATGTTTAAATATCAAAGGCTAGAGCCCAACTAAAGCCAACACCTTTCACCATCATGGTGACTACAAATGAAACGATAAGTAATCAACATCTAAACCTCTGTTGATTCTCAACAAGATATTTTGTAGACGTCTGATAGAAATAAAGTCAGTCTGTTTAGTAATAAGTTAAGCTGGTAATGTTCGTCTTCGGTTCAAACTTGCAATGGCACACTCTGCGCACTGTCACCTGTTTAAATAGGCCACGCCCCTCCCTTACAGAAGCTTAACATTATCTCAGCTTAACATGATTAGTGCAATGAATCTTTCAGCTAAATAGTACAAACAACTAATGTTGTTTAGTAATGATAGCAGGTTTTTACTAAACATAAAAGAATAAGTAATGATTACTCGTAAGTTTAATTAGAAACAAAATCTGGGTTTACAGTGCTTCATCGTTCTGATTGTTTTTAAGACTATCCAATTGCGCCCAGAGGAATTTGATCTACGGTAGCTTCTCCAGACCCTACACTCAGTTTCAACTGAGAAGGGTCTGGTGTTAACCAGGCTACCATTTATATATTATTTTTACTCTTTTAGTGTACTCTCAGTAAACTACTAGTTTAGTAGTTTTATTCTACAAGTTTACTTTTAATGTACTCTCAGTAAACTACTAGTTTAGTAGTTTTATTCTACAAGTTTTCTTTTAATGTACTCTCAGTAAACTACTAGTTAAGTAGTTTTATTCTATAAGTTTTCTTTAAGTGAACTTAACATTATACTTACAGTTTACTATTTATATACAATTTTTGCACTTGCAGTAGGCCTGCAGTACACTACTATGTTCAAATGTTATTTTTTATACTTGAAAAATACCTTTAATTCTACTTTAATTTAAAAAACATTTTATTAGCTTCATCCTTTTTTATCAACACTTAAATGTCAGTAAGTTTCATAAAGAAAGGGAACATTTTGTTAAAATGTTGAGAAAATAGTTGAGAAAAATCACATTTTTGTCAAAGACTACGCCTTGATCAGATCAAGAACGATGATCAAAACACAGGTGGAGTAGATCGAGTCCAACACCCCCAAAGCTTCACAG